>NC_143176.1:21290178-21600357 GCF_047325235.1 Durio zibethinus | reverse complement strand
TAAAATCACCAAAAATGCAAATACTTGTCATGTTGAAATTAATGTATAAGGACTTACTTTGTATTCTGTGGATAATACAGATACTAGTAGCATAATTTGACCTAAAAAAAACCATATTATCCTATTGCATTATTTTATTTATAAAAATATTTATACACAAAATTATATCAAATAAAAATAAATTATTTTTTTAAATAAAACATATATATTATTAAATAATAAATTAAATAATAAAAGAAGTATTAACATTATTTCACTTTTGTAATACATAAAAAATATTAAAAGATATGTGAAAAAATAAATTGAAAAAAAATATTATTTTTTATAAGAACGAAATTATATAGTAATAAAATATATCTTTAAAAAAAGTTATAAATAAAAAAATAATTACAATAGTAAACTAATATTGAAAATATTTTGTAAAAAAAATTAAAAAGTTTGTTTGGACGGTGATATTTCATCAGTTTTAACATTACTGTAAAAAATAAAAATGTGCATCAATATGCAAATTATTTCTGCAACTTTTATTAATCAATACTTAAATTTAAAAAAAATCTAACTTTTTCATCTTTGTAAAAACCTTCATTTCCTTGGATTCTTTCAGAATCCAAAATCTTTATCAAATCTGTTTTTTTTTGTTTGTCTCAACTGCCTATTCACAAAATAGAAAAAAATTGTATCAAGAAATTCTAAATTAGAATTTGAATTAGGTGAATTGGGTGGATTTGTTAGATAATTATACATTAATTTTCTTTATAGTATTTTTTATATCTTTTTAAAATTGAAAATTAGTTTGAAAATTTTAACTATTGAATAAAAAATAAAATAAAATAAATATCAATTCAAATTACATATTTTTTAATCGTTAATGTGGATATTTAAATGCGATAAAAATTTTTACTTTAATTGCAATTTTTGACGAAATGCCGCTTTACGTTGATCGTGAGGCTCCTAAGGTTTCTTTTCCTTTGAATTTTATTAGAAATTATCTTTGTTTTTGTTTTTTCGGATTTTGATTAATTTTTTTTATTTGTTTTGTTTTAATGTGAAGCTATGGAGGAAGATTTACACAGAAGCTTGGATAGAGATTTCACTTCTTGCAGAGAATTGGAAGCTTATTCTTGCTGGACTTGTTTTTCAGGTTCAGGTTTTTGACCGTGTTTTTAAATTTTAAATTCGTTAAATTCAAACAAATTTTCAATCAACATTGGTTATTTTAGGCCTTTACTTGGATGGGCTCTTTGTTTCCTAGAATTTCTTTTTTTGCTTTATATTACTTTGTGATTTGTATTTTCATTGAAATGTGCTTGGATGATAAGAATTAAAGGAAGGAGCTAATCTTATTCATATTGCTTATTATCAGTTCCTTTGAAGAGTAGATTGTTTGGGTCTTTGTAGTTAATTCCTTGTTCTTTGAAACATTGTCCTTCTTATCAAGATACCATTAAGTTTATTAGTTGTTTTGCCCCTCTAGGTAATTGTAATTCCTTTTAGAGCTTTAAAGTTTAAATTGCTTGAAAAATTGAGTAACTGATGGGGTTCTCTCTTACTTTTATCAGTACATTCATGGATTGGCTGCCCATGGAGTTCATTACCTACACCGGCCAGGAGCGACACTACAGGATGTTGGGTTCTTTCTTCTTCCTGTGGGTACCAACTTGGATTCTCGTTCTTTGGCTCTATACACCATTACCTGAAATTGTAGCTGGTTTAGTAATATTATGTTCTTTTTCTAATTTAGGAACTTGGTCAAGACAAATTTTATGTCAGTGAGACTTTGTTCACCTTCATTTTTTGTTCCTTTGTTTTGGTAAGGTTTTTTAATTCTTTTTTCTAATTTGCATGCCTCTTTTCTTAATGGAGATTTCGGAAAGGTTTTTATTTATATATTTTATTGTGCTTAGGAAAGTGCATGTTAACCTTTTTATCGTAATGCATATGCACATAAGGGCATCAATAGTTGTTTATTATCTATTTACACAGTATGATTTGTAAAACTTTTTATTTGATCTAACACTCTTATGGTGCATCTAGAGGAATTTTCTTTTTCATACGCTATTTCTTAGTTATATCATTGAATTAAAGAAGTTACATTCAAGGCATCTGTTTATGAATTATTGTCTTTGATTTTGTTATTCTTATACTTTTATCAAGTTTATTAACCTGATAGTTAGTATAATGACGATAATGTAAAAGCTTGGTTGTTGATTGGTTGTCTGATATAGTATTTTATTTATTTATTTGTTGCAGTGGACTTTTCATCCCTTTGTGCTCCAGAGCAAAAGAATATACACTGTTCTGATATGGTGTAGGGTTCTTGCTTATTTAGTTGTAAGTACCATTCTGTGCTAATTTTTTTATGTTTTAAGGTCTTAAATCTGTTCTTTAGAATGAAGAGAACTGCTACTTCCCTGCTTTATTACCCTATGATTTCATATATGTATTTGTAATTTCTTCTTGTAGGTTTCTCAGTGTCTCCGCATCGTAACCTTCTATTCAACGCAGCTTCCAGGTCCAAACTATCATTGTCGTGAGGTAAACTTGATAAAACATATGCATGATTTTTTCTGTTTGATATGATCTTAAAATCTTGACACTGATAATGTGATCAAACGTTATTTGACCCTTGTTTTTGGTTGCATTCTTATATTTAAAGAAATTTTATACAATTAGATACTATTGTCTATTTCAGGGCTCAAAACTTGCCAGGTTACCCCCTCCAAAGAGTTTTCTCGAAGTCTTCTTGATCAACTGTTAGTTTTAGACATTTTCAACTTCTTTTTTTTCTGGTTTATCAGTTACAATGTCAACAGTATGATAGTCATTTGATTTGTACAAATCTGCAGTTCCCCAAGGTGCTATATATGGCTGTGGTGATTTGATATTTTCGTCACACATGATTTTCACCTTAGTATTTGTCCGCACATATCAAAGATATGGCACAAGAAGGTAATGGATAACTGTTAGACTGTTAATCTTAGGTGATGTTTTCTGTGTTATCTTATTGCGAGTGCTAATGTAAAATCAGACAATTATTGTTGTTTGCATAAGGAGGAATTGAGGAACATAGGAGGGTTTTATGTTTTTCTTTTTACAAATTTTGTAATTGTCTGTTGGCTTCATCTTGCAGATGCATAAAACAGTTTGCTTGGCTACTAGCTGTGGTTCAGAGCCTCCTGATTATAGCATCTCGCAAACATTACACAGTTGACATTGTTGTTGCATGGTGAATAAGGGGGAAAATGAAAAATATTTGGCTCTTACAGTGAAATATTTAGGAACACCATCATTTCATGAACTAACCAAGAGTAATTGATCTCTATGCAGGTATACTGTAAATTTGGTAGCGTTCTTTCTCGACATGAAATTGCCAGGTTAGCATTGAATATTAGTTTTTCCTTTCTGATTTTAGCATTGGGGAAGAAGGTAATTTATTCAATACTGTATTTGATGCTATATGCAATATGAACTGCTAAATCCATTCAATAAATCTTAACATTTCATCTTGTTCATTGATCCTGTGGCGGCATAATGCCACCTGTGGCATGATAAAATTTCTCGTTAGCATTTTCTAAAGTATTCTTCAGTGAGAATGCTTTTAACAATTGTACATTTTCACTTGACATGAGTGTTAATGTTAAACATAACATTTGCCAAATGACTTCAAGAAAGGTACTTTTCTTACTATGAACTTTATAAGTATGATGATTTTGATATCTTAATTACAGAACTGCCTGACCGATCAAGTGGATCCACAGCTCCACCTCTACTTCCTTTGAGCACCAGAAATAAGGATGGCAAGAACAAGGAAGAACACCAGAATTTACTTAATGGGAATTCTTTGGCAACTACAAGTTCAGTATGAAATATCAGCAAAGAGGTATATGCAGGCTGGCTAGATGCTTTTAATCAGGTTTTAGAAAACAGAATTCCATGTACAGAAATAGGTTATTAATGAATCACAAGATTCAAGTTAGGTACACTGATAAATGGCAATTAGATTGCAGCACAAGCTGAAGATAGCTTGAGCCTGTTGCACGATTGGGCTTGTAAACAAATTTCAAGTCCAAAACCAATGCATTCTCATCTTATTGACAAAATACTGATAATCCTCGATGTAAATATCCCCTTTGAAATGGAATGGATCCAGTTTTTCAGATTTAATATGAGCTTTTCTCATTTATGTTTATCATTTTATGGTATTCATCTGTTTCCTTTAGGCCATGGAAAAAAAAGTTCCATGACGACTTTTTCATTGTTCTTTTCGTTGGACAAAAGTTGTACTATATGTGACTGACTTATAGAGACTGAGAGAGTACATAATCCATTTATACACCTGATTGTCATATTCAAAGAAGAAAAAATGCTCCAATTATCATCCAGAGAATTGATAAACTGATTTAGCTTGTGATAGATTGAGAACAAGAAAGCTGAAAGATTTACAGGGGCTGTGGTACTTTGAAGACCACATAGAGGGGTTTTGAACTTTTTCAATACAGTGACCTGATTAGGGAGCATGCGATGGCTTTCTTTTTGGCAACAGGAAGCTGGCAATTGTATCACAATGATTCAATTGAATAATGCTTCTTGTCTCATGTCCCATCATTGCCATTTGCCACCACCCTTTTATCTTTTTTTTGTAGGATATGAAATCGGAGACAGCACTTGTCATGTCACATTCTTCACTATCAAAAGCTACTGTTCCCTGTCCTTTTAGCTCTAATCTTGGCCGCTGCCAGGACGGTTTGCTTGCCCTGCCATTGTCAAATTTTTTCTTCGAGATTATAACAGATTTGCAGTTGCATGCACTTTTCTTTCTCAACTGTTTTATTTCAGGTGCGGCCTAAAAAGCCTGTGCTAAGCTGTTTGCAGCAACTTCAGAACATTTTTACTGTTGCTTTAGCCAGTAGCAACACAAGGGATGGCGAACTAACCTGTCCCCGACGGGTTCAGCCCGACCCGACCCCACGAAGTCTTTTATTTTTTTTTTGAAATTTGGGTTTTGGGTCGGGTCGGATAAAATAATGAAACAATCAGGATCGATTCGGGTTTGTCTAAAACTCGACCCGATCCGACCCGATATTATATAAAAAATTATTTTTTAATTAATTATTTAATTTTTTATTATATATATTTATATAATGATATTTTAAATATTTATATTTAAAAAATAATATTTTATATTTTTAAAAATAATATTTTATTAATTTCGGGTCGGGTCGAATTGGATACGATTTATATGATGTCGGGTTCGAATATAAAAAATCAAAAGAATTTTCGAGTAAAATCGAGTTCGAGTTTAATAAAATATTAAATCGGGGTGGGTTCAGGGGCGAGTAAAACCCGTCCCAAACCCAATCCGATGCCAACCCTAAGCAACAGGCAGCAGAGATTAAAAGTCCACCAAAAATAAATATTAGAAATCAACAAATTCTAGCATACAATACAACACTGCCCAAAACCTAAGCAAATTTGGCTATGAGTTCAAAATTTCCCTTGCTATTTGAAATATTCCAATGGAAATATCGGTATTTATTTAAGAACGAGAGTTCAATATACTTATTACTTGAAGAATCAACATTACTAGTACTGTTCAATTAGGGTTTAAACTCATCTTTCTAGAATAACCCTATTTTTAAATGAAATAAAAAACAATCGGTCACTAATATGATTTTCTAAACCAAAAGACAAAATTTTCAAGATTGAATCCTTGACAACTAAATGCCATTAGGCATTAGTAAAAGAATAAAAGAGATTACGGGTTCTTAGATTCTTTTTGGAAGCGTGATAGAAATCTTTCTAACTTGTTGGAATTTATATTTCATGATTATATTTTTAGTATAGAGGAAAAGAAAAAAAACAGTTAAAGGAGGCTTACTACCTGTTATTACATTATCAAGTCAATTAATCAAAGGCAATTCTATCTATTCTGATCTAGTAAGTAGTGATAGTATACTTAACACCCAACAACGTTATATTCGTAGAAAAAAGTACGTTTTTTTTTTTTTTTATCCATTTCTAATTTGGTTTTGTTCATTACTGATGTTGAACCTACCTCGTAAATAATGAATGAGAAAAGATCAGCAATAAAGGACATAAATGGCTAGGAAGACATATTTCCTATTGAACATGTTGTATTCATAATTCAAGTGGTCCTAAGAATAAACATGGTTTTCTTTCTCTAAAAAAAATTCAGGTTTAAGATTCATCAAGGTTAGAAAGGAGCTGACCTTTACTCTCATGGTTCCCAACTCCAATAAGCCACCTTGTTGAACAGATCTGGGAGGATTTTTTTTTCATTTTTTTATCAAAAAAAATTATAGGTAGATAGGTCATTTAATCTTTAAGTCAATATAAAATGTATCGTATCAAATAATTTAAAAACAATTGTTGGACGTCGTGAATTCAAGATTTTCTTAATAAAAAATCATCAACTGAACTTGAATTAAAGACTTTTATGTTGAGATAAATGATCTTTACCAATTGAACCCATCTCCTATTAGTAAAGATTTTTTTATTTTTTTATCGGTTGAAATTTTAGCAGAAAAAATAATATTAAAATTTAAGCTTGTGCCTGATAAGCTACACTTACTTCCCAATATGGGTTTTTCTTCCTGTATTTTTTTTTCTTGTTCTTTGAAGTGGGAGACCACACTTTTTTTTTTTTTATATATATATATATAAAATTTGACTGAAAAAATTGATTAAGATTTAAGAAACAACCTGACTACTTCAAGGTTGAATGATTTTTTTGTTTCCTTCATCATTTCAAGTGTCATGCTAGAGAATAGAGACCTCCACCATGATCAAGTACTCTCTTCTATATCCAAAACAACTTAGACTGGAATCTATCATTGCTAAGATTGACATGGGAGAGACTGATTATTGAATATATATGGTAGTATAATAGTATTTTTTTCAATATAAAAGAGTAGATAAAAAAAAAATGGTTGAAGGTATTGAGATTTGAATTTTTAAATTTATTAAATGTTGTTTTTAAAAATTTATTATATAAATCAACTTAACTAATTTTCATGTTTCTAATATAATATTTATTATCAAAAAGTTGTATTATTTGCTTATTAAAGGACATTTTGCTTATATTTTTTTTAAATGGCTTTTTTAATATTTTAAACATAATTTGCAAAAGGGTCAACCTGCTTGCAGAATTCAAACACTTGAGCTCATTCATTCTTTTCATTATATCCCTCCCCTTTTTGGGTGGAATTTGATGGAATTATTATATCTAATCTCATAATAAAGAATGAAAATTATAAAATATTTTGGAATGAGTCAAAGTTCTAAATAATGTAAATGGCCCAACTATGGCCAACATTCGCTTCACCTTCAAATCAAAGGCCCTATGGCTATTTCCATTCTTCACTTTATCATGTCCAAAAAAATAATTAAGAAAAATGTATCAATAATATAGTAATATTTCTTCTATTTCAAAAGCTTATCAAGGAAACATTAATAATTCTCCATAAAAAAAAAATAATTCTATATCATCTTCCAAACATAATAACTTTTGTTTGTAATATGAATATATGAATAAGATATTTTAAATTAGCCTAATTTTTTCTTTTATATATTGTGGCACTCTAATCTCATATTAAAAAGTTCTAAAAGTTTGTTATGATATATAAATATATACTTAAATCTAAAACTTACGAAGCAGATTTTGTAAAATAAAATCATGATATTTTTTTGTCAAAATAGGTAATATCTTACAGATTAGTACGAATCTTCATAAATGATATTAGAATAATTATTAATCGGATAAGAGTTAAGTGTTACATGTTTGGTGTAATTCTAGTTTTTTCTGTACTTTGTTTTGATTTTGACGGGAACATCAAATTTTAATAAAAAAAGCCATCTCTAAAATCTAAAAGTGTGATTCTGGTTTTGACGTCAAATTTTAATGATGAAGTTTATGTTTTAAATTTGATGAAAATGTCAAGTTTTAATAGAGAAAGTCACCTCTAAAATTTCAAGGTGTGATTTTGGTTTGAACGTCAAATTTTAACGATGAAGTTTATGTTTTGAGTTTGTTGAGGACATTAAGTTTTAATGAAAAAAATTTATGACACTCTAATCTCATATAAAAAATTTTTAAAAATATATTATGATATATAAATAAAGATTTAAATTCAAAACTTACGATATGCTTTTTATAAGATAAAATTATGAAAGCTTTTGATCAAAGCGAAACAATATCTCGTAAGTTATATGCGAATATCAATATCTCTATTCAAAATATACTTTCTCAATTTTTTTTATCGATTTAATATATTCTTCAAAATTTTAATTAAAGACATGATTAATTGATTTTTAAAAAAGTTATAAAAAATATTATTATGTTTAGAAAAATAAGTAAAAAAATCCCATCAACTCTGAGGGGACCAAGAAACCATATCTCATGTTTACATCAAATAGCATAAAAAGCCAAAAGAAATTCTTTTAATCCAAACAATTATTCACCCCAGTTGTGATATAGTCTGATGCTTCATTTGAAAGTAAAAATGTTATTCCATCATCGCATCGTTTTATTAATAATTTTTTTATTTTACTTTCAATCCCATATTATTTAATAACCGTAATTATCAAATTTCATAACTAAAATAAAATTTAATCATTTTTTTTTCAATTATCTCTTGCATTTTATGACAAAGACATCACTTTCTTAAACATTACTACTAATATCATCCATCCTCTTATTACAAGACTAGATCTGAAACATAAATATGTATTTTTTTTCAATTTTCCTCTTTGACTTTGACTCTCTTACTACTTTATTCTCTCACTCTCCCTTTCCCTTGAGATCCATCCACGCACATGAAATTGGTTCCAATTTCATTGGGTCGTGCATCCCACTTGATTAAGTATAGATTGGATTTAGGATAAGGAGAAAAAACAGAAAAAATTGACTTAAAAAAAGAAAATAAAATAAAATATAAAACGGGAGGAAACGAGAGAATGATGAGGTGGTGAAAGAAAATGTGAAAGAGAAGCAGAAACCTTTGATCCAAAAAGTTACAGTTTTTTTTTTTTTTTAAATTTTTTTTCTCTCACTTTCTCGCTTCCCAAACACTCCCTCTCCTCTTTTTAGTATTACATTTTTCTTGCGCTCTTCCACTCCTCAAATTTCGAAGCAAAGAAAAGCGAAAAAACAAACCTTTTTTTTTAGCTAAGTTGAAATTTGAGGTTTAAGGCAATGGGAGCTCGTTGCTCCAAACTATCACTTTGCTGGTGGCCGTCAAATCTCAAGTCAAACCTCTACGACTCCTCCGACCTCGGTTAGTTTGTTGACTTTTTTCCATCACTTTCCCTATAAAATTTTACTCTTATTTTCTTTGTTTCTTTTTTAATAAATGAAAAAATTTTCTTTGGTATGTTACATCAGAGAATGGGAAGGAAGCGTTACCTGGATTCAGCCAGTACAGCTTGAACCAGCTAAGAGCCGCCACCTCAGGATTCTGTGCAGACAACATTGTCTCGGAGCATGGAGAGAAAGCTCCCAATGTAGTTTACCGAGGGAAGCTCGACGACGATCGTTTGATCGCCGTTAAACGCTTCAATAGATCGGCTTGGCCTGATCCTAGACAGTTCCTCGTATATATTTACTTTTTCCATTTTAATTCAATTTATTTTAATGTTTCTTTCTTGGGTTGATTTGTAACTATGGGTTGATTTGTAGGAGGAAGCGAGGGCGGTTGGGCAATTAAGAAGTGATCGGTTGGCGAATTTGATTGGTTGTTGCTGTGAAGGAGATGACAGATTGTTAGTTGCTGAGTTTATGCCTAATGAGACTCTCTCTAAGCATCTTTTTCACTGTAATTTTCACTCTTATCTTTAAAATATTTCCCTTTTGTTTTAATTCACATTTGAGTTTTTATATATATATATATATATATAACCCATAGTTGATTTGATTACACTCTAGGAAATAGGTGATGAGTTGAAGTAGTTATATAAGATCTTCATTTCTTTTAGAATATGGAATAAATGTGCTGGTAATGAATATCTTACTGATTATAAAAGTTGTTTTATATTTGTTTGAAATGGTATAGGGGAGAATCAGCATATGAGATGGCCAATGAGGCTTAGAGTGGCGCTATATCTAGCGCAAGCGCTTGAATATTGCAGTAGTAGAGGGAGGGCATTGTACCATGACCTTAATGCTTATAGAATCTTGTTTGATCAGGTAATTTTAATCTTTATCATCTATATTTGAACCTGTTACCTTACTGCTAATGTTCACTTTGAAATTTGTATTTTATCTCTTACATTGGGTTAGTTCTTGACAGGACGGTGACCCCCGACTCTCTACCTTTGGCCTTATGAAGAATAGCAGAGATGGAAAAAGTTATAGTACAAACTTGGCTTTCACCCCTCCAGAGTACTTAAGGACGGGTAATACTATGCTAACAGATAAACTTCATGAACTTTTGTACAGATCGTAACAGTCTGTCTATGTTATTTATGTATATATATATATATATATATGTATGTATGTATGTATATATGTATATTTGGGGAAAGGGTACGTGAATTTAGCTTTGCGTACGTTAAGTTCTCATGCAACATGTTGCCGTCTCTCTAGCTAAGCTAATTTAGACACCTTAACTTGGCAGGAAGGGTTATACCAGAGAGTGTGGTTTACAGTTTTGGCACCCTATTGCTTGATCTTCTCAGCGGCAAGCATATACCACCAAGCCATGTGAGTTTTTTTTTTCTTGCTTTTATCTTCATTAAGACGGAAGTCTTGTCTGAAATCTTTTCACATAGTAATATAAGAAATTATTCAAATTGTGGATATTTAAAGTGCATCATAGGATGTCCTTAGGAGATAATTTAAATGCTTAAAGGTTGGATCGTTATCATCATGCAGGCACTGGACCTAATACGTGGGAAAAACTTTCTGACACTAATGGACTCATGTCTGGAGGGTCATTTGTCAAATGATGATGGAACTGAATTAATGCGGTTAGCTTCACGCTGTTTGCAGTATGAACCTCGTGAGAGGCCAAATGTGAAGTCTCTTGTCACTGCTCTTACTCCACTTCAGAAGGAAACTGAGGTATTCTCACATTATTCCCCACTATTTTCTCTTCTTTCTTATTTTCAACTTTTATTTTAGAAAGTCTATACCCAAAAATTAATACCTTCAAATAGAAATCGAGTTATGCCCTGTTACCACAAGTGATCTCTTTTAGATTTGGCCAACAATGGAGTTGCTGTTGCATATAAAACCCTCTGTTATTTTGTCATTTGTATGGATTTACTTACTACTAGCTTGAAGCTTTAGGATATGGATAAAGAAGTGTAGGCTCTGTTTGATAAATGCTTTTACTTTTTGCTTTTTGCCTTTGGTTTTCTATTCATTTTTAATCTTTTTCCTTCTCTTTTCTATTAATTTTTAAAGCAAAAGCATCTACCAAATAAAGCCATAGCTTTTCTTTATGTTCTGAAACATTTGGCGCTGAACTCAGTTTCATTATTTAGCCATTCATAAGTATATGATTACTTGAATTACCTTTTTTCTCTGGGAAAAGTCTTTGCTACCTTTTTACTTGTATTATTTAACAGGTTCCATCTCATGTTTTGATGGGCATTCCACATGGAACGGCATCCTCAATGCAAACAATGGTACTGACACCTCTGGGAGAAGCATGCTCAAGAATGGATCTTACTGCAATACATGAAATATTGGAGAAGATTGGATACAAAGATGATGAGGGGATTGCAAATGAGGTCAGCAATCTATGCCTTTTATGTTGTTTGAAATCTGAGTTAAAGAAATCAAAATCAAAAGAAGGCTTTGACTAATGCTTTTGTAATGTGGAACAAAAGCTAGCGATAGCCTCATTGGTACATTTACAAAAACGCTTTTGATTTAATAAGACATGTACTTCATAAATATCATGTTCTTATTGTCTTTATTGCTGACAGCTTCATCCTTCAAACTGCTAGAAGAATATAACTGCTTTCATTACTTTCTTAGCATTGATATCAAATTCATCTAAGCAAACTTTTGATATATATCCATTTATAAAATTGCTTTATGCTAAGGGTGTTGAATGTGTTTGCTTTGCAGCTTTCTTTCCAAATGTGGACAGATCAGATACAGGAGACTCTGAATTCGAAAAAACGTGGAGATACTGCTTTTCGAGCAAAAGACTTTGGAACAGCCATCGGATGTTACACTCATGTAAGTCATTTGTTAACGATTTGGTAATCTGCAGAACCATTTAATCATCTGCAATCAAAAAACTCAAAACTACTGATTAAGATTCAACCATTTAATGGTTTAATAATATTTTTGTTTACAGTTCATTGATAGTGGGACGATGGTATCACCAACTGTGTTTTCCAGACGCTGCTTGTGCTACTTGATGAATGACATGCCACAAGAAGCACTTGGAGATGCTATGGAAGCCCAGGTAATATCTCCTGAATGGCCCACAGCATTCTATCTCCAGGCTGCTGCTCTGTTTAGCCTTGGGATGGACAACGACGCCCAGGAAACGCTCAAAGACGGTACGAATTTGGAAGCCAAAAAACATAGAAACTGAAAGTGTATAGGCCCTTTTTTTCCTTTCACTTTTAATTATCTCTTGTATCTTCCTGTCTTCATGTTTCCTCAGCACCACAGAGTAACTTTACCGTTCATATTCTGGTTATGGTGTACTCTTTTATTTCTCATTCTGGATGCTATATTTTAAGATGATAATAAGAAAGAAATTTTCATTTTTGAATTTGACATCAAGGAGATCTGCCTATCCATCCTTGGCCCATATATCTACTGATTGATTAACGATTAGGGCGATGCAATTCACCAAAGAGCAATGCTTATTTTCATTATCAAGCAAGTTTGGCATGTTTATTCACCAAAGAGCAGTGCTACTTTTATGGATGGAACCTTACAGGTGTTGGATACTGAGTTATAAGAAACTTAAACTCGGCAATCGGGCCGGTAAGCAAACAAAGCAGTACTTCATGTCATAAACTTCTCCAAGCATAGTGCATAAGAGTCAAATGGAACTTCTGGTTTAGCACCAAAATCTTTATTGTATTGCAACTAACATTGTGTCGAAGAAAATGTAATTCCAAAAGACATTAAAGACATATGTTGTACTTGGTTTCAGTCTCCACCATTCCCCAACAGCAGGACTAGCCATGCTTTTACATGTAAAAACAGAACTTGCGATGAAGGATGGCAGCGTTTTACATTGGAGGCTGACCACCGGCATTGAGCATTTGGCCAATTATACCATTCACCTAGAAAATAAGAAAGGTTGTATGTATAGTGTGTAAGAATCAAATGCCAGTCATCAACTAAAAAACAAAAAGCAAAGATGGAACACATCTAAAGTAAAGACTATCATATCACAATCAAGAAAAGAGCTGAATAATAGAGCTTTTTACCAAGCATATTGGGCCATGCTATCCTACTATCCTACACTCTACATTTTGTATATAAAGCCAGGGAATGCAGTCATATAAACTCTAATAAAAACACATTTTAGAATATTTATGGATACTTTGAAACCTACCTGCCAATATTTTGAAACACAGTGATCAATGCAAGTATTTTCACTCATGTTTAGCTTAGACTCCTTGTACCTCCTACACTTAATACTATCTTACCATACCACCCTCTACATTTTGTATATAAAGCCAGAGGATGCAATCATATAAATGTGAAAATCTAATATTCATTATTATTTGATTAGTTGACTTTATATATTTTAATTAAGTCTCTTAGTTTTAGAATAAGAAGTAATTTGGGTAATTACACCAAATCCATTAGATATTTGTAGAGTGTAAATTACTAGTTTGATTAGCAGTTTTAATGCATGAAAATCTTGGGTTTTAAGGCTGAGAATATTAAATCTTTAGCCCATATATTTTCAAGTAATTCTAGCATTGTAATGAGAAAAATATAGAAGAATAAAATAGTTTTATTCTAAAGATTTCTTCATGATATTAGAGCACGATCTGAATTTTTGAAAATTTACACTCGAAGTCCAACATGGCCAGCAGAAAGAAGAGCTCGGTATCGGAGGTTACTCTTAACCTTGAAGCTAGCGTTTCTCAATCACTGGAGAACATCACCACTCCTATTCGAACAAGTTCTTTAGCACAAAAAGATAATTTTCTAAGTGCTTTGAGTGTAAAACTAGAGAAATCAAATTCATAAGAGCTTCAGACCATAAGACTGGGGATGCATCTATATTTAGTAAATACAATTCATGTCATAAAAACTTCATATTTCGAATTGCTGACAGGTCATTTTTAAAAGTAACTGGTACAAGTTCTGTTATTATTTCTAAAGAGATAACAATTGATTCTGTTTTATTTCTCCCAAATCTAAGTTGCAATCTACTGTAAAAATGTTACTAAATTTCTTTCAAATATGTGTGAATTTCAGGATTTGGATTTGGGGAAAATGATTGGCAATGCTAAGATGTGTGCAGGACTCTATATCCTAAGAGCTAATGATTCTGAAAGACAATATCAAAAGACCTCTTGTGTGGCTTCATCTTTCAATAATAATAAAGATAGTACTATCATGTTGTGATGCTATCGGTTAGGTCATCCAAAGTTTTTGTACCTCAAAAGATTGTTTCCCTCATTATTCAATCAAAATCCTAACCACTTTCAATGTGAAGTCTGCCAATTATCCAAACATAGTTGTACCACATAAACTAATCAGCTTTACAAAACATCCCATCCTTTTTCAATGATATACCTCCAAAGTAAATAATATTACTGGCTCCAGATGGTTTGTCACATTTATTGATGATCACACCAAGATTACTTGGGTATTCTTTATGAAGAAAAAATTAGAAGTGGGCCAGTTATTCCAAAACTTCAACAATATGATCCAAACTCAATTCAAAACCAAAATCCAAGTGTTAAGAACTGACAATGGGAGAGAATATTACAATTCAGTTTTTGGATCATATCTAATGAAGCATGGTATAATTCTTCAAAGCTCATGTGTCAACACTCCTCAACAGAATGGCATTGCTAAAAGAAAGAATCAACATTTGTTGAAAGTTGCAAGATCCCTCATGACGGCTGCCCATGTACCTAAGCATTTTTGGGGTAAGGCTGTTCTTACTGCTACATATCTTATAAAAGTCCTGAAATTTCAAAGCCCTTGCCAATCCTTTCTCAGTTTCTATCTTCACTTTTGAATCATCTTGTCTATCCTCACCTTCTAATCATCTTGTCTATTCCTAAAGAATTTGAAATCAAAGATTTGGGACATCTCAAATATTTTCTTGGCATGGAAGTAGCTCACTCAAGGAATGGCATCTCTGTTTCACAGCGTAAGTATATCCTAGACTTACTAAATGAAACTGGAATGCTTGGATGCAAACCTGCTAACACCCCTATGGACACAATAAATAAGGTAGGAATGGAAGAAAGAAGTCCACCAACAGATAAGCGTAGATATCAAAGACTTGTTGGGAAGCTCATCTACCTCTCTCATACAAGATCATATATCGATTTTTCAATTAGCATGGTAAGCAGATTCATGAACAACCTAATCGAGGAACACTTGAGGGCTATGTATTGAATCTTACAGTACCTAAAGAAAAGTCCTGGTAAATGGTTATTTTTTAAGAAGACATCACACCAAAATGTTGAAATTTATTCTGATGTTGATTGGGCTGGAACCGTTATTGACTGAAGATCAACTACTGGTTACTGTGTGAGGAAATTTGGTTACTTGGCGAAGCAAGAAGCAATTTGTGGTGGCTAGAAGTACCGCAAAAGTTGAATTTAGAGCTATGTCTTGTGGCATGTGAGGGAATTTGGCTGAAAAGGTTGCTAGGGGAGTTAAAGGTCTTTGTAGAAGAATCCATGAAGATATTCTGTGACAACAAAGCTGCCATAAGTATAACCAAGAATCATGTTCATCATGATAGAACTAAACATGTGGAGATTGATCGTCACTTCATCAAAGAGGAGATAGAGGAAGGAATTGTTAGAGTAATTTATACTCCCGCATGCCTTCACACTGTAGACATACTAAGGCTCTCTCTCGAAACAACTTCGAGAATCTAAAGTCCAAGCTAGGCATGATTGACATCTACCACCCAGCTTGAAGGGAGTGAGGAAATCTAATCTTTATTATTACTTGATTAGTTAACTTTATCTATTTTAGTTAAGTCTCTTATTTTTAGAATAAGAAGTTATTTGGATAATTACACTAAATCCATTAGATATTTTCTTATTATGTGTAGTGAGTAAATTACTCCTTTGATTAGTTGTTTTAATGCATGAAAATCATCGGTTTTAAGGTTGAGAGTATTCAGTTTTTAGCCTGTATATTTTCATGCAATTCTAGCATTGTAATGAGAAAAATATAGATGAATAAAATAGTTTTATTCTAGAGATTTCTTCAATAAACTCTAATAAAAACACATTTTAGAATATTTACGAATACTTTGAAACCTACCTGCCAATATTTTGAAACACAACAATCAATGCAAGTATTTTCACCCATGTTTAGCTCAGACTACTTGCTATCTTAGCCTCTACATTTTGTGTATAAAGCCAGAGGATGCAGTCATATAAGCTCTAATAAAAGCATATTTTAGAATATTTACGGATATTTTGAAATCTACCTGCCAATATTTTGAAACACAGCGATCAATGCAAGTATTTTCACCCATGTTTAGCTCAGACTCCTTGTACCTAAAGCAAAAATATATTATCATTGATGTCATTTCGTTAGGGGAAAAAATAACTGTATAGCATGTGTAAATCTTTTAAATAGGACAACAAAAACAAAAAGAAGTGGTTTTGGTGCTTCTCATACCTTTTGTCAACACATTTGTTGAAACAAGTTTGTGTAAGCCTGAATGAAAATCATAAAAATAAACTGAACTCAGAAACTTGAGTATTGACAATAAAATCTTACAAGTAGTGGAAACATTTGACACACTATCATGACAAAGAAGCATGCCAGGCAGGTCATAGGGTCCAATTTCAAATTCCGAACTCTGAATTTTCATTTCTTGGCAGATATATCGAGTATACAGGGAGTTTAAGAGGCGCAACATAATTTACATATGTTTCTGATAATAACCTTTTGAACAAATATTTCTGATTAACTTCTAAATGTAATTTATTTAACACATTAATTAAAATTTGGCAATCTTGCTCTTACCTGTTAAAGAGTTCTACCCTATACTCCATCTCTGTTTCTGCCATGCCAAAGGCCTGCATTCAAAACATGAATTTCAAATCATGCAGGAGAGTAAAAGAAACAAATAATAAAATTACCATTTTTCAACCAAACCCCAAACTCCAAAACGATATAAATCTCGGAAATCAAGTAGTTCATAACAAACACTTTGAGATTAGCGATCCAAGATTTACTTAAACACTCTAACCTCAATAAAAAAAAAATTCAAATTAATCGGTGGAAAAGATAAAATTTTCTTCTATCTCAGACAATAAATTGGCAGAAAAAATAGCTAACCTGCTCTTTGTTAATTCCAGCTGGGGTGTTGTTGGCAGCCATTGAAACCCTGAGTAATAAACAAGATCGATCAAAGACCAACAAATATCAACTGAAAACATTTAATTAGAAAAAAAGGTTTCACAAAAACTTACTCACTAGATTTGAAAAAAAAAAAAAAAATCTTTTTCTTGTTGGGGTTTAAGGATTAGCTGAAAACAAGGAAATGGGAGAAGAAAAGCTTGTTTTTTTTAATATATATATATATATATATATATATATTTAAATTGAAAGCCCTGAATAATAAGATGCCACTGAGTTAAAAAAAAGGCCACTGCTTACTTCAAGTCAAAGGCTAAATTTGGAATTTTAAGCTCAGACTGTTTGGTGAAAAATAATTTTTAAAAAATAATTTTCGTATTTTTAAGTATTTATTTAATAAAAATTTGATGATTAACAAAAAATTACTTATTATTCAACAAAAAGTAAAATTATGTTTTTAGAAATTATCTTATGAATTGAAAAAAGCAAAACATTTTCAAAAAATTAATATTAATACTTTTTGAGTATAATTTTATTTATAAATAAATAATATATAATATATTAATAAGTAATATTATAATATATTAATAAATAATAAAATATTAATAAATAATATATTAATATATTAATAAATATTATAAATAATAATGAATAATTTTATTTTAAGTATTTTTTATATTAACATATTATTTTAATATCAAATATTATTATTAAAATATAATTTAAATATTAACAATTTTAATATATTTTAATAATAAATAATTTTAAATATTTTAATAGTTATATTAATATTTTTTTGAAAAAAAATAAATTTTACATAAAACAATCAAATAAGGTAAAACATTTTTCATAAGTTTATACAATCAACAAAAAATCTCTTTTAATTTAAAAAATATAAACATTTTTCAAAAATTATTTTCTGTAAAATGAACGAAACTTTAAAAATGGTTTCTTTTCTTGGTTCTGTAATTTTCATTTAGAGAAACAAAACTAGTTTAATAACCCTGCCTTTTCATTTTTCTTCATCAGTATTGCTTGAAGCTTCTCGGAGTTTTTGTCTAAAATCAATATTGACAAATTGAACAGTTTATTTTACTTTCACAGAAAACTGCAACAGGATTCTTCTGCTCTATCATTGCCCAATAATGAATTATTGGAAATAAGCAAGGACAAGAGGGTTTTCTCTCAAGTATAAAAATAGCTGGAGAGGAAGATTTTACGTAACATAATTTAAAAAAAAAAAAAAAATCAAAGGGGAAGAACTGACTGGTATGCCTTTGTAGTAGTTGAATCCTGAAAACTAGATTTTCTGGTAAGCATTATGTTTTGGTTTTAATCAACTCATTCAATCTTTTTTTTTTTTTTAATGGTGTGTGTGAAATCAATATTATTGAACAAATGCAGCAAAAGAGTTTATTTTTAGAGACTTGAAAGGAAGGGTACATGGTTTTGCTGAAAGAGCATGCAAGTATTAGCATCAAAAACTCAAGAAATGATACCACCAAGGGATCTCAGCGAAATTGAAACTCCATAAATGCAACAACAGTTACAACAAAATGAATAATTCTTTCACATAAAGAAAACAGCAACTAGAAGTTGAGATTTTGAATAGCCAAAAATGGCCATAGAAAATAAGTTTCCTCATTAGTCCTCGTATTCTGCTTCCTCTTCCTCATACTCTTCATCATCAGCTGTTGCATCTTGGTACTGCTGATACTCGGAGACCAGATCATTCATGTTGCTCTCTGCCTCCGTAAACTCCATCTCATCCATGCCTTCCCCTGTATACCAATGCAAGAAGGCCTTCCTCCTAAACATAGCTGTAAACTGCTCACTCACACGCCTAAACATCTCCTGTATGGATGTTGAATTGCCCATAAATGTTGCGGCCATCTTGAGTCCAGTGGGTGGGATGTCACAAACTGTTGACTTTACATTGTTAGGAATCCACTCAACAAAGTAGGAGGAATTCTTGTTCTGAACATTCAACATCTGCTCATCCACTTCCTTGGTGCTCATTTTACCACGGAACATGGCTGATGCAGTCAAGTAACGGCCATGTCGTGGATCAGCAGCACACATCATGTTCTTTGCATCCCACATTTGCTGAGTGAGCTCAGGAACTGTTAGGGCTCGGTACTGTTGGGATCCTCTTGAAGTGAGTGGAGCAAAACCCACCATAAAAAAGTGAAGCCGAGGAAATGGGATAAGATTAACAGCCAGTTTCCTAAGATCAGAGTTGAGCTGGCCAGGGAATCGTAAACAGCATGTAACTCCAGACATTGTTGCAGATATCAAATGATTCAGATCACCAACTGTCATAGATCAAAAAAGAAAATAACGGAAAATGTAAGACATTCGAAGATCCTCAAGCCAAAAAACCAAATCTTTAGCTCTTACTAATTTGATTTTAGTGATATAGCAAACCAGTTTAGGTGGCAAGAGCTCACAACAGCACAGAATGATCATTATTAAACTTCGAAATAAAAGGCAATAGCCATGAGCCACGATATTCCACAACGATATTTCCATATTACACCAAACCACAAAAAGGCTTCTTTTCCGCACTAACTACATAAACACTAATCAACAATTCAATGCAAAACAATGGTTTTATTGATGATATAAATAAACCAAGTATAAATCAGGGGAATACTTACAGCTGGGAGTGGTGAGCTTGAGTGTCCGGAAACAAATGTCGTACAAGGCTTCATTGTCAAGAACCATACACTCATCAGCATTTTCAACCAACTGATGAACAGATAAAGTAGCATTGTATGGCTCCACGACTGTATCAGAGACCTTGGGAGATGGGAAAACTGAGAAAGTCAACATCATTCTATCTGGGTATTCCTCCCTTATCTTCGAAATCAAAAGTGTCCCCATTCCAGATCCAGTTCCTCCTCCCAAAGAATGACAAACTTGAAACCCTACAGAAAACAATAAAAATCATTTAACAAGCAGAAGAACTTTAACAAGTTTCTTTAGATCTTTTTTTTTTTTTTTTATTGTCAGGCTTCCCAGCACAGTTACCTTGAAGGCAATCGCAGTTTTCGGCCTCTTTTCGGACAACATCAAGGACGGAGTCGATTAACTCAGCACCTTCAGTGTAATGGCCTTTAGCCCAGTTGTTACCAGCGCCAGACTGACCAAAAACGAAGTTGTCAGGTCTGAAGATCTGGCCAACAGGGCCAGATCTAATGCTGTCCATGGTTCCAGGTTCAAGGTCCATGAGAACGGCACGAGGGACGAATCTACCACAACTGGCTTCATTGTAATAGACATTGATCCTCTCAAGTTGAACGTCTAAGTCTCCTTGGTAATGTCCAGTTGCATCAATGCCGTGCTCTGCACACACAACTTCCCAGAACTTGGCTCCTATTTGGTTGCCGCATTGGCCTCCCTGAATATGAAGGATTTCACGCATTTTTTTCTTTGGGTTTTGAGGGTTCTTTGGTCTGAATAGAGATAGATTGGAATTGAAGTTGGTGAAAATAGGGGAAAGGGGGGTTTATATTCAGATTCAGAGAAGAGGAGATGGCTAATCTAAGCTAGGGTTATTTATTTTTAGAATTTTCTACTGTACCAGTAAATTTTTTTTTAATAAATGAATGGTTTTTACGAGGCGGTGTCAGAGAATTTGTTTTATAACGGGTGGAAACAAGGCAACGGCTACCAAAAATTTTAAAATTCAAAATAGCGGAGACAGCTGGCAGCAATTGTCGGCTAGCTGAATTCAAGGCGAGGAAGGCGCCCTTTAGTCTTTAGGGTAAAAAAGAACAGCTGTCAAAACTGCTCGTGACACTAATAGCGAGTAAATATTCTTTTCTTCTCTTTATGGGTTTATTATCTAATTATTTTTTTTATTATAGTAGTTAGTTGGTGTAACTTTACAAACGAATCGAGATAAATTTTTATTTTTTTTTAATTTGATTTAATTTTATATTTATTATATCTTATATCTGATCTTATTTAAGTTAAACTAATAAGATCAGATATAAATTTTTATTTAGCACTGCACGCTAGATGAGCCATTCAGCCCAAAGGCCCAATAATAAACAGTAGCTCTCGTTTAGCCTCCAAAAAAAGGAAAAAACTTGAAGAGTCCGCAACACATCATCAGTCTTAGTAATTAGAAACAAACCAATCCCTTAACTTGAATAAAAAAACATGATGGGTAAAAGAGTTGAAAACTACAAACTTTCTATTCCACCAGTTTTGAACACCCATGATTTATTTCCAAACCCAAATTTTGACAAAGGAAAAGGTTCAGATATATATAGCTTTCTATCTAATAATAAATATAACAGGTTTTATTTTTTTTATGTCTTACTATTAATTACCTTTCAGCATCCACCTAAAACTTTGGAAGATTATTGTTTTCCCTTTTATCATTACTTAAAACAAGGGTCGAATCCATGCATATTCTCCATAATTTATTTCTTTTTTTTTTCCTCCTAGCTCCCCGACAATTCTCTCTTACTCTGGCCAAGTATTTACTTTAACATAAAAGGCTTGATTCCTACACCCAATTTAATTTACACATGCACCACATGTGAATGTATTTATTCAAGTTTTGTTGCTCAGAGCCTTTTTTTTTTTTTTTTGGTAATTTTATGTTCTACTAGGTTGATGCACCACATCTTTTTTTATCATTATATCTATGTTTGCTGTTTCCAAGAATTTCAAGCAATTCGAGCCAACATTTTGAATTTTTTTATCTTAAAACTCCAATCAGATCAACTGCTGGCCTAAAAGCTTTTCTCTCTATAAACCATGAAAAAAAATCCCTTCATAGCACTAAGCACCAACCTGTTCTACATAGCACCACCGGTTAAGACTTGTGCACCCTCGCGCGTGTATAAAAGATAACCACTAGCCATTGCCTTAACCAAATCGGTAAATTCCATGCCAACATAAAGGTCAAGGATCTTTGTCTAGCATACTATACTACCTAATACGGCTTCACAATTTGAACTTCAAACACTACTCCAAGAAAAAAAGCAACTTTTATATAATAACAGACAGGTGAAAGGCTTTAGATCTTGAAATAAAAAAAGCGAACAAACAAGCAAAAAGAGGAACTATCATTAGGGTTGCAGATTCAACCACATAATGATCATGAAAAAATCACAAACCTGGTCAGAAACAAAAGGGAAGATGCGGGATTTGCAGTTCAGAATTGCCATCCGACATTGAAAAAGGGTTAACCAGCTTCAAAGAAGTAGAAATATTGCATACATGGAAGTTTTATGACGCAATAAGCATTTGCAAAGGATTCATGATGCAAATTCAACCAAAGTTAAAATCAGAGAGAAACAAATACAATTGCTTAATTACACTCCTTGAAATCATTATTTATGTAACTCTTTGATCATAGAACTAGTATCATGAGTATTAAAGCACTAAAGTTTCCAGTTTGAAATTTCACCTCGGAATGATTTAGGCAGGCAACAAACATCCTACAATATGATTAAGTTAACAGCTATATTCTTGAACTATAGTAATTTGAGCTTATGTGAACTTAGAAGTCAAAGGCCCATAAGATAATGCCTTAGAAAATAATTGAACACTGGGCATATTCTCCTTGATAGTTTATTTGCATGTCTCAGATTTATGTTTATTGGTAATTAATTTTCATGAATACTTTATTATGTCCCGCAGATACAGACAATCAATGTTCTCACCTTACCAAATTGAAGATAACAAATGAATGAGAATAATTTAGAATTGTTGGAAGATAATCATATTATTAGCCCAATTCTGCTCGACTATTTGCTTTAAACATCTCAGGTATGACTGAGCAACTGTACATAGAAACTAACCATTATGCACATAAGAAATATAGTTAATAAACTAATAAAAGTCAATGAGTATATTACAATAATGCCTCTAGGATATCATAGCAATTATAACTGCATGAGTCTAAGTCAAAACAGACTGATCCACACATATAGTATCATGACAGAAAGGAAGGCTAACAAAACCACCAATATTCGGAAATTGAAGCCATATGTCAGATCCTATTATCAAAACATCAAAGAACCTACAAAGCAAGGTTAAAATAACAAAACTAACACTTTCTTTTCTAAGGAAATGACATTTACATTCAACATCCACAAGTATGGCAAGACAGATCCTAACAAATATAACATTCCAAAGAAAAGTCATATTAAACATGAATAGTAGGCCTGTTCTTGTCCATCCTAACATAGACCAAGCCCCAGCTCAACCCTTGGCTCAAGCAAGTACATCCTAGCATGCAAGTCTACTTGGACTCTTAGCCTAAGCTTTAAAACCCTTTCTCAAGGGAATGAGGCACTCTTAAACTAGAACAGAGGGTACTCAATAACCTAGCTAAATCCAGGTATCCAACAAAAGGGCCTTGTTCCAGAACCGTCCTAAACTGATATCCTGCAGTTGGCAAACAATTCTACTTACAGTTTCACTTACTGAAAAAAAGTAATTCTAGTATACATTTTAAGAAATAACTTACACTCTTAACTAACATTTTTATCAGCCTCTCAATTCCAACATCACTTAAACTACCACAAATTTCCCGCAACTAAGCACTTGACATGAAAAAAGTAAAAGATTTTAAAAGAGAACAGAAAACAAAATCAGGGTGACAAAAAAGCAACACATAAAATACCAAGCAGTTGAAAGGGAAAAAAAACAATATTACAACTGAACACACTCTTGCCACATCTAAAAAAGATGATTGTCAAAACCTTCCCACTGAACTTTCAGCCATTATGTCGTCTGCTTCACTGAAAAAAGAGAGGTTGAATTGAAAAAATCTATCATAGAAAAAAAAAAAAAAGAAATTCCACCAGTATCGAAATCAATTCTATCAAGTTTAAAAGAACATTGGACCTGAGAAATAGTAAAAGATAACTAAAGGAAATTATTTTAGTATTAGAATTTAGAACTAATGGAACCAAGCACCTAAATAGCAATAACTTGGATAAAATTTTCTTGGAATTCCAGCTAGAAGAAATATAAATTTTTTTATGTCAAGGATATTGAACCTACGATAGTATCATAAATTCGGAGGTTGAAAATAAGCCATCAAAGGATGGAGACAATTCCCCCCCTAGCTAGTTATATGCTGTTGAACAGTCTTAACCAGGGGCTTATTCATTACAACAAAAGTGATTATCCTCCATCAAGAAAGATCTACCTCTCATAGCCTAAGTCTTGAAAAGTTCATACACTTTAAGAGGTAACATAAAAAAGCTACAGAGTATAAAAGCCAACAATCTTTGGTTTATGCTTCTAATTTTTATGTTTCAGGACTTCAATTCAATGACCATGCAGGTCCCATTTTGATGACCATGCCATTACAATAATCTTTTCCACCAGTAAAGCATACATAGATCCTCAAGTTGAATTTATATCATAAACTTGCCAAGATGATAAAGATAAAATGCTTTGGGCCCATAGGATAGCAATCTATAGCACAATCATTTTCCTAGCAAATTAATACAGTGCATTAAAGGATCCTAGTTACAAATATGGCAAGGAACTAATAATATCCAGAATCCAGAATATGTTGCATTATTAATATTTTTTGGCATAAAAAATTCTATTGATTAGCTGTAACCAGATGTAACTGTCAACATATTTTAGCATTAATTGGAGCCCCCCTTATTTTAATGGAATTCATGCACAAGACATCAACCATTTGATAACAGATTAATCTTGAGAACTAATATTTAGATAAGACCACAGTAGTTGAAGTTTACAAAATCTAAGAAGATGTTTTCAAAACACTAAATTTCAAATACAACTTTTATAACTATATAACTTAGAAATTAATTATAGAAAGAATTTGATGCCACAATTAGGCTACTTGTTTACAGCAATTTAAGAACAAGTTCCCATATAAACTTCACCACATTATGTACACTTGTTCAGTCATCTACAGCTGACTCATAATACTTTGTTAATATTTTAAATTCCAGTATAGCTTATGTTTTATCCTTTGAAAATTCAAGGGGCAAGAAAAGTAAATAGAGCAAAAGCATCTAGGCAATAAAAAGATAGTTGGACAAATGCCAATGGATAATCAACAACCTTTGTTATAAAAGAAAGATAAAAGTGGCAAAGGTTGCATGCTGAGTTCAACAATGACTCAGGAAGGAAAACAGTTTGTTCAGTCAAATCCCACCCGGTGTAACAAAAAGACTCTAATCCTAAAATAAAATAAGAAAGATTGAGGAAGCATTTGATTGAAAAAAAATTCAAAAGCTTAACTAAGAAAACTAGGGATAAGAAAACTAAATATAGACACATATATAGGAAAGTATACCATCTCACAAGCAAAGTAAGCACTAGTTAAAAACAATCTGATATAGAAAAACATTTTTAACTAGACAATGCTGGAGTTAACAAAAAAATACTAAAGTTATAAAAGCAAAAGATATCATATCAAAAAATAAAAAACCAACAAACTTAACTGCCACCAAACTTCAGTTCCAAAAACTATCACCATTAACATGGCAGCAACCTGAAATGACAGGACCAGCATAAACCACCCAGAAGTAGAAGAGATCCATTGAAGGGTGAGTGACCTACATCACTATGTGCCAAACACCAAACCAACAAATTGAATCCCAAGCCAGAAATGGAATAACCACAATCTATAAGACAGCACACATCAAGACTCAATGCTTATTCAAACGGCCTTCAATTTTGTATTATTTGATTTGTTTGAATCATTGTGTATGGAGTGATCACCGGAGGTTCTACAAAACAAAGCAACATAAAAAAAAATAGACCCATAAGCAAATCAAGGTTTGGATACCACCATGCACAATATGGCCACAGATAACTCACAGTTTCTGTTTCATTGCATTTTGTTTGATGGTAACAACCATATCCATAGCCATCTTCTGGCGCTCCCTTGTTTGTGAGTGCAGGTCCAAGCCTTCAACGGTTTCACAGTCTACTCTACAAATGCGGCACCAACCCATGCTCATTGGTTTTCTCTTTCTAAATTTTCAAATGATTCCATATCACCCTGAAATCACATACAGTCAAGAATAGGGCAGAAGGTGCAGAAACAAAAGGAACTCAATGATATACACTCGCAAGAATACATAGATTCTATTCACATAGAAACATGATGAATAAGCAGCATTTTCACTCAACATAATTGACACAAATTCGAAAAAAACCAACACTTAACTGTATAGATTCCACCATCATTAGGAAATTTTCGAAGTGAAAAGCTGCTTCTAAAACCTGGCTCACCAAGTCGTGATTGACGGAAGTTTCCGGGCCCACCAAATTCTCCCATTCGTTCATGACTAGATAAATCACCAAAGCCAATAGGTTTTCCCATCTGCAAATGACCAGGCATGTTAGGATGAACCAAATGTTCACCCCTTCTAAAGTGCAGAGGCCGAATATCTGGACCAATCATATCAAAACTCCTCAAATGCTTTGCCATGTGATCAGAACTCTCAAATCCACCCCCATGTAGATGTTCAGGCAAACCTGAAAACCTATCATTGAATCGGCATTCCCTGCCATCTATCTCATTACCAGGATGGTCTCCAAATCCGTGCACAGATTTGCCAGGATATTCTCTGCCTTGACTCCTAGGAACAAAACCATCTACATGATGCTGACCATTGCTAGGAACTGTTCCAAGAAAATTTGTTCTGCCTAGAGTATCTTTTGGAACACCAACTGGTCTTTCTCCTCCATCATCAGGTTGATATGGTGGCAAGATTCGAGAAGGACCAGAGCCAATCACTGGATCAAAATTCAACCCATGAGGCTCCTTCTCATGAGCCCATGGTCCCGTATCAATACCAAAACCATGAGGACCTCTATCAAGGGGTCTGGATGAGCAGAAGTGGCTCCCAAATTTCGGAACAGGCTCAGTATCCAAATGAGAAGGCCTAGGAAATTGTTTAAGATCTTCTTCAAATTGTCCTCAAGCACCAATCTGATAAGCGTGATCCACAGAACTGATTCAAATGTTCATCTTGCACAGGCTTTAACCTTTCACAACGCAAGCTGAATGTTGATGTGGAATCAAGGCCTGGGGCCCTACAATCTAGCCGTCTACTATCAGCATGAGAGTCCACCATATTTGCAGAACGCTGCTGATCCGAATGATTTTCTGGGCCATGTCATGGTGCACCATGTGAGTCAAAAGCATTAAGAGGTGGTGTACCAAATGGTGGGGCCACAAAAGGTTCACCTTGAGATATCCTGGAAGCAACAGAAACAGAAGGAGGACCTTGATTATAAGTCCCTTGTGAACCATAATTACTTGGGCCTCTCCCAAAGGAACCAGGCGCTAATTTTCAGGTGGAACTAAAGCCTGTCCTGGATGGGTGACATGTCCTGGGCCCTGGGCCCTAAATTGATTAGGAGGAGGTCCTGGTGGAGGTGCTTGTAACACGGCAGAAGCCGCAGGTCTTTGTTGTTTATTATTAGACACACAAGGCATATGCAGTGTTAGGTGCCTTCCCTGATCACCAATTGGAACTGAATGAGAAGGCTGCACAAAGCCCCCAGGCTGCGCCTGACTAGATGGAGGGATGCCTCTTAATCCATTACCTGCAGGACCTTTAGACCCTGATCTTGAGGTAGAATTTTATCTTTCTGCATTTTCCCATTCTGTTCTTCACCAAGCTTAGCCTCCTGTAGTGGGGGAGCTTTCAGCAAAGGGCCATCCAAAATTTTATTTTCTTGTACCTTTTGCTCACCCTTGTCAACATCTTTCTGATCCTCAAGAGCCTCACCCTTGACCGTATTCGTAGACACAGGATCTCTATGTTGTTCAAGGTCTGTACCAAAAGTCCGTCTCGATTCTGGAGTCTCCTTGGTAGATATATCAAACCCACTACTACTGTCTCCAACATCACCAGTAGGTTTTTCATCTAAAGATTTCAAATAAGCATTTGATTTAGAAGTATTAGTGTCAACCAGATCAGCTCCAATACTAGATGCTGCATCCAACTCGTTAGCTTCCTTCCTGGCAATTCCCTGGTAGGATGAATCTGCTTCTTTCTCAGCCTCATTTTTGTCAGTACCATGATCTTCTGGCACCTCAGATATTTGTTGCGAAGTTACCCCAGATTGGTTGTTGGTCCTAAACACATTATTCGGATAAGAAGACGGCTGGTTTGCACCAAGTTGCATAGGCTTAACATGTATACCAGCTGCAGACTGGGGATATGGCTGTGATTGTACTCCAGGATTTGGTCTCCCAACAAGATTATGAGATGGATAGGGATGCACAGACTGAGATCCTGCAACATTTTACTGTGGTTGTGGATAGGTATGAGGAGGTTGCTGAAAGGAATGAGGTGGGCCTGGGGGGTAACTGAGAATGCAAGGATAGTTGTTGCTGCACAAAAGGACCTTGCTGTTGTATTTGAGGCTGAACCAAGCCCACCGGTTGGGTTGACAGAGGTTGTTGCAGAACATACTGATGAGACATGGATGATGCAGAATGCTGCATGACTGGCTGTTGTCGAATTGGAAGTGCAGGTTGAAGAGAATGAGGATGAACTTGTGGCAGCATAGGACATTGTGAAGGCAACAAACCTGGCAGCTGCTGTTTTGGAATTGCTGCATGAGATTGGGAAGGGTGAATCAGAGGAGGTTGCTGAGGGAATGAATTCTGCACTTGAGCAGGATGTTGCTGTGGGTGAAGGCCACCTTGAGCTTGCATATGCATGGGATGTTGTTGTGTTACCATCTGCACTTGCTGGTGAGGGTGCTTTTGTGGATAAGACTGATGAGCAGTCACAGCATAGGCTGCAGGGTGCTGCGTTTGAGGCATCAAACTTGGATTCAAGGGCTGGCTTGGTTGAGGATTTAGCTGTGGCTGTGGCTGAGAATGAAGCTGCATCTGTGGCTGAGCTTGTAGATGAGGTTTACTTGAGGAGCAGGATGAATCTGGGACTGTGGTTGTTGCAAATGGGAGTGATACTGCTGATACTGAGGCATTAGCCCATGTTGCAGATGAGGCTGAACCTGAGGCTGGGGATGGCCTAGGGCCGTTGGGTAAGTTTGTGATGGAATTTTAGAGTGTGGTGGCACCATAAGGTGAGTTTGCTGCTGTTGGTCGACTTGTGCCTAGTTCTGAGGTTGAGAAGCCGCAGGAGCCTGAACAGATGAGTGTAACTGAGGCTGGCCTGTGGTCGTGGCTGTACTTTGAGACTGAACCTGTGGTTGAGGCTGCACCTGGGCTTGAGGTTGGGCCTGTATCTGCAGGTACACAGGATGCTGGCCAGCCATGCATTGTGCATTAACCTGCAAAGGTTGCTGCTGGTATTGTGGAACTGCCTGCTGTTGATGGGGGTAGTATTGCTGATAACACGGGTCATATCCAGAATGATGCTGGTAGAATTGCTGATGCTGTTGTTGCAGTTGGTACCGCTGTTCTGAAGTCACCACAGCAGCCTGGGAGACAGCTTGAGACTGGGAATTTGGGTTGGCCTGCAGATTCGGGTCCTGTCCAGGTGAAATGGACGTTGTAGTTTGAGATGCCTGGGCCTGAGAAGTAGCTATTCCTGGCTGAGAAGCAAGCTGGGTCTGATCAGCAGCAGCAGTGGTTTCTGTGGCTGCAGTTTCCTGACCACCCCCAGCCTGCTTTGCTTGAGGCTGCACACTCTGTCATTAAAGTATGTAAAAAAGTCAAACTTACCACAAATGCTACAAAAAATGGTCTGACATTAATAAAGGATTCAGTGCACTCACAGGGCAATTTCGTGCATGTTCTTGAACTTGACGATGCACAATGTGAAGGCCACACCTATTACACACAACTGGAGAATTGCCAAATGCACACCCAGAACAATGAGCTGTACATTCAGATAGCGGACCCTGCCATGCACACCTAGATAATGAACCATAATTTTCCCAATGGTTTCAGCAAGTGTCTTATTTGACTCAACAAGCGGCTGTAATTTGAGGAGGGAAAAAAGATCAATAATAAGGGAACAATAATCTTAAGAATACAATAAGAGACAGCACAGTGTAAGAAACACACCTTAGAATCCGCCTCTGTTACCAAGTAACCATCATAACGGCAAGCTCGTGTAGTGCTGATAGCATATGTTAAACACGGCTTGCAGTAAAGATGGGTGCATTGTTACTGTAATGCTTCATTTGGGTAGACAAGTAGCCACAAATAGGACAGAAGTACTCTCCAGCCAGAAATTGAATATTCAGTATGCACTCGTTATCAAATCCCATTCTGTCCAAGAAATTCGTCCTAAAGTCCCAATAAGCATCAATTTAAATAGCCTTTAGTAAAAAATAAAGGAAAAATCACCATTTCCAGACTAGCAGAATTAGTAAAATCAACAATGAGACTATTAGCTAAACAAAAATGCAGTAAGGTTGACGAATCAAACAATCAATATCAACAAATTGCAAGCAGCATACAAAACAATCAATTAAATTTTATCGATCTCGATAATTAATAAAATTTTTATATAATAAAACATAATAATAACTCAAACAAATAAAAGACGCAATCAAGATCGACACTCCTGATTATCTGAATCAGAGATAGAAAATTCTGACATGGAAAACAAAATTATGAAAAGAAGAACAAACATTTTCCCTTTCATTTCTCATTTTCCCACATTTTCTCAGCAGCTAAACTTGGGAGAGACAATCGTATACCTGAAATTTACCCCAGATTCCGATTCACGTCTTGCTTTAAACCCTAAGTCCAATTGCACCAGCAAATCATTGAAAATAAAATAAACAAAATGAATAAATTGAAAATAGAATTTGCGGTGTGATTGCATCGAGGAGAGAGGAAAAAAAGTAAAGTAAAAAATGTAAAGGAAACAAATTTTCTTTCTTTTAGATAAATTTTTAATTAAAAAAAGGTGAAAATTAAATAATTTTTTTTATAAATTTAATTTGTTTTAATACTCTAATTTGAAAAAAAAAAAAAAAAGTTGAAAAAAATTTTATAAAAAAATTATTATGTTTATATTTTTATTAATACTAAAAATTTTATAAAAAAATTAAATAGATCACAATTATTTTATAATTTTTTTAAAGTCATATATTTTTTTAAATAAGTTTTATAAATTTTTTTAATGATTTAATTTTGACAAACAATCAAATATGAATAAATATATTTTTAAAATTTATGAGATGTTAAATTAATTTAAAATTTATTAATATATATTTATAAAAAAAAATTTATTTTATTTAATTAAAAATTATTGATATAATATCAATTATGAAATTAAATAAAATAACAAATATATTATGATTTAAAAGTATATAAAATTACAAATAATTAAAAATTATAATTAAAAAAAATATTATAATAAATATATTTTTATTTTTTATTTAAATAATAATTGATAATTTTTTTTATTAATTTTAATTATTCAAATTAAAATTACATGTACCATTTTTTTTCTTTTAAAAATTAATATTTATCCAATCTTTGCGTTAAGATTTTTAAAAGAATAAGAGAATAATAATAAGGTAGAGTAATTTGAACGCTAGTGATTTAAGGCATTGATAAGTTTCGTAGGGTTGGAGACGAAGCAGAATGATCATAAGGCGATCAAGGTTTTTGTCACGGAGAGACGTGACGAACTGACGGTGTTATTGACGGCTGTTACCATTTAAAGTACTACTATAATTTTTTTGGTTTATTTTTATGAGTTAGTATTGGATACTGTATAAATTTTTTTAATTTAGATTAACACATATCATCTTAATCATTTTTTTTTTCAGATAGTAATTTGGAAATTGTACATTGAAATTAATTTATAATTAATTTTTATTTATTTATTCTCAATTTATTAAAAGTATTAAATTTTAATCATAAGTAAATTTTTTGGTTCAGCTGATGCCTGATGTTGGTGGGTCCCTTAAAATAGATACTTTTGTTTACTTTAAGCCAATGTAAGAACCAATAAAGACTCAAGTCAAGTCAATGTTGTGACTGTCAATTTCTTCTCAGCTAAGGAGCTTTTATGATTAAAGCTGTTGGCCATTTTTTTTATATTCCCTGAGTTGGATTCTTTAGTTCTCACCTCCTAGCATCATCAACTGCAAAGCTGCTTTCTGCTGACATCTATTTTCAGGTAACATTATTTAAAAGCCCGTGATAACAGATGCTTGAAGTTACTGTATATGTAGAACGTTCATGCAAATGCTTTAATCTGCAAAGTTTAGTTCTTTGCTGTCTTGCCAGTTAACACTGTGATTATCTTTAAACAGACTTGGAATGTGAGCAGATGATTGATCGAGTTCATACTGTTTCTTTTCTGGGTTCTTTTTTTGTGCTTTGAATATGGCAATGAAAAGCATTAGGAATTCTTTGGCATACTTGAATGATTAGTGGGGTAGAAACATTTCATAGTTCATCTTGTTTTAGGCCTTCTTGGCTTCAGTACACTTGCGGAAGAGACCAAAGCTGATGAAAAAGAAAAGCTTTATTATATTCTGGGTGGGTTGCTTTCTATTTATTCCAAAAAAAAAATTACGTTTTGAAGAATGCAAAACGTGTGCCACTCCGAATACAAATAATATCTTGGACTTTCGACCTTCTCCTCAAGTACTTGTAAGTTTCATGCTTTGTTTTTCTTTCTTATGTGTTGATACTTGACAACCGCGCGTTCTTTTGCATGTTCGATCTACAAACCTAGGTACTAAAGCTAGGAAGATAAATTAACATCAGCTTTGTTTGTGCTATCCATGGCTTCAATAACCTTGAAAGCGTTGGTGGACAAGACAAACAATAGAGTACTTTTTGCTGAATCCAATGCGGACTTCGTTGATATTCTCTTCAGTTTCTTCACAATACCAATGGGAAAAATTATCAAGCTTACCCATAATCAACCACCAGCAGCAAGTGTAGGCTGCATGAACAACTTATATGAAAGCGTTAAGAATCTTGAGGCACAACGTCTCCAAACTGAAACATGCAGGAAAATGTTTCTCAATCCACGAAGCTCGGCAGCTGCTCAGTGTGAGAACCTAAAACTGAAATTAGATAATGATGAGCCCCTGGTTTATTTTTGCTGTTATAGATGTTGCTCAGGTTCAAATAACAATCTATTAAGTCATTACTATGGTTCTTGTGCTTGTGGATACCCCATGAGCTGTATTACTGTGGTCACCAAAAATGATTTAGATGCTAAAGATGGAGTCTTTGTCAAAGGACTGGCACGGCTGATAATAAGTGATGAGTTAGAAATAGTTCCCTCATCCACTGCAGCAAGCTTTTCTATACTTTCCAAGCTTGGGATTATGGATGGAAGTCTAATTGAAGAGAGGTCCTTTAACATAGGAGTAGATGAGGTAACTTATGGAGTTATGAAGTCTCACATCAATGATTAGTTTTGATATATATATATATATATATATTTATATTTATATACAGAATTAATTCCTTGATTTCTTCTCTCAGGCTTTGAAATTGCTCAAGTGCTCGCTAGTATCAAAGACACCTTTGACTGAAATTCTTTTGAAAAACAATCCAGTACCTGAGCTAAGTGAAAAAGATTTTGAGCTGGGAAGGTCCAAAATGCCTAAATTGGGGGCAACATCAAACCAGAATGGGAAGATAGTTGTGAAGCTCATGATCTGCAAATCCAAGCAGATGGTTTGCTATGCTGAAGCAGGTGAAGATTTTGTTGACTTGCTCTTCAGTTTCCTCAATGTTCCACTTGGGTTTGTAGTCAAACAAATGCAAGGTGGCAATTCCAAGGGATGCATAAATCGCCTTTATGATAGTGTTCAGGTTCTTGATGCTAAGCAATACCTAAAATCGCCGGAAAAGAAGGCAATGCTACTCAGTCCCAAGCTTGCCTCTGGTTTTAGCTATGAGAATCAACTGTTAGGCATTGAAGAAGATACACATCCTGCATATTACTTCTCCAACAGACCACACTGTGGTCTCATGCTAGTTTCTGATAAAACACTTCTCCCTTCTGACAGCTCACAGACAGTTTCCCCTGCAACTCTCTTGGATCCTAGGTCTCATGGCTCTTATCACAAGGATAAGAAAAGCGGTCAAGGATTTTTGAGGGGACCGGCATTGTTCACTATAACAGATGATCTTATCATAACAGCTATATCTTCTATCTCAGGCCTTTCTGTTCTGAGCAAATTGAGGGTACCTTTTGGTGATATAGAAGAGCGCACTGTGCATGTGGGCAAAAATGAGGTAAGTTAAAATTAACAGCTTCTGCTATAAAACTCTGCTATAAGTCAACTGATTTTCAACTTCCAATCAAGATAGTTCTAAAAGCAAAACCTTTCTAAAAAGAACTTTAATGATAAAAACACCACTGAAGGTACTAGCTAGCTTAGTTGATGAAGTCTTTTGGTGACTGTATGAAGAAACTAAGTTCGCATCTTGCCTTCACTAGGAATATGGAGCTTTATGGGAATGAGAAGGACCATTGAACAAAAAAAAAAGCTTCTGACAAAAATTTGCATTAAAGTCAAATGATACCTACCATAACAACAAATCTGAAGTGATTTCTGATGTATTATAATTTTGACATTTTGTTGTATTGCAGGCTTTGCGTCTACTGGTAGCTTCTCATATCTCAAAATCTGCTCTAACCAATGCTTTTCTACTCAAGGAGCCAAAGCCAGAATTTGGAGGACTCAGAGCTTTTAAGGTGTAATAGATGTCATCATTAGTCATGGAGAGCCTAGTTACTTTGATCTGAATTTTGCGGTGGTATGTTCCACGGATGCATTTATATATGGAGGGTTGCACATTGCTATGTCATCTTATCAAATATCAATATATGTCTAAGGGGTTCAAATATTACAGTTGTAATCTTGTGTTTGCTTTAGAACAAACCATATTATAATGTTTTGGAAGTAAAAAAGCTTTGGTCATCTGAGTACTTGTTTTATTTTAGACAAGAAAAAAATGAGGATAACAGAAAACTGCAGTTCAGTCTAAATTTCACTGCAAACAATTGGAACCTCATCTGATATTGAGCTCTAAAGCACAATATACCTGAAGTTATTTATATCTGAAGCTTCTGTAAGTTTGTTATGAAAAATTGAAATAAAGAACTGGGAGGCTTTGCTTCCATCAGATATAAGCATACCTGGCTTGAGCTTTCGAGCATGATTTCCTTATTTGTAAATAGTATTCTTCTATCTGTACCATATATAAATAGATAGCTGAACTTGTAGTTTCATTCAATTTTTGGCAACTTTAAATATATATATATATAAAAAAAACAATTTACACTGTTGTCAATCTCAAATTGCCAAATTCCCTTTCCTTATCAAGGTTCAACTTAATTTGTTATAATGGATGGTAAAAAATGGCTTTGATTATAGTATTTACAAATTACAATATGCTCAAAAAACCCCCAAAAATTTTACATTATGATATTAAACAACCAAAATGAGAAGAATAAATAAACAAAAACTAAACAGCAGTAATAAAATAATATTTATCAATTGAGATTTCCTTTGGATGATAATTTTGTTATTTGTTTTGCAAAAAATAAATGGAAATCAAAAGAATATATTATATTTTGTCTGCAACTGTAACATCACTTATGGGAGATTAACTCTTTTTCTATTGGTAGGCCAAGCATACTGTTCTTGTGTAGAAGATGACCCCAAGTCAACTGCTTCTCTGTGACTGTACAATTACTTGTCGATTAAGAACTTTTGATCAATTTATCTATTGGTAGGCCAAGCTTATTGTTCTTGTGTAGAAGAAGACCCCAAGTCAACTGCTTCCCGTGACTGTGCAATTACTTGTCGATGAAGAACTTTTCATCAATAATTGATCATTCCTTACGAAGCAAAGACGCTAGACTTAGACCAGAGAATGCATTTTTTCTACCTTTACTCTCCATTGAACCTGTGCTTTAAGCTCTCTCTCCTACGCGTCTCTTCATAAACTGAGTACTGTTTCTTGCTTCTTTCCACCGAGGAATATAATATTCCACTTCTCTCCAGCAATCCCAGGCTGCTCTTTTGGGTCAGAAGCTTATTGTCTCCAGGTAATATAGTTTCACATGCTAGTATTTATAACTTGATGTACTTAATTTCTAGCTATTGCAATCTATTTACTTGGCAGAATTCTGGGGTTTTTGTTCACTTTGGCTACATAAGATGGGGGTGTGGGGTTACTTTTTGTTCCATGTAAGTATGCATTTTCTTAACAATCAAAAAGATTTGGTGTGACTGGATTGAAATTTAAATAAATAAGATACAGAAAGCTTGATCTATCCTGGATGAACCTTTCAACTTTCATTTAAATTTAGGCATAGAGCTCACCAGGCAGTTTTGTGCTGCAGGGTACACCGGCTTAAGAGTAAGTCCTCACCAAGGACTAATTGTGTGGTTTGATGCAATATTTGAGAATAGAAAGGAAACCAAATCTGGTAGCCATGGCGAATGGAAATATCAGCTTGAAAGCTGTGGTGGACAAGACAACAAATAGAGTTGTCTTTGCTGAATCTGATGAGAAATTTGTTGACATTCTCTTCAGTTTCCTGACAATGCCGGTGGGAACAACTGTCAGGCTTACCCGTAGTCGACCACCGACAACAAGTATAGGTTGCATGAATAACTTATATAACAGCGTTGAGATTCTTGACAAGCGGTATCTCCGAACAGAAGCATGCAAGACCATGTTGCTATACCCAAGAAATGGGGCAAGTGCTCAATGCAAGAACCTAAAACTGAAAATTGATGATAGTCCACCCCTAAGATATTTTCTTTGCGGAATGTGTAATTCAATTTCAAATTATATGCTACTAAGTTATTACGAAACTGCTGTTTGTGGATGCGGAGGGCTTATGAATTGTCAGAGAGATTTGAAGGAGAAAGAAACTACAAGAGTGGTCTTTGATGATCAAGATGGAGGGGTGTTTGTCAAAGGACCGATTCTACTGACAATAAGTGATGAATTGCAAGTAATGCCCTCATCAACTCTAGCACGCCTTTCTTTATTTTCTAAACTTGGGATCAACGACACAAGCACCATCGAAGAGAGGACTTTTTCTATGGGAGTACGTGAGGTAACTATCAACTAATTGATCTGTATATTTATACTTGGTCCCAAAATTGATAATCTGATTTCTTCTCTCAGGCTTTAGAATTGCTCAAGTGCTTGCTTGTATCAAAGACACCTTTGACAGAAGCTCTGTTAGAACAATGTATCCCTTTGGTTTCTCTAAACAATGTGGAAGGTTTTGAACGGGTAAGTTTCAGAAAAGTTAAAATGGAGGAGGCTGCAGAATCAAATGAGGGTGGGGAGATCTATGTCAAACTCATGGTCAGCAAATCCAAAAACAAGGTCTGCTATGCTGAAGCAAATGAAAAGTTCGTTGATTTGCTCTTCAGTTTCCTCACAGTTCCACTTGGGTTTATAGTAAAAGAAATGGGGGAGGGCAGTTCAAAAGCATGCCTAAGTCACCTATATGATAGCATTCAGGATCTTGATGCTAGGCAATGTTTAGTGTCCAAGGAAAATACTGCAATGCTAGTCAATCCAAAGCTTGCTCCTGGATTTAGCTACGAGGCGCAACCATTAAACATTGAAGAATACATGCATCAACCTTTCTACCTTACCTCAGATTGGATACCACAGCTGACTTCTGATGAAACGATTGCTTCTTCAGTTCGAACTGTCATGGACCCAAAGTCTCACTACAATGATAATTCAAGTGGTAGAGGATTTTTAAAGGGACCAACAATGTTCACCATAACGGATGATCTTATCATAACTCCGTTGTCCTCAATCACAGGTCTATCTGGTGCAAGAGAATTGAAGGTACCATTCAGCGACATGGAAGAGCATATTGTGTATGTTGGTAAAGAGGAGGTATGTTTAACATGTCGAGTTCTGCAATAAATAATCTTTTGCAAAACATCTCATAATTTTCTAGCCTGCGGTAATCTTCTCAACTATTATGCTGGCCAACCAAAATGTTATAATGAATAATTGAAGAAGAATAAGTTTTGTGCTTGAGAGATGGAACTATAATACAAATCTACTTCAGTTACTGTTGATTTATAATAATCCTGAGGCCTGACTTTTTCCTCCAATGCAGGCTTCACGTCTACTGGTTGCCTCTTTTGTCTCCGAATCTGCTCTAACCAATACCTTTCTTCTTAAAGAGTCAAAGCAAGGATCTTAAGGGAGTTGTGTTTCATTCTGGAGTGGTCAAACCAAGGATTTCATTGAAGTTCAAATTATACTTATAGGGGTCAAGAATGCTGTTACTCTTCTCATACCATAATATGTTACATACCATTAAAATACGAATCTTGAGTTTGTTTTTAGTCATTAATTATTGTACTTGCTTATTTCTCTATTTCACTCAAAATAAAGATGCCTGTAGATACGATGTGGATACGAAATATATATTTATTTTTATAAAAAAATTATTAAAATTGTATCAAGATTTAACAAAATTATATCATAAATCACTAAAATTATAATATTTAATTAATTAAAAATAATAAAATATATAAAGACATTGAATATTATTTTGAATCATGAAACTGTAGAGCTACTGCCATAAGATTATACAAATTGACAAATATATAATTATACATAGATGGAATTTTTATAATAATTAATAAATGCACATGGATATTTAGCTATAACTAAAATAATTAAAAAATTCCTAAATTTTATCATTTTATTAGATAAATTTTTTATGTATAATTTTTGCGTCAAAATAAACTCTTAACTTAGCACTCAAATAAATTTTTAAACTTTAATTTGAATACAAATAAACCTTTATACTTAAATATCTCTTAACATAAACCAATCTTTTGTTTGAAATAAGAGCATATTTAAGTGCAAATCAAAAAATAAAATTTTATTTGTGTAATAAAAGTATATGGACTTATTTATCAAAATAAAATATTAAATTTCAATGGCTCTTTTAATATTTTAGCCTTTAGCTACCTAGGTATATAATAAATAATTGATAAATTAGTAGATTATTAAAAAGTTCAAATTGTATACATAGTATATAATTAAAATATACAACAAAAAAAACTTCAAGACTTAGATTAATTAATTCATGTAATCACGTTTAAGAGATAATCTTAAGCATGTTTAATATTTAAATTTCAATACTTACAATTAATTATTTTATTTTCAAATTTTGATATCTTTTGTACAAAAATATTATCAAAAAATATATAATTAAATAAAAATATAAACCTGTATTTGGTGACCCAGACATGTAAAAGAACTGCCATTAGAACCTTGCTGAACTCTGCTCCAGCACATGTCCTGTCCCTCCCCCAAATGCTATGAAGTTCTTTGACTTTGCAGTCCCCTCCAACGTTCTTTATTAATTTAAACATTAATTAACAGAAATATCTGAGATATTAGCACAAATATTTCCATTCAATTATTAAAACATTAAAACTTAAAAGTCAATCAATTGCATGCACCGATCCCTTTTTGAAGCTATTTGTGTTATTTTATAGCATATGGGAGGGTAAAGATTATTTAATTTGCACTGTTTTATGAGAAACTCCATTTAAAAAGTACAAGTAAATTTTTTACTACTCTATCCAATGTTATAAATGATTTAATATTTTGGATAAGGGGTATTTAATTATAAACACTTGTTAAGATTAATTAAATTACTATGTAATGAAATGATTTTTCATTTGTAATACACTTTTTAAAAAATTTTTAAAAAGTTATTTAAGTATAAAATACTTTCTTATATATCACATTAATAAAAGGGGATAAACCTAACTAGAGGTGGCCATAAGAACTTGAATCCAAAAATCAATTAGAAAAAATTTCAAATTCAAATCTTATTGAACTTGATTTAATTAAAAAAAATAAAGATAAAAAATGGTTAAGAAAATTAGAACTCAAAAAATATCTAAGTTCAACTCAAAATACATGTTGGAAATAGTTACAATTAGGGATGATAATGAATCGGGACGGATTTTTACTTATCTTGAATTCCATTCAATTTGAATTAAAAAAATATTATTTTTAAAATATAAATATAAAATTATATAAATAAATATAATATATATATATATGGGTTGGCAAATTCGACTTCGACTAGACATTTTTCAATTATTATATGATCTAACCCAAAATTTGATTTAAAAAAAAAAATTGATCTTACGAGATATGATAGGATCAGAACCTGTCAAAATCTTATTGAGCTGTCAATTCCATTTACAATATAAAATTTAAAAATAACATAAATTGAATCGTTTATAATATATATATATATATATATATATATATTATAAACTCTCAATTTTAATATAATGAGAAAAAAATCAATAAAATAAAAAATTGATTTGAAGTTATAGTATTCAGTTTAAATTAAATTGATTTTTTTTACTCGATTTAGTTTAAATTCAAATATTAAATATTAATATTAAATTTTGATAGAATATTTCAATCAAAAAGTAAAAAAAAAAAATACCTTAAATAAATTATATATTTTCGTTAGTTTATATATATATATTAAAGTTTTATAAAATAAAAACATTTATTTTCTATTTAAATTTCCTTAAATATATTATAAAAAATTATTTAAAATTTTATAAATCAAATCGAATCAAATAAATAAAATTTAATTTTAATCAAATCAATTAAAATAATTCAATTATAATTCTAATAACTTTTAAAAATCCATATTACTATATATATTAATCCAAATAATCGAATCCAAACCTTATTGTCCTAGAAAACTCGTACAATAGTGTTGAAAACTCGAGGTTGATCGTGATATGTTATTTAACTGAACCTAGTCCTGGGCCTCGGCCTGGCTCCTGGACGCCATCGGCCCACCTCCTCCAAAGAAAAAAGGGTCCTTAAAACTGGAATTAGATTTTTCGAGGATGCGGGAAAAAGATGGTGGAGGCTAAAAAATTCAAACAACAAGACAGTGAGTGAGCTATTTCTTGAGAAACCAAAGTGTACTGAGTTCTCCTGTGAAACTCGAATAGCTAAAAACTGTGAAGATTTTGGGTTCAAAGCAAAGCATCTCCTTCCGATCTTCACTACTTGGCCACACCAAAACATGTCGGTGCAAGAGTACCTTGACAAGCACATGCTCTCTCGCAAAATCGAAGACGCCGTCAATGCCGCCGTCCGAGCGAAAACTCCCGATCCTGTCCTCTTCATCGTAGCTCTCTCTCTCTTTCTCTCCGTTCAAAATTTCGATTTGCTTCACTTTTCGTTTTGAGGAAATTTTTTTTAATGAAATTGCAGTCTAATCATATGAAAAAAGCGGTTCCTTCAGTAATAATGAAAGTAAAAGCTCGGCAGGTTCTCGATAGCAGAGGAGTTCCTACTGTTGAAGTTGATTTGTTCACTAACAAAGGAATGTTTCGTGCTTCTGTACCTAGCGGCGACTCAACGGGATTGTAACCTTTATTGCTCTTTTTCCTTCTTTTGAATTTTATTTTTTAAAATTTTCTCTTTGTTTGATTGCCGAGAAAAAAAATGTTGTTGATACAATCAAAATTTGAACTTTTAGAATTACAATTTATGTTTCCATCATATGAATCAAAATTTTTCTTTATGTTGAGAATTTGAATCGAAAATTTCCAGTTGTGCAGATAAAAAAAAAAGGAGAAACAACTGAAAGGTTATTCAGTTTGTTTTGGAATTTAGAAATTACCTGAACTGAGAAACTTAGTTTTAATTCATATGGCAATGCGTAGTTAAATTGAACGATTTTACTAGTTATTGTTTCTAATTTAGGAGGTTTCATTTTGTTTAAACTCTTATTTAACATTATTGGAAAATTAATTTGATCCCAGAATTTGAATTCCATGATAATGTATTAATTTTGACAATTTTGATGCAGGTATGAGGCTGTTGAACTAAGAGATGGGGACAAGGGAACATATCTTGGAAATGCTGTGACAAAAGCTGTTAAGAACATAAATGAGAAAATATCTGAAGTATTGGTTGGTATGGATCCAACGGTTCAGCTACAAATTGATCAGGCCATGATAGACTTGGACAAGTCCGAAAAGAAGGTATAATTTTTTTCTTTCTTTTTCAAAATTCAGGTGTAGTTAGTTGTTCACTTTACATATGTTTTAAAAACCAAAACATTTTAATAGTAGGTTTGGGTTGGGACCTAGAGATTGTTTTAAATGCCTGCCTACCGGTCTGGACAAGGTGGAGTGGAGAGAAGAGAAATGAAATGGAGAGAAGTGGCACAATTTCCTTTGTATGGATTCTAAATGAGGAGAAAAATAGAGTTGGAAGAAGTTATTGTGCCAATCTCTTCTTTACCACCTTTTAGATCTCTTTGTTTTGAATTTTAGGCTGGATGATTCCCATTATAACTGCAATTCACAGTATTTGTTGCATTATGGTTCTTTGTCTGAACATGATTATCCCAGAATGAACTTGGAGCAAATGCTATATTAGCTGTGTCAATCGCTGCATGCAAAGCTGGGGCTGCTGAAAAGGAGGTATCATTTCCTTGTCAATCTGTTTTTCAGTTTCCTAGTTATATACTAGAAAATATTGAGTTCTATTCAAAATGTTCTAACCAAAATAAAAATCAGGTTCCACTTTACAAACACATAGCCGATCTTTCTGGTCAAACCAACTCAATCCTTCCTGTCCCTGCCTTCACAGTTATCAGCGGTGGAAAACATTCTGGTAATGGTCTGCCCATTCAGGTAAATAACCATCTTTTTTAGGTTTAAATTCTAAATATTTGCTTACTGTATTTTGTAAATGATCTTTTGCTTGATATTCATCAAAAGCATTTTTGAGCCCCCATGAACTAAGCATTGTTTTATGATTTTGATTCCTAAATTTTATCTCCATACTCGGCTTCTGGTAAAATGCCCCACAACTGACTGCATGATGGTTTAGATTCTTTTCTATCCAAAAACTTTCTTATATCTTTGTAACTTGATTTGTGTAATGCTGCTATCAGGACATCATTATTCTCCCGACAGGAGCAGGCAGATTTGAGGAAGCTTTACAAATGGGCTCTGAGACCTATCATCACTTGAAGGTGATTTTGTTAAACCAAATTGTTTAGCCTTTGGCTTTAGTTTTAAGTTACGTGCTCATTACACACATCTTAAATGGATCTGATTGGTCTATGCCTAATTTTGTAAAAGTTCTTGGTTGAAAATGGATACGATTATATACAAAGACATAAGCAGACACCTGTGCTTTTTTTAAGAAATAAAGACTAAGTTTTAGTTCTATTTAGTTGCTTGAAAATGATTTTAAAGGTTGCTTGTAAATTATTTTAACCAATCAGTTTATGGGTAGACACAAACAGTGAAATATCATTCAGTCTAATAATCTGTATAACCTTTGAATTGGTTAACCTTAATACTCGTGGTATACCATCTTAAGAGCAATATGCACTGGAAATGTCATGCATATACTCGTTCATTTATTATAATTGTTGTTCATAAGAAGAACAGGCTGTTATTACAGAAAAATATGGTGCAAATGGATGTAATGTTGGTGAAGATGGTGGCTTCATTCCTAACGTCTCCAGGCAAGTATTACTATTAAGTATGACATCATTGTTTATCATATTATTGATGAATGCACTCTGCCCGTAACCCATAAGGGTGAATGAGGTTTATCTTATATTATCTTAGGAACCTGGGTGGAATTTTGTTTGATTTTCTCCTATTTCTGTTGGCAGTGTTAGAGAAGGATTGGATATTGTCCAAGAAGCTATCAGCAGAACGGGATATAGTGACAGAATAAAGATAGGAATTGATGTTGCCGCTACTGATTTTTGCATAGGTGATGCTTATTTTCCTATAATTAGTCAAATATCATCTTGAAGCATGTGATACAGGGGACAAGATTTGGGGAGAAACTGCTACTCTACTGTTCAGTAAGAGATGTTGGCATCATCATGCAACAGCTATTGCCTTACGTTCCATTAGTAGGATATAAGATACCAAACTGAATGTATGATTTAGGTGCGCTGTACTGTACAGTTGGAGGCAGAAACAAAAGCTTATTTTACCCTAGTCAGATTGCATGTTTCTTTCTCTTTAGGATCTAATTTTGGGTCCCAGGATGTTCTTTCATGTGTAGACACGGCTTGCTCATGATAACTGGGAGTTACTTTTCTTTCTCCTTCATACAGGTACAAAGTATGATTTAGAATTCAAATCTCCAAATAAATCTGGAAAAAATTTCAAGTCAGGAAAGGATATGATTCAGATGTACAAAGAACTTTGCACTGGTATGTCAGTTTTTCTGTGCAGGCTTCTGTTTGTTCTTTGAACTATAATTTAATGTTGTTGCATTCCTTTTTCTTCTTTTCTGATGTCTTAGATTATCCAATTGCATCTATTGAAGATCCCTTTGACAAGGAAGATTGGGAACACAGCAAATATTTTTGCAGTCTTGGACTATGTCAGGTTTTTTTATTAACATACTACTGATGCTCAGGCCTTCTGAATGACGTTTCCATCCTATTTAGCATGTACAACAAAAGGCAAGAATATAGAGTTAATATTCCCACATTTTGGAGATAGATGGAAGATAACCAACTACAATATACTTTCTCTTTTGAGTTTCCTTTGTAAATGATTAAATTCTTATACTTCAAATTCTGTTGGGTGTTTACCTACACACCTTGTTAGACAAAATGATTTCATTGTTTGGCTTTTGGTTGTTCTAAACATAAATAGGATCTGACTTGCATGTTTATGTAGGATTGATGGACCTATTGGGTACTTCAGCAATTTGTTTGGATCTAATGTTTCTGCACTATATTTGACCACTTGTAACTTAAGGTGCGATGGCTTTGCAGGTGGTTGGTGATGACTTGTTGATGTCAAATCCAAAGCGCATTGGGCGGGCAATACAGGAATCTGCTTGCAACTCTCTTCTTCTCAAGGTATCTACAGGATTATTGGATGATCATGAGTACTTCTATTTGCTGATAATGATGTCAAATTATCTGAATTGCCTCCTTTTTTACTTTATTTCCCCTATGTTGTCTATGTAAATGGAATAAAAAACTATCAATATGATCTGAAGCTGGGAAAAAGGGAGTATTTTGTGCCAAAAGAATGTGTTGAAACATTTTGTGTTCAATTTGCTATTGGAAATTCAAGTTCTAATAATTCTATGTTCTAAATCAGATAAATCAGATTGGAACTGTGACAGAGGCTGTTGAAGTGGTAAAGATGGCAAAGGAAGCCCACTGGGGAGTGGTGGTATCTCATAGATGTGGGGAAACTGATGATTCTTTCATCGCAGATTTAGCAGTTGCCCTTGGTGCGGGCCAGATCAAAGCAGGTGCTCCTTGCAGAGGAGAGCGGTTGGCTAAGTACAACCAGGTTTGTGTTTCTATTTGTAAAGTGCTACTTTTTTAATTTATGCTTTTTTCTGTAACTCCATGGCTCACAATTTAGAAATTAAAAAGACATTAATTATAGCAACAATAGCTTCATTAACACAAATCTTATAGGTCTTCAACTGTGTAATATCTAAGTGCTTTTGCTAAGTGAAAAGGAACAATATGCTAATATTAAAGGGTTCTAAGTTTTGAAATACAAGCTAATTTTATTGGTAGCTTGTGACTACTTTGCCAAATCATATATTTCATGAATTCTTATCTATACTACCTAATCGATGCACCTAACCAAAGTAATTTAAGGACACAATTGCTTTTATGATATATATACGTCTATATTTCTGTTCATTAATTAAATATCCAGTTAGGACCATCACCTAGAGATTTACCAGTCCACACGCACATGAGTGTAGTTGTGATTAGCATTCCTTAGATCTCCTCAGTCCTCCCCACATTCCGACCATGCGCAGGTGTGTATAAGATATTCCGTTCCATTTTCTTTCACGTTATGTGCTCATACAGCATGCCTTCTCCTTCCTCTATTCCCTTGGCTGATGAGTTAGCCTGAGAAAAATGAGCACACTGTATCTATAGCACGATATTAGTCCTACTCCTGATCAAAGTGGAGAAGAGGCAATAGATGAAATTAATGGGAAAAAAAAAATCTTTTTGCAGTTGCTCCGAATCGAAGAAGAGCTCGGGGATCAAGCAGTGTATGCTGGCGAAGACTGGAGACCATCATGTTGATTGTTCTTATGGGGTGGGTTATACTAGCATTTCTTCTTTTCCTCTATGGTTTGAGCCTCTGAAATAGTTTACCCTATGTATTTAACAATTTGTTCAACGTTCGCAGTTTTCTGCTCTTTTTGCTTCTCCCCTGAAGTCTCCCACGCCACCCTCCTTTTCTTTTGGTGGTGATGAGAGCCTTTAAAATGCTTTTGAAGTCTGAAGAATATAAACAACACATTATTCAGTGAATGGGTTTGAAATATAGAAAATTTTGAATTGCTAGATAGGGGTTGACGCAAGTGGTTAAGGATTAGGGTCTGGATACAAAATATTCAGATTCGAACTGTGAACTCTTGCAGTCTTTTATTGATAGGTAATTTATAAATTCGAAAAGTCTTAAAAAATTCGTAAATCTCATTTAAAGTTAGTGACTTGTCTCGGCTTTGAAGATGGAGTAATTTAATTGATATGCAGCTCTTTGCCGATTTTTCTGTTAAAAATTCGAACTCAACTCAGAGTCACATTTAGTCAAACATTCAAGTGCAAAATTTTTTTTTTTTTAACATAACTTAAAAAATGTATAATACTATAAAATATATGATGGTAAAGGAGGTTAAAGACAAATGATGTAATTGTCACGCCATTGCTTTTTCCTTTGTCATTTTTCAAGGTCTTAGATAAAACATTTTAGTGTAATAAGAAAACAAAACTTCTCCCATTAAAAGAAATTCCAAATTCATTATTCTAATGAATCCAAAGTGTATTATGTTTGTCTGTTTTGAAATTGAAGTTTTCCATATATTGCTAGATCAAACCATACATTAACAGGAACCATTATCCTAGTCTATACTATATGCCATATTATAAGTATAATATAACTCAAAATCCAAGAAAATTATGACATTACTGCTTAGCTGCCAATCATTCACCACAAAAAAAAAAAAAAAAACCCTAAAATCATTGTCAATTTTCAAAATTTCAATTGAAGGTTTTCATTCATCTTTTGCAATAAATAATTTTCAATATATTCATAAAAGTAAGTCATGCATAATACTCCTCAAATTGTTTACCACTCTTTGAGTGATTTTTAATGTAAAAAAGTAAAAAAAAAATCATGAAAATAATTTTTAAATATAAAAATAAGAGTTTTAAGTGTTAAAAAAAATAATTTTGAGATATTAAAAATTTAAAAACATAGAAGGAAAGAATAATAATAATTGGAAAAAGAAAAAAAAATAATGTAATGAAAATTGAAGAACAAGAAGCCTTCCCCGACTTTATCTCCTCAAAAACAGAAACTTCAAAAAAACCTCATCACCTCAGGTTCTATCTTTCATCTTCATAGAGACAAAAGCCATGAGTCCATAACCTTCTTCTTATTCTTCCTTTACCATCCAAATGTCAATCCTAAATTCTCTATAATCTGTAATAACAACAATCAAAAAAAGAAATTCTTACTTTCAATCCATATTGTATCTCTCTAGATTTGAACTATCTTCAAACACAATTTTTTTTTCTCGTTTTCATCAAACACCCAGGAAAACGTTTTTTATTACAAGACTCATCATCAAACCTGATGAGCCGTTTATTCACGGTCGGGCTGATAACATCGTGGTACTCCTCAAACATTGGAGTCTTGTTACTGAACAAGTTCTTGCTAAGCAATTATGGATTCAAGTACCCAATTTTCCTTACATTGTGCCATATGTTGGCATGTTCCATGTTCAGTTATATCGCCATTGCATGGCTGAAAATGGCTCCTTTGCAAGGGGTAAGATCGCGGTTGCAGCTGATGAAGATATCCGCATTGGGGGTCATCTTTTGTTTTTCTGTTGTTGGTGGGAATATATCGCTTAGATTTCTCCCCGTCTCGTTTAATCAAGCTGTCGGTGCCACCACGCCGTTTTTCACGGCGGTTTTCGCGTACTTGATGACCATGAAGAGGGAAGGTTGGGTTACGTATGTCACTCTCGTTCCTGTTGTCACTGGTGTTATTATTGCCAGTGGGGTAAGCCCATGGTTCTATATTTCAATATTTGGCTTTGTTTCATCTTTGGTGAAAATTGAAAAACAGCTTGAATTTTTTAATTCAGGTGGTTGGTTTTTTCATTTTTTGCCATGGAAAATGTAATGGAATCATTCCAATTTTATAATTTATGCTATAATTAAGGATAATACCATTGTTTGGTTACTGATGTTGTTTAGTTCTTATAACATGGCTGAAGGGAGAACCATTGTTTCATCTGTTTGGATTTATAATGTGTATTGGTGCCACAGCAGCACGAGCTCTTAAATCAGTGCTTCAAGGGATTTTGCTTTCTTCTGAAGGGTAAGGGACATTCTTTCTTCTACTTATCAAAATGAAATTTGGACATTTGCTGAGTTATTCTGAATTGACATGTACTATCTTGATGAATTTACTAGGGAAAAGCTTAACTCCATGAACCTGCTAATGTACATGGCTCCTGTAGCTGTCATATTCCTTCTTCCTGCAGCTCTTTTTATGGAAGAAGGTGTGGTTGGGATTACGATTGCACTTGCAAGAGATGATTGGAAGTTCTTATTGTATCTGACCACCAATTCTGCACTAGCATATTTTGTGAACTTAACCAATTTCTTGGTCACTAAGCATACCTGTCCCTTGACTCTTCAGGTAATTTTGTCTGTGTTAAAATGCTATGCCAGTGGAAAGGAAAAGATAATTGCATATAAAAACATATTTATAAAGTGCTTTAGTTGTTGGCACATCGTGATAACAAGATAGAATCTTGTAGGTAAATTACTTTACCTGTTGTCGGTATCTGGTGACTTGTAAGTTTCATGGTGCTCATTAGTTAAGTTGGTAAATGGTGAAAAGTCTTATTCCTACACTTAAAATCCCCCAACCCTTTATATATTGTATCATTTCATTCCAAAAGAGACGTAACTAAAGCCTTCTAAAATAGTTTACACTAGTTGGATGGCCAGAAGATTCTTCCCTGTGTATTTACCTGGCTTTCCAGGGCATGAATCCCCAAATAGAAGTTTCAGGCACTTTGTAATTTTGGAAGAAGTTGTAACTGACAAATTTTTGGGGTTTAATCACTCGCTGTTAATCTTTTAATTTGATGGATGGAAATCTCTTGAGTTGTACTTGTATAATCGAACCTAGCGATCCTTGAGGTATTTCTCTTCTCCTTGGAAGAAATAGGCAAGTGAAAGCAATGTGTTAATTGGCATTTGTTTGTTAGTGAAACAAGTGGGAAAAAAACACGACTTATTTGGCAAATTATACAATTGCTTTAAGGATAATGTCTATATCGAGATTAAGCATGCTTGTTCTTACAGGTCTTGGGGAATGCAAAAGGTGCTGTTGCTGTGGTTATCTCGATCTTGATATTTAGAAATCCTGTATCAGTTACCGGGATGCTTGGATACTTACTCACCGTAGCTGGGGTTATTCTCTACAATGAAGCCAAAAAACGCAGTATGTAAAGCCATAAGCAGGAGATACAGGCACAATTCCACCAATGTTATGTCTTTAGTGTGGGAGGGGCCAGTTGAAAACAAGTCAATTCGGGTGATGCTATAAGTTGTCCCTCTTTTGCAGAAACCAGAAGAGGAGATTATGCAGTATAGCAAGTAGAACCTCAAGTAAAGGAAGAATTTAGTTTTGTTTCCTCAGCTTGTAGGTGCCGAGCAAATGTCTTCTCTTCCTTTATGGAGAAATGGCAGAAAATTTTGACAAGATTTTTTTTCTTTTTGTAGCCTTTTTATATTTGAAGGTAAGAGTAATGATAAATTATTGTTTGTTGATGTACTTATAATTTTTAAGTAATGATCAACATTCCTGCAAAATGGCAGCAATGCTGCTATTGTCGAAATTAAACTGAACCCATACAGGGAACTGAAAATTTTAAGTTGATTTTACCTTTATATTATCTTTCTGCAGGTGGGCTGTTCAAAGCGTTCTCAACTTCATGTATTTATTAAATTTTTAACATATTTAAGGAGAATCCATAGAGTTGAATAGAAATGAAGACAAATAAGAAAAGAAACGCATCGTTTATAACAATGCATCGAAAAATCCAAGCACATGAAAGAAATGTTATCACATGTCATCCATATAACCTAATCTACTTAATGCTTGGCTACAAGGTGAAAGCCTCAAGTAGAACTCTCAAGGGAACATTAATGACACGACATCAAACACATATTGTAATGTACGAGGAAACAGGATCCATGCCAAAATCAAGTTAGACTTGTGGCTTAGTCTCATCCTCATCCTCTTCAATCTTGGGTGCCAAGTAGAACCTGATATAACCCATCTCAGCTATCTTGTACTCAACCACAACAGGCAGTTCTGAAGACAAGCTGATTGTCACTGTATTGGACAATGAAGTAGCCTTTGTAAATGAATTCATGTACCTCAATGCAAATGTCAATGATACTGGCTCGTTCATCTCTATAATTGTTGCTCTTCTGGCTGCAAGTGTTCATCCACAAATCAACAAAACCATCAAATTAATCATGTTACATAACTTGGAAAGAGGGCATTACATAGTATTAATAATCATGTTCAAACAAAAGACAGAGCTTAACAAAGAAAAACAATAATATGACAGGCCCAAAGGACATACTTTATCTACGGTGGTATTTTGCCTGAGAACAATATTTGCAGTTCCAATATCACCTCTTGTGGAAAACTTCACACCTTCCTTGGTAACAGAGATAACAACTGCAACCACATCAAACTATAGCTAAGATTTGCACGAGAACATGTAAATAAGCTCAACCAGAAAGATGAAAGATAAGCCAAGAATCTATAATCCCTTTAATCTTAGAAAGCAAAACATTTCAGCAGTACCCGTATCACCAATGCTGGCAAGGTCTTTACAAATCCTTGCAAACTCAGCAGAAGGCATCCTAACAATAGCATGGTACTCTGCCTCAGGAATTCCAAGGTGTTCACTATCGATATCCATCAGCTTCATTTCAAAATCCGATATCTTGTCTTGTGCTTTAATCCATTAGCCCAAGCATAAAGAAACACACAAAATGTCAGTTCAACCTAATATTGACAAAAAAATTAGCAAGTCTTTGGCCCAAAAACGAAACTGGAAAGAGTCTAATTGCATTCCAATTGAATAAACTCAGAGAATCTTCATCTTGAATTGAAATTACGACAAAGCATTTACAAAGCATTTAAGTCTTTTAAATTTCCATGGCTTAGTTTTCTTTTGACTAGGTGCCAGCGACCAAACAAACAAACAAGGCGTCAATCACCATAATTTCAGAAACTAAAGAACATTTTACAGCTTATACAGTTTCTTTTAGCTTTCCACCTTTTTCCCAGCAGCCAAAGTGATGATAAACTTTCCAAAAGAACCATTGAACAGAAAGAAAATTGAAATCAAACATCCAAAAACACAAACTTTAATAAATCCCAGTATCCCCAAACCTTAAAACTCTAGTTACCCACCAAAATCCTACTGAAAACAAGGAATATCAAAATACCCCAGGAAACGGAAAACTTACTGGGGCTCTCGAACATGAAAGTAACGGTATCGCTGCCGTCATCAGCCTTGATAGTGATGATGTCATCATTACCGGCGCATCTCAACATCTTGGACATGTTATTTAGGTTTATTCCCATGGAAATGTTCCTATCACATCGGTAGTGCTCGAACACTTCGGATCTCAGTAACAGAGCCACCAGCGCCACGTGACTCGAATCCATGGCCTGCAACGAAAATCCCGTAGCCGAACAGTCAAAGTTTGCATCATTGACCAAGTCCTTAATGGCTTCCAAAACTTTCTTTAGAAGCGAACCTTGAACTAGCCTAAGCTCAAGCATTTTGGGGGTATCTTTTTTCCTTTTTTTGCTTTAAAGATTAGAAATCTAGTGTTAGGGTTTGGAGGTAGAAAGGGAAGAAAGGGAGGAATTTGCGGGGTTTATATAAAAGGGGAAATGATTTTGAATCGTAGGGGTTTAATTGGCGGGAGAGAGAGACGCTTGGTTCCCGCCAATGGGGGAGGATTAGGTAGTTTTGTTTGTAGGGTATTGTCATGCAACTTCTGATTTGAGAAATTTCTATTTGGAGTTGGGTCGGGTGACCCATTGGCCTAGAAAGCCCACATCATATTTCAACACGTTTGGACTTTGGACACCTCTATTCTCTATGTGTTGGGCCAATTTGGTTCAATTTTGTATGTGACTAATTTTATTTATTTGTTTGATTAATTGATTTGTTTATTAATTTTTTCTTAATATATTACTAACATTCATTCGATTGATTTTGTTAATTTCGAATTTAATTATTTAAAATTAAATTAATCAAATTATATTATTTTATTTTTATTAATTGAATCAAATTTATTAATTTTAAAAATTAATCAATTAAATTAAATTCGATTAATTCGGTTAAGTTTTTTTATTAAATTTTTTGGATAATCAAATAATAAATATATTTAAATTAAGTTATATTTTTATATTTTATATTTTTTATATTTTAAAAAAATTAATAAAATTATCTAATAAAATATTTAAATACCAAATGATATTAAAAAGTTTAACCATTTACGAAACAAAATAATTTATTTCATATATTTTTTGTTTTATATTTGAATTTTTTATATTTGAATTAAAATTTTAATTAATTTAATTTTAAACTGAATTAATCAAAAATTATTTTTAAATTATTTTTATTAATTAAATAAAATTAATTTAATGATTAATTAATTAATTAAATTAGATAAAATTTATCTATTAATTCGATTAAAATCAAATTATTAATATTCTTTTATAACATGTATTAAAAGTTATTGTAATCATTATATAATTTTTTAATTATAAACATAACATCGTAAAACGAATTTACAAAATTGGGATTGTAAAAATTTCTGCAGGTAGACTTTTTATCAAGCAATAAATTAACTGATCAACCAACAATCAAACCCATCTTTAAAATATTAATAGAAAATAAATAAGTAAACAAAAACCATTGTTTTTGTTTTGTTGTGCAACGACAAAATCAAATGATGGGATATTAAGACGGAGGCAACCTCAACGACCATTTACATGTGAAAACCAAACGAAAATGCTAATGTTAGTACTAAATTAATGAAAAACAATAAAGAAAATGAAAGGGAGTGAAAAACCCAGGTGCAGAACCTTCAATGGTTGCCAATGAAAGCGTATTTTAATCACCCTGTTTCTCCCATTTTATCAAATTCCTATATCTTTTCCTTTATTTTATTTTTCTTTCGTTGTCACTCAACCAATTCCTTTCCTCTTGTTGGCCCAAATCTCTGCTACCCATTTCTCATTTTAAGTTCCCAATGGCAGATCTCAAGTTCTCTTTCGCTGAAACTTTTCTTTGCAGTGCTTTTGCTGCTTGTTTTGCTGAGGTATTCACGATCTATGGATATAAATATAAATGTGCTCTTTCTTTTTCTTTTTCTTTTTTTGTTTGATAATTGTGATTATTTTCTTCTTGATTGCTAGTTTAGTGGGGAAAAAGGTTGATTTTTTTTGTATTAAGGTGGAAATTATATGCATATATCTGCTTTCTCATGTTTCTATCTGAAGCTTATTGCTTGATGCTTGCTTCTTATTGTTGTTTAATTTGCTGATAATGATTCAGTTTGTTTCGTCCTTGGCATTGGCTCCTTGTTTCTGGCTGGATCTTTGATATTTTATCAGTTCAACAATGTTAAGAACTTTGCACGAAAGTTTTAGATCCAAATAATTCATCAAGCTTTGGTAGTATTAGGAGACGGTCCAGTGGTACTAGCTCGGCCTGATTTTAGATGCTTGGTTATTTGTAAGAAATGTATGTTCAAGTGGTAGTAATTCAATTATATATCTTCATAAGGTTGAAGATACTCATACTACGAATTCTTGTTCTGATTTATCCGTGGATATATGCCTAATCTGCCTTTTTACCCTGTTCAGTTTAACAATCATTGTTTAATCAAGATCACAGGAAGCATTGCTTGATATCAGAACTTTTATATGGAATGATATGGAATACTTTTTTCTACTTGTCTGGTGTACAGTAGCATCATAAATGCTTCGAGTTTAAATTGAACTATTCTTGTTCAATCTGCTTCACATTGTTTCTTCAGCAATTGGAGAGGCGTTTCCCATACTTCTTTTATTTTCTTTTTGCTTAACACTCTTCTTTTACTTGAGCATTGTGCTTGCGGTTTTGCAGTTCTGTACCATTCCTTTGGACACTGCCAAAGTTAGACTTCAGCTCCAAAAGAAAGCAGTTGGTGATGAAGTTAATTTACCTAAATATAGGGGCTTGTTGGGTACTATGGCTACTATTGCTAAGGAAGAAGGGTTATCAGCACTTTGGAAAGGAATAATCGCTGGCTTACATCGCCAATGCATTTACGGAGGTTTAAGGATTGGGTTATATGAACCGGTAAGGCTATGGTTTTGTGGTTTTCTTTTCTTCTTTTCTTTTGGTAATAGATTGACATGTATTGTAAATGGTGACAGGTCAAAACATTTTTAGTTGGCAGTGATTATGTTGGAGATATTCCTTTATACCAAAAAATTCTAGCAGCTTTATTGACTGGTGAGTTAATCGTAACTACTCTCCTGTGTACATCTTCCATTTTTAGTTTTATACCGTGTTTTGTCAGATTACAGGTGCTGCACTCATAATCAATGTTTGCCTTTTGATTTGTTAAAAGGATGCTTTTGCAATAAGCTCATATAAAAGTTATTCACATCAAACAGGTGCTCTAGCTATTGCAGTCGCTAATCCAACTGATCTTGTTAAAGTTCGACTGCAAGCTGAAGGAAAATTTCCAGTTGGGGTCGCTAGGCGTTATTATGGGACTTTGGATGCATACTACACCATAGTTAGACAAGTCAGTTTTCTTAGAATAATACTATCCTTTTTTTTCTTGAGAAATTAATTTACTTATCATATAAAATTTTCAATAATCAGGAAGGACTAGGGGCACTGTGGACAGGACTTGGGCCCAACATTGCACGAAATGCCATTGTAAATGCTGCTGAACTAGCCAGTTATGATCAAGTGAAACAGGTGAAATTTCAATTTTATGTAAACTAAGTTGAAGTTACTCATTTTGATAAAGTTGGTATCATGCTTGGCTAGTATGGTTGTTCTGGTGAAGTTCTAACTTCTAATATCTTTATATTCATGCAGACAATTTTGAAAATTCCAGGGTTCTCAGACAATGTTCTAACTCATCTTCTAGCAGGTCTTGGTGCAGGTCTCTTTGCAGTCTGTATTGGTTCTCCCATTGATGTGGTAGGTATTTGATCTTGACTTCATCATCTGCTATGCTTGTTAAGAATTACAAGATTGTAAACTTTTGATTATTTGTTGTCTCTATCATAAGTTTTGTCCCATAGCTTTGAGCTTTTACTTTAGTAAATGGTTCAAACCTAGAATTAATGTCTGTTGCTTATCTTTGTCGCCAGAGTTGTTAAATTTGATTATAATCATGCTTTTTATTTCCGCTTTAATGCTTTGCTTCTGCTCAACCGGCATTTTTCTGAGAATCCAATGATGGTGTTTTATGGAATTGTTTTTATTGGTGCAACAAGTTTTAGACTGAAAACTTGAGCTGAACCTTTATTTTGAGATAAGCACCACTGGATATGAAGAACCACTGTGCCATTCTGTACTTTGGATTGGAATTGTTAAAGAAGATAATGTGCCATACAGTTTACATTGTGATTCTTTTTCCATGTTGAGACTTCTGTTTTAGTCTAATTTGTCTTCTAAGCGTCAGAGGCAATGGCAAGGCTATGCTTGTAGAAGATTTTGGAGCTCTGTATCACATAGACTGATTTTGTAAAATTTATCATGTTGGGTGGATGGATCTGCTTGTTATGTTTCAGGTAAAATCTAGAATGATGGGAGACTCTGGCTACAAAAACACTCTTGATTGTTTCATTAAAACTTTGAAGAATGAGGTATGTTGATTTTCTGGTTGGTTTATCTGCATCTCTTCTAGATTTCTCTAGATTCTATACATATCTTTTTGGTTACACTTTATATTCTTGGTACTACTGGAGGGTCAAAATTGGTAACAGAACTATAGATTTTTGCATGTTCCTGGGCTGAAAAATTTTACTTTTATCATTGTTACTATCCCTCTGTGTAGTTAACTTAAAGCTTCAAAAAATAGTTGGCTTTTGTTGCTCATTACATATGTATCTTGAGTCCTTTCTCAAAGATGCAACTTTTGACAGTTAGTCTTGATAGAAACTGATTTTTGACTAGAAAAGCATTATTATGATGAGTAGTAACTTTTTGCTAGTTGATGCGTCACAGGGATTCTTTGCCTTCTATAAGGGGTTTCTTCCAAATTTCAGTCGGCTAGGATCTTGGAACGTGGTTATGTTTTTGACTCTTGAGCAAGTAAGATCTGCATTTTAGATTTGAAATTTTATACTTTCTTTGAATTGGCCCGCATTAATCTTTTTCTAATATATGTATGCATGTGCATTCCAATCTCCCGTTTTGTATTTTGCAATGGTGTTTCCAGTTCTATCTCTGCATTTAGGCTAAACACACTATGATCCCACATCTGGATTTGGAAAACTGCCATGTTTATTTGGCTCAACCTTAGTAGTGCTATGTTATGTCTGAACCATTAGACATGCCTGGCACGGTGGCATCTTAGCGAATTTTTAAAGAAATTAGACCTTTGCCAAAACTTCACCTGTATTCAGTACAGATCTTAATTTATATATCTATTTTAATGTTTTTTGTTTTGACAAAAGGGTGGGAAGATTTTTCTTTCTCATGTTATTTGGATACAGAGACTTTTTCTATTCAAAGCTTTGAATCTTAAGAAAACCTTTATATTTGCTACCATTGATGAATATGCTTTCCTTGTTATGTTGATGACAGGCTAAGAAAGTTTTCCGGGGCGAATTATATTATGACTGATTTTAGCTTGCAACTCGGAAAACACAGCTTTTGCTTGCTTATTGTCCCTTCGATTCTTGAGCAGTATATTTTTTGAGCAAAGAGTAAGGTAGGCATTGCATTTGCCATTTTTTTTTTTTTTTGTAACTTTTCATTTGTCTTAGATAAAATAGTGTCATTGTAACCATTAGTGAACTTTTCCTCACACTTTTGTGGGAATACAAGCTGTCTGTCTGTCTGTCTGTCTGTCTCCTCCCAACCAAACTGAAATTGGCAAATATTTGCCCCATTGTATTTGGAATCATGTAATACCAACATTTGTGGGACATTCAACAAACATTGCTTATTCTTGAAGTAAAACATGAGATATTTAAGTTGCTTGGACCTGATGTGCCCTCCATTGCCTTGTTTGATAGCGGAAGGAAACTTGGTTGAAGGTGGAAACAATACTTTGCTCTTGTTCAATCAATATACCTCCCCCCCACTGTAAATCCTAAAACATATCCAAGCAGAGACAAGAAGTCTAACCATAACTTGCTTCAAGTCCTAGCTGCTAGGTAAACCCTTGCCTTGACAACAGATCCATTTCCTAGATTGAACCCAGGGCTAACTGGGAATCCCACGATCTGACCAGCAGGTACCAGCCCACCTGAAAATTTGACAACGCTTTCCATATAATGTGGATGAAATTCTGCACCCCTACTTGCCTCAAACTGACTTGGTGAAGGGTCAAGTGAGAATGCAAGCAAATGAAGCAACCAAATTGCCTTAGCCAGTCTCAAGAACTCCCTATAAAACTGACTCCTAGGGTGGTTTCCAGCCATTACTTGGCTGCGCTGCTCCAGGTCTCCAAACAAGGACTCTTCCATCTTCGGATGAACAATGGCAAGGTACTTCTTGAAGCAGAATTTGCCAAAATGGCATGTAGGCAAGATTCCAAGAAGTTCAACCGGTTCCATTGCTTTCATGTCACGGTATTGAGTGAAGCACTCCCGACGGTACTGATCGGGATTAAGCAGGGAAGAGAGGCTGCCATCCATGTAGAAAGTCTCGTGGTCGAAGCCTTGAAAAAATTTGCGTGTAACATATGACTCAAGCGCATACTTGGCATGGTGATTTGCAGCGACTGAGGGGGTGATGGTGGTGGTTTGGGTGGCGGTATCAGGAGTGGCGGTGGCAGCTTCTATAGATCGGACAGCGGCGGCGACGTCCCAGCGAGCCTCTCGCATGAGGGAAAGGAGGAGAGATGTAAAGGACTTTGATGCCTCCTTCATCTGACTCATTGTGGCCTCAAACAGCTCTGGATCTGGTGCTACTGCAAGTACTGTCACCAGGAATAACCAAAGATTAATGCTTGATTCAAACCTTAAAATTCCCATATAATTTGCCAAAAAAAATAAAAACTAATGATTTCCTGATTCCTAGTTATCTAAAGAAAAATGAACGAAGACTCAGTTTGACTATGGCTTCCAGATAACGTGGCTGGATGCCATTGGTCAGAATAATATTCCAACGTTTTCTGCTTCTTATAATTACCAATATAACCCCAAGTTTCAGCAAATTACCTTGACTGCAGCCGACTTTCCACTTGGAGAGACCACGCTTCTTTCCACCATTGGAAAGGCAGGTTACAGTATTCAGCTTCTCTTTCAAGTTTTCGATCTCCACCTCCTTAACCTTCAATTCTCTCTTCAACTCCTCCACCGCCGCCTCGTATGGCGCAACCACTACCCTCAGCATAGCCACGACTCCACCACCACAACCACCACGTCTCCCTCTCTTAAACCTTTCCCTCAACACCCCAAGCCTCCTCAACTCCCCCACCACCGCCATGTCAGCCCCCCTCATCCTCTCTGGGTCCCACGGACAATGCGCCTCTTGTAACCTGACGTAAGCTTTCTTCATTTCCGCCACGGCCTCGAAAACTTCCTCTATTAACGTCACCATTTCCTTCTCTCCATTGTTCCAAACCCTCCTTATTCTCCTCGATTTTTCCACGTCTTTCACTCCATTTTCTTTCTCTTCATCCTCACTCGAATTATTGTACTCCTCAATAACGGTGTGAGCCACGGCGTCAACGTCGCCTGACTCGTGCCCACCGGCGGCGAGGGGTTGCAACAAACAAGAAGCTGCAACTCGTTGTATCAGATCCGAAAAGTTCGATACGTTGGTCGCCATTTCTCCCTTCTTCTTCACCTTCACCGCTGCTCCGTTTCTGAGACAACCAAAGTGAGATGAGCAACGACTCAGTGAGTTAAAAAGCTTGAGTCTTTTCAAGCAAAGTTAGAAACTTTTTTATTAAATTAGGATGGGCATGATAAAAGGTAACACCACTGCCGTTGAAGATAGCGGATACCCAACACCAAGAAAAAAGAAAAAAAAGAGTGTTTTCTTTTTATTTTTTTTAATTCAGACAGAAGGCTGACCTGGAAATGTGGGAATTTTCAGATGTTAAAGAGAATCTAGACGATTGATTCTGAGACGGATCTCTAGAAAAAAAGTCAAGGTCTTGGCTTCGGTTTCCCGGCTATCCCGGTTGCCTTTCTTCTGCCTGGTTGTACAACAGAAAACTAATCCATTGTCAAACCTTTTCACTGTAAAGTTGGTTTGGACGTGTGATCTGTCCAGTTGTATTTACCAGAATGCCCTTGTTTGGAAACTTGGGTGGTGTAGATTTTAGTTTGTGTGATTATGATAAGGTTAAAGAGAAGGAGGAATCACATGAGGTGGCGTAGATGATGGTGCTTTCCTTTATGCTGGGATATTTTCAAGACTGAAGGGCAGGTCCCCCAAAGGAAGGAGGATATAGAAGAAGGAAAATTCATGAATTTGACAATTGCTTGAGTTTTGGCATATTGCTATCCAAGTTTTGCAGTTGTAATATCATTCCATCCAAGTTTGTGTAAAAATGGTAGGGCGAGAAATTTTTAGAACTTACCAACATGTTCTCAATATATGTTGTTATAGATGGAACAGCACTAATTTTACATTCAAATGAATCCTAAATTTGTTTTATAATTTTTTTTTTTAAAAGGTCTTTCTCTTTATAGAAAGAAACATTTGACTATTGAATTTGAGATTTGGTAATGTATTCTTTGTAGAAAGTTTTATGAAGTTGATGTTTGGGCCTTGCTTTATATCCAGGTCAAGTTGATTTAGACTAAGGTGAAGAGCATTGCATGGTTTCCATGTGCGAAGGAATTAGTACAAGAAGGAAGCCAAGAGGCTTTTTCATTTAATGACAGTGGGACTGGCATTAATGTCTGGTTTGTTTAGAAAACAACAATGCTCGACGTACGACCAATAAGATCTGCAGAGTCAAAATATCAAGCAATAATTAAGCAAACCCAAATAAAATATCTTCCATTGCCATTAAGAAGAATTGACAGAGAAGGAGCTAAACAGGGTTTGCAAGTAAAAAGAAAACATAAATAAAAATGGAGTGGCCGGATCTACGAGAAGACCGGACAGACAAATCATCACACTTGCGTTTGCCGGGAGTCGAACCCGGGTCTATTGCTTGGAAGGCAATTATCCTAACCGTTGGACTACAAACGCTCGGCGGTATGTTAACTCCAGATATTATTATTTAACACATAGAAAAAGGAAATCTTGAAATCTTGAATTGTTCGTTTCTTGTTAAATGGTCTAAGGAGTTCTGAAAATATTGCTTTTATTTGAAGCATTTTAGATGATTTCTCCACGAATCTAAAGCATTTAACATTGGCGATATATCCAGAATTAATATTTTAGTATAAGATTTGTGTGGTAAGTGGTGATACTTGTATTATTACATAGTGGTTCCATAGACTAGTTTGCTACTAGTCTTTCCCTTGCCGGTTATCTGATTTTTTTTTCCCCTCAAAATGAAACCAGAAAATAGTTTACAATGGAAGCGAAGTGAGAGAAATATATGGAAACCGAGAACTATACGTATCTCAATAACCAAACACCACATGGTACAAATGCAATCGTCCAAGAAATTTTTCTTGTTACTATTCTCTTCAGTTATAATTATAAAAGAAAAGAAATTTTATTGATAATGGTGGGTTTCCATTCCAGACAAGAACGAGGTTCATCAAGGTGGAGAACGCAAATGGCAGAAGCTTCAGTGTGGAACCAGATTTAGATGCCGACTGCCATGCCTCTTGCAAGGGAAATCCAGCAACAAATGACTGGATTCCAGCTGCTTCCGATGTGGTAAACCAACAAAGCTTGGCTACTTTCATTAGCATTTAAAGAAGATAATAGATTTTGATTGGCTATGATGAAATTATTAGGTCTTAAGCTAAGCTGAAGAAGGTATGTTGTCTTTCCAGGACTGACAAAGGGGGAAATGGTTAAACATCTTTTCTGATTAAGGACCCATATCATCTTTAACTCTATCACGATTATGGATCACAGACTAATATATAGATCACACTCCTGTAATGTACAAACTAGCTGCGAAGACTATATCACGTTTTATGGCATTGGAAGCAGATTCCATTTTCTTGTAAAGAGATGAGTTACCCATTATAGCTGCTGCAGTTTTAAACTCACGACAAGTCTCATCCAGCCTGACAATTGTCCGCACGATAAGGCCTTCGGGAACATCTGTGAGCTCACATATGTCTGCAAAAGGAGTTCCCTGCAACAAGGAAGATAATATATATATATATATATATGAGATGATAACGACAAACCAAAACCTAGATCAAGGTCTAATCAGCATGTCAAGTTATGAAACCTTTGCCCATTCGTAAACCACTTCAACAAGACCAAACTTGAGATTTTCTTGTACGTACTCCTCCGGTGTTATTTGTAATTTGAACTCTGCTTGAAGCTTACCAAGTCTTATAGCTGTGTCATACAATCTGGAAGAAACAATTATCATATAGCACGGCATAGAATAGTTAAAACTCTCAATTTCAATCTAAGTACGAATAATGAGATGTTCAGAACTGTAATCTACAACTTTTGTTAAGTACACCAGCTTAAGTACATCACTTTGCTGTTATCTACTTAAGCAAGTATTGAGAACTTGAAAATCCTAACTTTATAAGCACCCAATTTCTCACACAAGACATTCAAAAGTTATTATGGGACCTAGATTAAGATTTTGATCAGAAAAGGGAGTGTATTCAGTTTGGTTCAATTTTTAAACCAAATATTTGGTTTAAAAATTGAAACACCCAGTTGAACAATAAATTTATAAAACCTTGAATCTGAATTTTAATGGTTTGGTTCAGTCACTTAGTTTTTGTTCCTATAGTCAACGAGATTTAACTTTGACACGATCTCTTGGATCTTGTCCAACTATTTGGACTTTAAAACAAAAGATTGTTTTTAATTTCATATAAATTAGCATTTAAACTGATAAAACATTTTTAATCCAATTTGATTCGGATTATTTTGACTTTTAAATGGCACAATTAGAATTTGACTGAGCTGAATGTTTTTGCCATAGCCAAATTGTGAACAATAAAAATCAAAACCATATTAGGCAAAATAATCTCCAAAAGAAATTTCAAAGACTTCACATGCATAAAAGGAAAATAGAAAGACAAGATAACCTTTGTTTGGCCTGAGAGAGCTTGGATGTAAGAGAAGGTTTAGAAGTGTTCTTCTGCTGAAACACAAAGGCCGACATTAAAGCTACTGCTTCTTCAGGTTCCAGGTCATCGAGTTGATTCTCAAATAAACATTCTGTGCATATCAATTCCTCCCCTGAATTCATCTCACAGGCAACACGACCTTTTAGTTGAACCACAAGGTTTTCATCTATGCAACCAATTTCCTTCAGAACATCAATCTGCAAATAAGCTTAACGTGTTATAAAAGATGCCAAATAATGATCAACATCAGAAAATCCATCTTATTCAAAGCAGACAATGGCCTAAGAAATATGCAACTGGCAAGGCCATACCCGGCCCTGGAATTCTGGCATCTGTTGGAGTGCCTCATTAGATAGTTGAAATTCAAGAGCATTAACTTCCTCTTTATGCTTCTTAATTTCTCTAGCTAACTTAATATGCTCCTCCAACTTTATACATTCATGGCACTTATTCTCTGACATTTTCTGCAGCAGGTGGGTCCATTTGTAGTATGTTTTAACAAGATCCATATCCTTCAGTTTCAGATCTGAAAAAAGAATCACCATTAGAAAGGTCTATTTAGATTTACTCAAAATCCTAAACTATGATCACCAAAAGGAGCATGCTTTGTGAATGAAAAGAAAAGTGACTAAATTTGTTTTTGGAATGACATGCTTTATCCGGATCTCCCTAAATCAATTCCCTGATATAATTCAACTAAATGAGATGCTACTTCCTATACCAATATATAAGGTGGTAGGGGAAAAGCTATTTGAGTAAGTACACAGGCCTAAAAAGAAAACCCTCATTGAGGATCATTATCCTAAATGCTGGAAATCATTGTGTCCCCCAGCAGGCAGAATAACCTATAAGCAAGAGAGAGCAACTGGCAAAAGGGCTTGTGTATTTATTGTTTTCCCCTTAGATCTGCTGAAACACTACAATTGTCCTACATCAACAAGGCATCAAAAGTGCTTGTTTGTTCTTCCCAAATTTCTGATAACATGTACAATTAAATACCTTAGAGATAAGTTGCCAAACGTCTAAGCTTCATTTACAGCCCTTAGGAACTATTAAAATGAAGAGATGCACTTCAACTTTCCCCAAAATATCAACATTCCATGGATAAAATAACATCCATACCTTTAACTGGATCTAAGGCAGGAGGATATTTGTTTCCATTAGACTTCAATTTCAACAGCTGCTGAACAGTGTTAGAGAAAGCAGCATTGCTACCATATTCAAGAAGCCCAACTTGGTCCACTTTTATTCTTCTATTGCATATGCATAAGAATTCCGTATTGTCAGTTTCTCTGACCTCAAAACTCACTCCTGCAGCAGCACCCTGGTAAGGCAGTGTTATGTTGATGATACCTGATCCTTTACGTGGGACAGCAGATACACGGTAGTCTTCTTCAAGACCACGCTTGGATTTTGGTAGCAGCACATAACCTTGATGGAAATCGGCACTTCTCTTATCTTGCAAGTTACTACTGCCTGAGGGAGTTTGAGTCATTGATGGCTCGTCAGGTTTAAGAACTAGCACAATATATTGTTTGTTATTAGCAGAAGGTGATTTCACGACAACTCCTAGTAAATGGTCCTGGGCCTGTCAATTTTTAAGTGCATATATTTTAGTACCCATGATCAAACAATGAAATGAAAAAGCCTCCACTTAAAAAGGTCAACATGAGTAAGACACATAAGACCCTCAAACAAGAGGTAACAGCAAAACCAAATTAACATATGGCATAGAATACTGTTACCAGCAATAAACTATATGGAGTGGAAAGCATCTTTCCACATCATCAAAATGACTGGGTTTAGTTTTACTTTCTCCCTCATGAGAGGTAATGTAGAAGAACAATAGACAACTGAACTGGAAATCAGCCAGTTTTTTTTATCTTATGATTAGTTCTTTAATTTGTTCAAAAAGTTGCAAAAATCATGCATCTTATAGCAAAAAAAAATCCAAAAAAAAAAGCTCCAAGTAGGATGATCATCAAATAAGACAACTGTGTGGAAGCCAAACTCTTCTTTGTCTGTTGGGGAGGGGGAAGATGCATGGGAAATTCTTAGCATTCCAACTTTCAGAATCCAAAACCAAGGCTTTTTCACAAGTTAGTGAATACCGAAGACTTCCTTTGGTCAGAAGTAAAACATCTTTCTAAGTACATTTTCTTGACAGAGGTTACAAGTGCATCACTAATACTGGAGCACCTAAAAAAGACAGAAACTGAAACATGCCAACAACTAAATTGAAGTAACTCACTGATTGAGATTTCACCACAACCACTCTCCCATGGATAAGAAATTGTTGGACAACAGGGGACTGCATGACAGCTTTTGATATTTGTTCATCGTGTTCCTCAGCTTCTGCATGCATCTCATAGTACTCTTCAATTGCCGGTTCACCTTTAATACATCTACATGCAAATAGCCACATTTGAAAATGAGGATAAATATCAACCTTGACAAGTGTTCAAAAACGATGAGATAATGCTGAAAGTTATTACAGAATCACTTAAACTTCTAAATGTTTTTAAATCAGTGCATTGAATAATGCTACTTACACCCTGCAATGGTACATTCTGTATCAAAAATCAAATCTTAAAAGACATCCATTCCCTTTAAAAAAAATGCGATTAAAACTACAGCAGCAAGTATCAAAATTGGCATCCACTTTACTGGATCAGTATCCATAAAAAAATCTTTCTCACATTGTTTGTCTTGTCATATTCTGTTACTTCAACATTTAGAAAGGCAGATGAAACCTTTTATTTTCATTTTTTATCTGAAAGAAGTAAACATGCAACCCATGAACCAAACAAGATTGCATGAACAATGCAACATGATCGCAAAGTATAGAACTTGTCAAATCACAAAGCAGAACAAGCAGAGTGTCACGGACCTAAGGGGAAGTCCTGAATCCCACATCGAACATAATAGGAGGGTCCCTGGGGTATAAAAGGGTTCACATCATCTCCGCCTTGTGAGGCGCCTTTTGTAGGACAAAACCGTGAGGCCAGCGGGCCAGAGCGGACAATACCTCACAAGGGTGTGAACCATGGCGGAAGGCTGATCCGGGACGCCGGAAGGGTGAATGCCCGGGTCCCGGAGCCGCGCGGGTTCGGAACTTGAGTCTCGACCCGTGACAAGTGGTATCAGAGCCAGCCCTAAACCGTTCGATCCACGCCGAGCACCTCAAGAGAGGCAGGCAGGGTGGTCAGTCTCCGTGACGAGGGCGTCACGAGATTAGGTGCGGGAGAATGTCACGGACCTAAGGGGAAGTCCTGAATCCCACATCGAACATAATAAGAGGGTCCCTGGGGTATAAAAGGGTTCACATCATCTCCGCCTTGTGAGGCGCCTTTTGTAGGACAAAACCGTGAGGCCAGCGGGCCAGAACGGACAATACCTCACAAGGGTGTGAACCATGGCGGAAGGCTGATCCGGGACGCCGGAAGGGTGAATGCCCGGGTCCCGGAGCCGCGCGGGTTCGGAACTTGAGTCTCGACCCGTGACACAGAGCCAGCTAGCATCAGTTTATAACATAGCTGTCATAGCCCAAACCATCAAGATGTGCACTAACACATGTAAAAAAAGAAAATTTTGCAGGAAGAAAACATGTAAACCTTACAGCCATGTTCACAATCAAGTTTGCATCATGTAAACACTTACTCTATAGTTTTCTTTGGCTGCGCAAGCTTTCGCATTAGAAGTTGTTGCTGCTCTGGAAGTTTCTTCTGAGCATGAAATTCAGCAAAACTCCGTTTCAACATGTCTTCCACCTGGAATCAAGGTCCACTTATGGTTCCCAATGAATGAAAGTAAACTTCGAAAACTTCTTGTAATATATATAATTGTATTTTATCAGGAAGACTGTCAATCATTAAGGTTCTGAAAAATGCACCTTAGATTAGAGATCACTAAGTTTTTGTCTATGCAATGTCAAGTTTGATCCTTGGGATGCAATGAACCTAACAACCGAGGCACAGTGCATTATAGCTAACAATATTCCTGAATTAGAATTTATTAATGAAAGTCAAGGACTAACCCTAAAGAGTGACAGAATATATTAGTAGGAGATGGGATAAATTTTGCTTACTAGGCTGAGAATTAAAGCTGTCGTCTGTTTTTCTTCAAAAAACAGATTTATTTATCTTTTGTTCATCAATAAAATACAACAAGCTTCTGCAGGAGCATTCTCATTACTGTTGGTCAACACACAAACACAGTGGACAAAAAAAAAAAAAAAAAAGAAAGAAAAACCCCAAGCTAGTGCAAGGACTAAACAGAGCTTAAAGGGTTGATATTAAACCAACCTGATAGACAGAAGAAAAGAGAGAAAATTACAAGAAGGCTGCTAAAAATGAACCATATTATACTACAGACCGTGGAATGTGACACAAAAAATCAGAGATGAGTAATACCTATATTAAATAGGTCTCCCGTCCAAGCACAGTAAAATTGAAACAGTCTTGCAATGCCAAATGGTGAAGAATGAGCAACATCATAAATTCCCAAATATTGGGATGTTAAATTATTAAATACCAGGGGATAAACAGCTCTAGTCCACTCCAAAAACCATAAAATACCTTCAATTCTTCCACACGAAGGAGATGCAGGATCATAATATATGTCAATCGGAACTGAGATTCAAGCTTAGTTGGAGTTCCAGTTATAATATGTTTCAAATCCCTCTCTTCTGGAATTTCATCACGGCACATCACGATTACTGTACCAATTTTATCAAGTCCTCTTCTGCCAGCACGACCTGCCATTTGAGTGTATTCCCCAGGAAGTACCTGTCTAAATTCCTTGCCATCAAACTTCCTTAATGTATCAAAGACAACCTGCAAAAAATCTTAATGCAGGTCAAAATCAGATTTAAGAAAGTAACTATATAAGTACACCAATGTGCATAGTTGAAAGCAGACTTTAACATTATATGCTTCTATACTAAACATGCTAAGCATGTGTAAAAGAACCAATTAGCATTTGCCAGTCCTCAATATTTCAAATAGAGGCATACAAAACAGAAGGCATATTGTGCAAAATAACAATATGTAGGCTCATTTAGGCAAAATTTCATCCAAAAGTTGTCAGCTGAAGCAGAATAGACAAACTTGATCTTGAGTCAATCCAATTCAGCAACCCGAGAAGGCACTTCAGGTGCTGAAATATGCACTAGTGATCCTATTTGGCAACAATAGCAACAACATCAAACATCACTCACCGTTCTGGCCGGAGCATTTACCCCCATTGCAAATGTCTCTGTTGAAAACAAAACCTACAACATAAATAACAAGAGGTGACAACTACTTATAGCCCATTTAAACTGTCAAAAAGAAAGCAAAAAGCATGCTAAAATAAATCCTAATAAAACCAAACTAGGATTTCTAAACAGTTTTCTATAGACACAAATGCAGAATCATTTTGAAAGCCCAAACAATCAAATGTGGATGTCACACTGCATGAAACCAGTACGTTATTGAACACTTTTACCTTAATCACACCTCGACAGAAGAGCATTTCAACAACTTCCTTAACAATTGGAAGCAAACCTGCATGATGTATGCCAATTCCTCTGCAAAGAAGGCTCTGAACTCTGACAACCTGTACATCACAATCAAATTAGAACTTCTGAAATAAAAGGATTTATACAAATTTAAAATTGAATATCTAGAAGATGAAACCTGAGGTAAATTGCGATCAGATCCCTTCAGCCGTGAAAAAGCTTTATCACAAAAAACACGAATCTCACTTTTCTCAGAACTACTAGTGAGGTCAGTCCCGGAGATGCTGTCAGCTGATTTATCACATTGATTCTTTGAGAACCCAAATATAACCACCTACATAAAGGTCAATAGCAAAATTTGTCGAGTTAACAAGGAAAGAAAAAAAAATATTGGGGGAAAAGAAACATTGTGTGATTCTATAAACATATTTCTTAATTAAATATGATAACCAATGAAGGCAATTAGGAAATAAATTCACATGGTCCCCGTTAAATTGGCCATCCAAAAGTGCATTGATTAAGCATGAACACCCCAGATTTGATTGTTTCTCACCCTTCATCACCAGAAAGTAAATATCCACTTAAAATAGTCACCAAGATAAATAAACCAATGACACAATGGATCACACTGGATGCTGGTTTGCAGTGAATATCGCAAGATTTGCAGCAGTTATTAGAACTACAAATACAATTCCATTTTCAAACAAAGTACATTACTAATATACAATAATGCAGAAATATATTTCATAGCACTTCTTCCTCTTCATTGCCTCTTTGTTTCTTCTAGAAGATTTTCTGGAAGTTTTTGGTCTCTTTCAACTTGCTGTGTTTTGCATTTTCATTTCTTGTTTAAGATAGGAGAAATAAAGAAACCAACTGAGAAGTTATCAGCTTCATTTTCAAATACAGCCTAAACCAAACAAGCTGCACATTTAAAGAATGTGTTCAAAGAAGATAGTATAATCTAACTTACAGGTAATAATGACTTCTTTGAGAGCTTGTCAATAAGCAACAACCATGTTGATCTCCTAGAGCCCCAACTATTCTGGCCACCTCCAGTTCTTTGATTCCCCCAACCAGTCCCAGAATAATTTCCCAAGTTTTGTGGACCAGAATGCTTATTTTGTTTCCCTCGGTTAGAAATTTCACGTTTCTGACCTCGAGGCCCATCCTGAACTGCAGAAAACCCACTAGATGAACCAGTACCACCACTGACTGCATTGGAATTCTTTTTCTTGTACGCATCTTTAGCAGCCTTTAGTCCTTGTGACATAAAAGTTTCACTTTCACATATTTTGTACAGTTCTCCAGAATAAAACAGGCAATGTTCCAAAGGGACAGGTCTTTTTGTTGTCCTGAAAATGGAATATCCAACAGGAAGTTAATGTCAATAAGTTGATGCAAAAAGATAGCACAGATCTTTTCTGCAGTATTTCAATTTTTCAGCAAAAAGAAACAAAAAAGGCAGGAGGGAAAGGTAATAAAGAAAATGTCAAAATTTTCAAAAGACTAAAAGCTAGTGATACAACTTAAGAATCTAGCTTCAGCCACAAGCAGAGATTTACTAGTTACCCGGTAACATGAATTTCCTTTTGCTTTGTCCGACCAATCCAATCAGCAAACTCTTTTGTATTAGGCACCTGTATAAGATAGCATACAGATGTGTCAGCAATGTGTAGGCAGTATAAAGAGAGACACAGAAAGTTATGGTTTTTTACAGAAACAAAATGTATTAAAGAACTGAATAGCTTAAATCAGGAATGATCAGTTTAATTGTTAATTTTCAATAGTGACATTCACAATATGGAAACCATCAAGAATATACTCTATTGCCATTGTGTATCACCAATCGTATCTGGTTTATCAGGCAAAATAATAGAGAGTGCTTCTCCCATTCACCCAACTTTGCATCCCCACCATTTACAATAGGGCATCCCAGAGGCAAAGGTGTAAAAGCACCAACTGAACAATTATCTATTATCAGCAATATGTAAAAGCACTAAGCTTATAGGGAAAGACCAAAGTTACAAACACCAAGCTTATAGGGAACTCTAATGCTTGAGGAGAAAGTACCGTGGCAGAAAGGAGAATGATATTAATATGCCTCGGAAGCATGATTATGACTTCTTCCCAAACCACACCTCTTTCAACATCATTCACATAGTGCACCTCATCGAATATAACCTATGACCATATGGTCACAACATAAAGCAACATTAAAAATTTTTGTAAGTCATTATAATTAATAAATTACAGAAAGAACAAACTAAAGCATTCGGCAGCTAAAGAAGTAATGAAATAACAATTTAAAGGGCTGCCACATAAACAACCCCATTTTACCCATTCAATATCGCGAATAATATCTGCACCCCGATAAAGCATTGACCTTAATATTTCAGTTGTCATGATGAGACAAGAAGCCTCTGGCCTCAAACTAACATCACCTGTGAGAAGGCCAACATCAAATTTCCCACAGAAATCTCTGTACTTCTGATTGCTGATTGTTTTAATTGGAGCAGTATACACAGCTCTAGTGCAATGCTGCATGACACAAAAACATAATAAAAAATCTTGAAACTAAATCAAATTTGGTATAGAACTTCAGAAACTATGGATATCGAAAAGATATGGCCTCTAGTTCTTAATCAGCGTAAAGGATTCATCACATCTGCTAACAAAAAACAAAAAAATGCCTATAGATTTGATTATCATACTTTTGATGACAAAGCAAATGCATATTCTGCAACAACTGTTTTCCCAGCAGAAGTATGAGCAGCCACAAAAACAGACTCCCCCTTTTCTAAATAATAAATAGCCTGTAATCATCATAATAAACAAAAAACTTATGTGAGCAGGTTGTTATAGAAGATTAAGAGACATACTTGAAGGAAAAAAGACTGCAATCATAAGAAGGAAAGGAATAAAAGCAACCCATACAAAGGTTTTATAAGTGGATAAACCTAAGGCAATTACATAATCCCTGTGTACTAATAGAAACTCTAACGAAAGCAGGATTTCTTTGAAGCATTTATGATACCCCAATTGTATTTAGTTCAAGTGATAATCCAGTCAAATAAAACAAAGAACATCAAGCTCTCATAAATGGCAAAACAAAATTAATCCAACCAGGTAAAAGGGCACTGCTCAACGTTTTAGTTAATTGGAAGAAAAGTATAATAGAGATAAATGATACTTGAAAGTTGTACAAGCATGAGTAATAAGAAAACCAAAAGGATGACTTTGACAAAATAAATATACTTTGGATATCACTTGACCAGTCAGGATTCCACCAAATAACATAATCTTAGGAGAATCTGAATCATATAAAAGAATCCATTTCAATTAAAGGTCTCAAAGATCAGTAGGGGTGTCATTTCCCAGACCAAAGGTACTTTCAGAAGTCTGGCAACATCATTTTCTACCCTAACCATAATAAATTTATCGCATTCAAATGATAGAATAAAATTTTCAAGATAGATACCTCCTTCTGGAATGTATCCAATTGAAAAGGAAATTCAATTGCCATGTCAGGAACTAGTTCATGAAATTTATCAACAATCTCTTCACTACTTCCACTAACAGCCCAAGCCTGTCAATAAAGGGTCTCATTAACCAAAATAATTAACAAAAGGGAATGATAATAAAAACAGAATGCATAGCATGGAGAGGGTTGCAGATGAGACAAATTGTTCTAAACTGCAATTTCAACTACTTTACCTCCTTTTGTTGCTGGCCACCCCCATAAATTTTCTCATCAAATCTTTCTGCTTCAACTGACAATATCTCATCCAAAGCAGATGATCCAGTATCAGGACCATTAAGAACATCACCCTGGTTTGCCTCAGCTTCTGACTTAACGGAATCTGATTCTGTTGAATGTCCTTTTATACACATTGCATTAACAACAAAACCAATGGATTAAATGACCAAATAAGAAGGAACAAATAATGTCAGTTAAACAACATCTTCCTGGACTCTAGCTTGCAAACCACACTCCAACACGAGTTCAATGAAAGTTAAATGTTCTTTCGCAGGTTAACAGTTCCTGGAATTTCTTACATGAGTAGACTAGAAAGCCAAAATGGAAGAATGGATCAATTAATGACCTGTCCTCTAAGGGTGTAGGGACACATATATTCAATATAGATAAAGACCAATCTTTAGCAAGGTAGACCACTAAAGGTCAGCACTTTTTTTTCCAAGGCAGCTTGGAATAGCATACCCAACTGTTAAAAGGATCCAAAGGAGAGTTGCCAGCCACATGCAACTTCATGTTATTCCAAATAATAAACCATCAATGAAGCCAAAGTATTAGCAGAAATCTTGAATACATATACAAAATTCCAGTTATCAAAACATATAATTATTTTCTTCAAATATTTGTCCTAATGAATTTTGAGTGTTTACAGTATAATCTACTAAATAATAAAAAGGGTTAGGATTTTTAGCAAGCAGGAAATCTCTACAATCTTATCAAGATCAAGAAGAACCCTGATACACCAAAAGTCAGTTTACAAGAGCCAAAAAGCCTAAACTTCTTTACTATCATCCTCTTCCTCCCCCAACACCCCCCCCCCCCCCACACACACACACGCAAAATAAGAAAAAAAATGCATACACACATCTCTAATAGTAACTATTCTCGGAATCTCAATCATGCATAGATACAACTTATTTTCATCAGCCAAACAAAGCCAAGGCAAAGCTCTTCAAGTGCTTTCATACATTTTTGCCCATGAGATCACAACTTTACAAGCATATGCACAAATGAAGAGAACATGGCATGAGTCATGCATACCATCTTTCTCAAATTCTGCAACATCCTCTTCCCAAGCTTTCCTGAACAAGTCGTCAAATTGTACAGACAACTCACTCTGCAAACACCATGAAAAAGCAAGGCACAAACTGTACATAAGACACAAGACAATTATTTATAACTGTTTCTATGGACATGATACTTACACTATTTTCATGATATTAGTAGGTTCAAGTTCATTCAGTCTTGACAATATGTATGTAATACAAAGTCCAATAACTAATAGATTGGTAATAGTTTCAATGGGAACAAAATACATCAATGCAAGACACTAACCAACTTTTCAACTGATGTGCTATTGAGTGCACTTTGGTCCTTGTAAACGTTCCACAAGTAAGGATGTGCCTTCAAAATTAGAAATGTAAAAGAATTAGAAACAAAAAAGTAAAAAGACCTTATAATTTAAAAGGGAAAAAAAACATCTTCAATGATTTATTATGAAGATTACCTTAAGATTGCCAAGGTTTAACCCTTGCTTAAAGCCTGGAGGAATTGTCAGAGCATGACCACCATTTAGCACCTCCCTAACCCACTCACCATTAGATGCACCTTCAGGAAGAATCCTCTCTAAAGATTGATCCTCCAAGCCTCCTGGACGAAAAGGGCGGTTATTAATGCTTCCTCTCACAAAATCTTTGGCTGCACCACCAAACATGCGTGGAAAAGAACCAGACGCTTCACCCCCAACTATTAGCTCTGACACATCCACCTAAACAATATAAGATTCCAATTCTACTTATCAAAACATAAACAAATAGAAGTACCATGAAAAGAAATCCTATACTCTGGCCAATGTCAAAACCATAAAAAAGAAGGAAATAGTCAAAGTCTAGAATAAGCCTTTTTTTTTCCTTTTCAAGGGAATACATACAAAAGAAAACAGTAGCAATTGCAAAACACACCTCAACTGAACTAGGTTCCCACTTTCCTTCAACTGATCCCTCCTTGCATCGTCTGAAGGGTAACTCCCAGACTGGGACCATAACAGTTCTCGGCAATGATGGCTCCAATGGTATTTTTACCCTGTCAAACCAGTCAAAATCCCATTGCCTTTCAGCTTTCTCTGGAGAAAAAGCATCCTCATCTAATCTTGGTAACAGATATTTCTCCTTTATATGCTCCTTAATCGATTCAGGCGTTTCCCTGGGAAATGCAGGTGGCTGAAACACACAGAAATAGAACTAAGTCACTACAAAACCCTAGAAACCGGAGCTACCTGAACTTAAACATCTTCCAAAAAAAAAGAAACGAGTGTAAAAACCGCACAGTAGTTAACTGTTTGCATATGATAAAAGTGAAGGAAAGAAAAGCTTACAAGAACGAAGTCGGGGAGGGCTTTGATAGGGTTATCTCTCTCCTCGGTGTAGAGAGGCTCGACTCTGAGGTGGCCGCTGTGGCCAGAGAATCCGACTCGGAAACTGAATCCATTTGCCGCTTGGATCGGTTTCATTTTCCGGTGCCGGGGATAGAAGGTTTTGTAGGGCGGTTTAGTTTCTGGTTTTGATTCGAAAGCTTTTGCGCGGGTTTCGAGTGAAGTTAAGACAAGGAGAGTATAATTTTCGAGTGCCACAGGCTCATTCAGCAGAGTTCGGGGCTTGTTTCGCTGGTGTGGTGGGTATATAGTAGGATCGTATAAAAGAAAGAAAGACTTATACGAAATTTCTTCCGCGAAATTCGTAAAGTTTTTATTAAAAACGACTAAATAAAAATTAATAAATTAAAATTTTTTATTATATAGATTAATTATATAAATTTTATAAAAAAATTAATAAATTTTAATGCAGATATTTTTAATTAAAATATTAATAAAAATTTTATCATTAAATAAATATGAATTAAATTTAAATTATAAATAATTTTTTTACTAATTTTTTTTATATATATTATTAATTTTTACATTAACTTATTAATTTATAAATTTAAATTTTTTATTAAAAATTTTATTAAATTATTTTTTATAAATAACTTTCCGAACTGTATCTAAATAATTGTACATATATTTTGTCATATAACAAAATTAGGGTACGGATTTTTTACCGTTGGCGTTGACCCTTGTGAGCTGGGCTTCTGATTTACCATATCAGATTGCTTGACACCCAACTTAACAATCTTGGGCTTCAATGCTGCATAAGTCAGTTTTGAACTGAATTCCCCTATATTTGATAACTCTAGTCCATAAATTTTCTCAAACCGGCCCATTCAACCTGATAAAACTCTATCAAATTCTTTTGGGTAAAGTACATCATGATTCCTAAACTTTACATCATATGTCATTTTGACCCTATACTTTTAAAAATAACTTATCAATTCTCATATTTACATGATAATAATGAAAACATCCTTCCGTTGTTAAAATCGTTAAATCATGCGTTAAATCTCAATTGATGCAAACTCGACCGACACATATTGTCAACTAAAAAATTAATTAATCTAATTTTTTATGAAATAAAGATATTTAAAGTTGGTGAACATATATATTTGATTGTATCTTGATTTTTTTAACAATAAATGTTCATCATTTAATTTATGAAATTTTTTATAAAATAATAGATTGAAACTTTAAATTTTTTAAAATACACGTGGAATTGAGCCTTTTCACTTTTATAAAAACTCTCAATTTTGGAATAAAAATAATAATTTTTTCTTCAAAAATTGTTTGTAGAATGACACCAAATCAGCGGTCTTGGGCCAACATGAAAAAATAAAAAGATTATAGATCTCTATAATAATTTAGTCCAATATAATTTAGTCTCCGCAAAATTTAGATTTGTCAAATCTCCTCACCTCTCTGTGCATCAAGCTTTGTTCCCCCTCAATTCAAACCTCAAAACGCCTAGGTTACGGATTTTAATGGATAATAAAATTAATTGTAATGAGATTAAAAAATAATAAAAATTATTATAATTATAATTAAAATATTTTTTAATAAAAATTTTATATTAAATATATTTTATTAAAATTAATATGTAAATTTAATTAATAATACGATAAATTTAATCATGTAATGCTAAAAAAGCGATTAAATCCATACAAACATTTAAATTACCTCTAATCCAAAGAAGAAACCCAATGCAATGACCAAAAAACCCACGGGTCGCGGACTTGGAGCGGCAGAATTCAGCCAAATTTCAATGTATTCCTCACGTCGGCACTACCACAAACTTCAATTAGAGCCCATACAATACTAGTTTTGGGGTGAGTAGGGTTACCATCGGATCGGATTTAAGATTAGTTTTGTTCGTATCGAATCTAATTTGATTTTATGCATTAATAAATTTGAATTTAATCTTATTCGAAAATTTTTTTATTTATTTATGTTTAAATTTGATCCGATCCGATACTATATAAATCGTACTCGATCCAATTCGACTTGAAATTAATAAAATATTATTTTTTAAAATATAAAATATTATTTTTTAAATATAAATATTTAAAAATATCATTATATAAATATATATAAATAAAAAATTAAAAAATAATTTTTTAAATAATATCGGGTAGGGTCGGGTATGTCTAAAACTCGATCCCGATCCGGCTTCGATTGTTTTCCTAATCTTACCCGATCCGACCCGACCCGAAAACTCAAAATTCAAAAAAAAAAATCGATCTCATATGATCGGATCGGATCGAAACTGATCAGGGTCGGGATGAATTCCCATCCCTAGGGGTGAGTTTTTGCTTTGTATTTGTGATTTATTTTTTATTGTTACTATGCCTCTTAATTTTGTTGGTATTACAAATTAAATGTCGATGTTGCTTTTGACTCGAAAATTAATTAGACTTATATCCTATTTGTACTGCAAGATGCTAATAGAGTACTTGTATGGTACGATAAAATATTTTGAGGGAAAATTGATAGTATGTGAAAATTGTAATATATATTGGTTTTAGGAAAATATATGATTTTTTGAGAAATTAATTAATTTAAAAAAATTTAAGGTAATTATCGAATTCAATAGAAAAGATAAAATTGATATGCTAAAGTACAAAGACATAAAAGAATTCATTGAGACAAAATAACATTTAAATAATTGTCAGTTATTTTACTATGTGATGTACTAAGTTCTTAAAAATATATTAAATTAGATTTTTAATAAAAAAATGTAAAAAAAGTTATTCAAATATTAAAGGTTTTGGCTAATAACTATACTCTTGATATTAATTGAAAAAAAAATCACCAAACTTCTTCTTATTTATTCTCGATTTTTTTTTTTTTGAAAAATTCAATCATAATATTTTATATCTGCTTATCCTTAACTATTTGTTTTTTTATTTTTTTGAAAATTCAGTCATCATACCTTAAGAAAAATGTTTATACCATTAAACAAAAAAAAATGCTCAAATCCTTTCATGTTCCTTATTCCCGAATCCAATTGTTTGATTTTTTATTTGTTTAAGAACAATCGTTCTTTCATCTTCCATTTTATTTTCATAGGAAAAAAATATGACAAATAACCATTTTATTATGCAAATTTTAGATTCCAAAAACCTTTCGTTTCAAATTGAATTAGTTAAATATTGAAGATTGCAAAAGAAATCTTCGTTATTTTGACAATAACATTGGAAATTCAACTCCAAAAAAAGTAAAATTAATTAACAAAATTATTTTTACCTAATTAAATAAATGGATTAGCCTTCTATTTGAGTTTTTTTTTTTTAAATTCTCTTTTTTAATTCTTCTTCTTGCATAAAAGTAAATAAATAATTTTTGCGATACTTGAACAACTTTTTTAATTATCTATATTTATTTTATATCATGTAAATCTTATTATTTGTTTTCTTATAATATTTGAACAACTAAATACAAATGTTACATCTAACGTGTTGAACTAAGAACAATTTTTCTTATAAAAAAAAAAAAAAAAAACGAAAGTAACTCACAATAGAGTAAGTAATGAAAAAGATATTACAGAACTTTTATTCTAATTAATTCTTTTATTTTATAATATTATACAAAAGAATATGGATTACATAATTTATTAATTTGAAAATAAGTCTAATACAATAAAACAACTTTTAACTTTATTACATACGAGCACTTTCATACTGCAATTATGGATAAATGTTTTTATTTATATTATATAAATTTTTGTACTTTAATTATAATAACTTTTTAATATATTAAAACAAGATAAGTAGATAAATTTTTTATTCAATTATCAACTAAACAATATTTATTTTTATTAAACTCTCATGAAATTTTATCAATATTTAAATTTTATTAACCATTTATAATTTATAACGAAACTATAATATGAATAGTAGCAATGAGTAGTAAAGCAACTAATATAATATTATTTTTATATATTATTATTACTAATGGAAAATAAAGATTATGAGAATTTCATTTTTATAAAAAGAAAGGAAAATTATTTGTGCGGTTGTAAAAATGAAAAAAAAAAAAAAAACTTCTTTCTGAAAGATCTGACAATTGACAACTAAAATTTAATAAAATTTGATTAAAAAATATTTGATTAATAATTCAATCATATAATGTCACGTTTTTTATACAATTAATGTCGTTCTTATATAATCTTTAATCTTTACTTTATATATGCATATAAAAGTGCATCTCTAATTTCTCTAATCAAAGTTTAAACCATGCCTCTAGAAAAATCTATGAAGCCTGTCTCGTTAAACAACATCTACATGCCTTGCCGAAACTCTGGTTAGTTTATAATCTCATCTCTTGCTTACCCAAAATATTTTATTTTTATCTTTATCTTTAATTTATTCGTAATTAATGCTCTCATGTATACTTTCACCTGATTTTTAGAGATTTATTTTTATTATTTGATTTAGCCTTATTTGTTATGATTTAGTTATGATTTATAGGGTTCATTTAATTCAAATTTATTTGTTATGATTTAGTTATTTGGAATTGTTTTGATTTTGATATTTGTAAAATTTTTTGGGGGGTTTTAAAACTTGCCTGATTATTACATTTTTTTGGTTGTTATATAATTTTTTTATGTTGTAAAGCTCTTACAAGAGTAAGGGGTGACCCACATCCCTTCCAAAGCTTTTAGTCAATGCCAGGGAGGGTAGTCACCTACTTATATAATTATTTAAACCCAAAATGTTAAAATAATGGACTGACATTTGATTGAATATTTATGAAACACGTGGTTCAATTATAGTGCACCATGTTACATGTTTTTATTATAAATTAATAAAATCTAAAAATCATAAGTTATTAACTAACATTTGATTAAACTTTTTCAAGACACTAGAAATATTTACAAAAATATTTGATTGAATATAAATAAATAATATTTATAATTTTATTCAATATAAATAAATAATAGATATTTACAAAAATAATTTTGTATGTAAATAATTTAAATAATTCAATTAATTCATTCAATGGGAATTCCATTGTACAGAAATTAAATATTAAGATTTCATTTCCAATCATATAAATCAAGAATTATACTTTTATAACATATTAAAATCCAAAAAAAATGAAATTAAAAACATAACAATCCGAATTCAGTTTTATGGATATTTATACTATTTAATATGCATGTTAAACTTAAATTACAACTATAAAGTAATTAAAATAATTTATAATTAATTGGATTCATCGATATCATAAATTCATGAATAATTAAATTCATATATTTTGGGTTTAATTAATGGCTATTTATATTAATGAACAGTATATATAAATTTAGGCTCAAATATTAAATTTAAATAATTCTAAACACGTAATATATTTAATTATACTTTTACAACATATTAAAATATGAAAAAATGAAATTAAAAATATAACAATCCGAATTCAGTTCATGGATGTTTATACTATTTAATATGTAAGTTAAACTTAAATTACAACTATAGAGCAATTAAAATCATTTATAATTAATTGGATTCATCAATATCACAATTTCATAATTGATTAAATTTATGAATAATTGATTAAATTTAAGAATAATTGATTCATGTATTTGGGATTTAATTAATGGTTATTTATATTAATGAATAATAGATATAAATTTAGACTCAAATATTAAATTTAAATAATTCTAAACATGAAATATATCCATCCACAATTAATTGTGTTAATGGATACAATGAATTCATAAATGTTTAACTCATGAATAGTTAGATTCATGAATAATTAAATTTATATAATTTAAAATAAAATAAGAACATTAATAAATAGTATACATAAATCTAATTAATTACAAATCATAAAATTTATTTCTTATAATTATTTCAACTCAAATCAATCCAAGTCACATAATTAAAAACAAATGTTATTTAATTAAATAACTTAGTAAAGTATGAACTAAGTATCGCGAATTAAAGACACACCATCCAATTCATGAAATAACATAAAAATTAAATACTAAAATAATAAAAAATAAAATTAAGAGTATTCATACATATATACATAAAGCACTACTATATATAATTATAATAGGATTCATTATTACATTACGTAAAAAATTCTAAAAAATTAAAAAGAATATATAAGATAATATTAATAGAGTATAATAATTAATAACGAGTCCTGATAACCTTTATGGAAATCCTAATAGTTCCTGAAGATCTTATGGAGGACAAAGAAATCCTAATAGTTATATTTTTTATGGAAATCCTGATAATCTTTAGTATGTATTTTGTGTATTAATATAGACAGAAAATTTGAAGTTAAAAGCTTATGCACAAAGAAGCTTTTAGACAATATATATATATATATATATATATATATATATAGGATTTATTGTGGAAGTCCTGATAATGTTTGGTATGTGTTGGCCCGTTTGATTGTTTGATTGGCAGGAGTGCTGAAAGTAACGCTGAAAATCCTGGGAACAATTTGTAGAAGCACATTGGTTACCAAAACAAAAATTCATTTTCATTCACTAATGTTATATTATTCAACGTTTCCGTAAGGTCAAGCAATATGTTAATGTGCTTTCTGAGTTCTTACAAATTACAATGAGAAGAATCGTGGTACATAGGTGATTGATGTTCATCTTGGGGTTGATCCGTGGACTAGGGAATCTGGTGGGTTTGGGTTTGTTACAATGGCCACCAATGAAGAATCGGATCGCTGTATCAAGAATTTGAACCGCTCTGTTCTTGAAGGATGTTTCATTACTGTGGAGAAGGTGAAAGATTCATAATTCAGTTTCATCTTGATTAGTGGCTGCTTTGATAGTTATTAGTAACTGCTCCTTGCTTAAAATTGTACAAGAATCATGGATGGTTAGCTTTACGAGTTTGAAAGCTGTTTGCTTCTTCCCACATCAAGATTTTGTGGCAGCAGGCTGGTTAGCTGTGTAGCAGCTCTTAACCACAAACTCCAAAAGTCATACCACTAAACAAACAAATCAACAAGTATCAGACTGGACCGTTCCTACTCACCAGAGGATTGTTACCGTAGGAGAAAAGTCAGGTCCTACTCTCCATATGACTATTAAGTATGATTCACCGATTATCATTACTATAGAAGATTCCGATATTGTTCTGTTTCTCGAAGCCCTATGCTACCTAGGGCAAGCAGAGGTTCTAGGAGGAGCTAGCCCCGAGCGAAGGACCAGCTCAAGAGGGAGTTACTCACGCTGCACTTCCCCTATAGAGAGGAGCTACCCACGAAGCATTTCTCCACCACCTAGGAGAAGCTCCAGGAGTTCCAGGCAGGATGGGTCTAGAAGTAAAAGTGCAAGTCCGACTTCCAGATCTGTTTCAAGATCAGTTACTCCTAGGTCTGATTCTTCATCCTGAAGGGTAGTGAAGGATATCTATGCTGCTTTAGTTCTTCAGCAAACATTGATCTATGTTTTGAACGAATGTCCTATTCTCATGGTTTCAATTGAACTGGATACTTGAACTGTGTTCTTTAGTTGGCTTTGTTTTCTATGCTGCTTGTTAATTAGGGATTTTATCACCTTTTAAAAAACTGGTTCAACTAGAGAACTCATTTATCAAACATCACTAGAAATTTGCTCACCTCTTCTCATTCTTGATTTTGAGTTGCCGCCCCAAATGTCAACCTGTTTGGCTTTTCAGGTAAAATATTCTGGTATTGAAAGGAGCAAGGAAAAAACGGTTCTAACATTCAAACTGTCAGCACTCATGTCCCATGCGAGTGAGTGAAGTTCCAATCCATCTGTTGCATTTTCCATTGAATCAAAGCCAAACACAAAAGTAAACTATATTGAAAGCCTAAGCTTCCAATCAGTAAATTCGTTTCAACAAGAATAAGATTGAGTCAGACTAAGGTTTAGAAAGAGAAAAAAAGATGGTTTCACAGTTTAAACAAACAACAGTAGAAGCAATATATGGTAAAACAGAGCATCTTAGCTTATTGCACGCTTGGTGAAATCAAGAAGCAGAGCCTCTGGCTTATTGTTGTCTGCTGAAGACAAATGATTTTGGAATGTGAATCCTATTTTTCTTTCTCCTTGTATGCTTTCATTACTATGAAAACCTGAATAGTGCGACTGGTAGGAACTATGGCACACGACATTCCTCTATGTTCCAGATTTCCTTGGCATACTGAGCTATAGTCCGATAGCTGCTGAACTTGCCACAGCCAGCAGTGCTTAGTATAGACATCTTTAGCCACTTCTTCCGATCCCTGAAGATGCCATATATGACATATATCATTTCAGTAACATGGGAACATTCAGATTTAAAAATAAATAAAAAAAAAGATCACCAATATCTTACTTGTAAGCTTCATCTACTCTTGCTTGAGCATCCATGTAACTTGGGAAGTCATGACCGACAAGGAAATAATCACCTCGATCATAACCTGAGTTACCCTCTAGAGAGTCTAGAAGTGGGTTGTAGTCGTAACTTCCAAATGCTCCACTTCTTATGTATTGCTTGGCCTCTTCAAACCGAGGATCAGGTTTGAACTGTTGGATAGGTAAGAAATAGTATCAGATAAGGGTAAAAAATGCAATTACTAGATCAAATTATGAAGTTGCTCTTTACATAATTAACAAGAATAGCCATATTAATTTTAGGCAAAATATTAATGTTTAACAGTCATTGAGGCTATTAATTTCAATTAAGAGGGATGACTCTACTAAATATACCGACATCATACCACGAAGCTATGCATATTTTTAGCAAGTGATATGTTCACTGACTTAGAAATGCGTTTGTTGAGCATGTCTCTTATTGTTAAAAGATTCGGCCACATGGCAGTCTTCTGTAATTTTTGGTTTCAAACAAACAGAGAAGCATGTTTGGATAGATATATAAATCAAATTCATACCAATCCATTTTCTCTTTCCTTGCGCAACTTAGGGACTTCATCTGCTCTTGCACCAAAAAGAAAGAAATTCTCCTCCCCTATTTCCTCTCTGATTTCTACATTAGCCCCATCCAGTGTTCCTATTATGAGGCAGCCATTCAGTGCAAATTTCATGTTGCTTGTCCCACTAGCCTCCACGCCTGCAGTACTAATATGCTGGGAAAGCTCACTTCCTGGGATAAGCATTTCAGCTACTGATACATTATAGTTTGGAACAAATACCACCTGAAATTTTGCCACTGATAGAAGAATAAAAGAATGATGAGTTCAGAACATACTGTTTTGTAGCATGAATCCAACACAGTGGAATAAATGGACAGATCAAAACATTTAATAAATGTTCTGCCCAGTGGTAACAGTTATATAATCAGAGAACAGCATTAAGGAATGTATGCATACATCCTATATACTTTTTTCTTTTTATAACTACAGCCTACACTCTTAAACAGTAAATAAGAATTAATTGCTTCTCAAGCCTTGTTGAAGCATTAGACTTAAAGAATCCTTTACCCAATTTGGCAATCTCTACTACATCCAATGCAGCAATTTTATCACCAGATATATCAGAGTTTTCAACTTTTCTTATGTGTAACTTTCCATTACCATTTTCAGCCAAGTATGTCAATTGCCCTTGTTCCTTTGCTAAGCAATTATGATGTCTTCATAGTTCCACAAATACGATACAACAACATTATGTAGGAAAAAAGATTTCAGATTTAAAAGAGAAAAAAGGTAAAAGGACTTCAGAAGCTAGAGAAATACACCTTGCAGCCATGCACAATAAAAGATCTCAAAAGTTGAATGAGTGAAAAATAATTAATTTACCTTCAAATAACTGTTGACTTCGGGATCATTGTTGACTACAGCACCAACATCATTCACCAATTTGACTATTCTTTTAGCATTTGTACATGTAGCAAATGCTTTCCCTCCAATCATAACAGTACGGGGAGTTGTATTCTTCCCCTGCTCGGTACTCATCTCCTACCATAGTTTCAGGAAAATTGATAAATGTCAGTGCATAAATCTTGCCACATCAAAATTAAAATCGCTTTTTTATGGACATTATTTGATCACTGACTATGAGTTGACATAAACATTAAGAACCAAAAATTCAAATATCTAAATCAATGTGATGAATGAAAACTGACAAATATTAAAGTTTGATTACATAGAGGATACAATTAGTTTGTCATTCTTATGTTTTAACTGCATAATTTGATTAATAGTGATGAAACTGTAAACACTACAAATATGGAGACAGCAATGAGATTGAAAATTTATGCACATAAACAATAGCAATAGAAGTTGCAACAAGAAAACAAGAATGATAATGATTTTTGAATTTGGTAGACCACAAACTATACTTAGATTGGTTCAAATGCCAGCAAATGAAATCTAATTAAGCAAACAAAATGTCAAGAATAATCAGTATGCTTTAATACCTATAACTTCTTGTACTTATAGATTGCTCCCAAAATATTGAGCAGCTGTCTCTTGTATTCGTGAATACGTTTGACTTGTATGTCAAATAAACTGTTTGGATCAATGCTTATTCCTGTTACACGCAATATGTACTGTGCCAAACGTTGTTTATCAGCCATCTTTGCAGATGCCCATTCATTTTGAAAATCTTCTTTATCAGCAAACTGTTGGAGAAGCATAAGTTCATACTCAACATTATTGCAATTACAGGAACCGTTTTACTAAAAAAAAAAAAAAGAACTCATACTCCAGAAGAATTATTCTGATACATACATTTCGGAGACCAGAAAGCAGGTCAAGGTTGGTCACCCATTGGTCAGTTTTTAACCACTTGGTGATTATGTTACCGAGCTCTGGACTTCAAAACCGAAGCCATCGACGAGGAGTAATACCATTTGTCTTGTTTTGGAACTTGGTGGGCCATATAGAGACATAATATGCAAATAACTCAGCCTTTAAGATGTCACTGTGCAGCTGGGCTACACCATTCACCTAAAAAGAGGTCAGCAACATAAAGTTACTTATGAAGATCATGAGACAAATCGCTGAACAGCTCAAAAGCAGATGTACTTTTGATTCATGAAAGAAGAAAAAACAGAGCTCTTTTTTTTCCTCTTCTTTTTCCTAAGGAGAAAGATGAAAAAAACAACTAAGAAACTTGGGGAAAATGGATAAGCAACATGTGGCATAGCAAGATGTATATTTGAATCATTAGAAGTTCAACTCAATGACTGGACTATTTGAACAACCTTTCCTCAAAAGCATTTCAAGCCATTGTGGTTGCTGACATTTTCACAAGATCCAACAGATTAAAGAAATATGTGTTTGTGTGTGTGTCTCTCCAGAATGAATGATTTCCTCCAAAGACAGTTCATGACTATTCAGAATTTTAATAACAATTTTATGAACCTGGTGAATTTTGGGGAGAACCGAGAGCTGAATTAATGATCTGGAAAATAACTTTATCCTTAAAGTGTTTTAGTAGAATGGCTTACTTACCGTATGTGCAGATGCCACACATAAGTTTGCCATCCTCACAACAGGCTTCTGGAGATTATGATCCAAGATGCATATGCTAGGAAGCTTATGCTCAAGATGAGGTCGGGTGGCATTTATCATTGCAAGAAACTGCAAACACTTAAAATTTGAGATTAAAATTCAGACTAAAACATATAGAAATGATAAAACAAGTGAATTACCCTCTAGTCAATTTCTTCTATGATTTCCATGTGGCGTGGAAGAAGCTTCCACATTGCAGGTTGTGACCACTTTTCAAGTGCTTCAGGAAGGACAGTATGATTGGTATAAGCAATTGTCCTGGTTCAGTTATGGACATTTAATACCTGCTATGTTAAAAAAAGTTAATGGCAATACGTACCAGAAAGCAACAGAAAACTACAAAACACTCTAGAAAGTAGAACTAGGCACCTTGTTGTCACATCCCAAGCCTCATCCCACCCAAGTCCTTCATCATCCATTAGTAAGCGCATCAGCTCGGGAATTGCAAGCGTAGGATGAGTATCATTCAGTTGTACAACAACCTTGCTGGGAAATTCAGACCATTGCCATAAGCCCTTTCCACTTCTTCGTTCCTTGAATCCGAGAATAATGTCCTGTAATATTCCAACACTGAGACCAATATAATAAATTCTTGAAGAAAAAAATCAAACATCCATGACAATGCTGAATTAACTCTGACAATTAACTCAGTAAGAATTGCCCATACAACTAAAATCGGGTTGGAATTCTTAACTGCAGCATAGAGGCATGTCTTCATCCACAGAATTCATAGCACACTCAAAACTTACAGATTTAAGCAGAAAACTCTCCCTTGGAACCATGACCAGGAAATGTTTAAGCCTCGACATTTTTCACTGATTTCAAATTTAACATGTACATAGGATTTTGAATACAGATTAATTCATACTTGGTATGTATAAAATATGCACTAATTGTTACATGTTGTTTCGACCTCTATGATATATTATTTAAATTTGTTCTTAGCTTTCAAAAGGTAAATTCTGCAAAAGTAAAGGAACATTGTAGGTAATGGAAAAACACCAGGACTGAAGAATTCCATTTTCATACAATCAATCCAGTGCAGCAGCAATGGTAAGTCCTCAAGCATACAAAAAAAGCAGTAATAAAGCAGTAATAAACAGAATAAAAATGGAATGGAAGAATCAAGGAACCAGAAACTTTATAAAGAATTAAGGAAACAAAAACTGTACGAACTAACCTGCAATGATGCACTGCAGAGCAAAATTTGTTGTTTCAGACGTAAAAGCTTCCCGTTTTCAGTAGCATCTCCAGGATATAAAACAGCACAAATCTGGGAGCAAAAAGTTCATGGACAGTATGCTCCAAGAAAACATGCAGGGCGATGTGTACATGAAATGTAGCCAAAATATTTCAGAAGCTTATATGTACTAATCAACCGAGCCATTTAGAAGCTCGGTGATTAATACCTTTTGTTCCCCAGAAACTAACAATTAAAGTAATCAATTTATCTTCCAAAATTAGCACAGTTGGATCCTTCTGCAATATGAAGACTTTCCAGACCACCCATTCATTTAGGGATCTTGATAATTCACCTGTTGAGCTCCAGAATGAAGCTGTGCATCAGATTCGTATTGTCCGTCTTTAAACTGAAACAGATTAAAATCCCCAGCATACGCTTTTGCTTCCCAGAGGCGCAGACTAATTGTATTCTTGGTTTTGTATCCTGGTATTGGAACATCATAAGCAAGAGCTTGCACTACCTCTCCTCCAACCCATTTTCGACTGCAATGCATTTGAATTCAATAACATAACTTAATGAAATATATATTTTATAAAAACTGAAGCAGTAGATAAGACATTCAGACTAGAAAAACAGAATACAGTATGAAGCCTCTGTTCGGTTATTTCTTCTGCTCCCAGAGCTAAAATGGAAAAGTGCATTGGAGACAAAACCATAATATTTTCGAAGAATCACAAACTAAAAATTGAAAATTTTTTAATTAAAAAGGCATGATTGAACTTAGCAACTTTTCAGGAAGTATAAAACAAATACCAGTAAAAATAACGACCAAACAGGGTTGAAAGAAGAATATTAAGCCTTATATTAACACTTACGACCCATCTGGATTAACCTCAACACGACCAAAGAATCTGACAGGAAACAATATATCATGCCTAACAACTTCCCAAGGACTAAACTTCTGCAAAAATTTCCAACCAAAATAGAAGCATCCGTGTATAGTCCCAGGAGTCCACACAACATTTTGGAACAACTTCTACATGAATTGAAACTGAACCAACCTCAAGCCAATCCTCAGCAATTTCCTCTTGTCCTTGTTTAGTGATCCGCTGCTTGAAAAGCCCATATTTATACCTTAAACCATATCCCCAAGCAGGCAAATTCAGTGTAGCCATGGAATCGAGAAAACAAGAAGCAAGTCTTCCCAAACCACCATTTCCAAGTGCAGCATCTTTCTCCTATACAAAATTTGCACTCACCAAAACAATGCACATTAAAACTAAAAATTTAAAAAGAATAAAAGCAAAATCTATTCTCTTTTATTTATTTAAAATATGAAGTAAGTAACAAAATTAATGAGTAAATTGATTTATGAATTACCTGCTCAACAATCTCTTCGAGTTCATGTCCTAAGTTGTTCGAAGCATCGGCGTAAGCGTCTTGAATGTTGAGATTCCCAATCGCATTAGTCAAAGCTCGTCCTTGAAGTTACTCCATTGATAAGTAACAAGTTTGTTTCGGATCAACGTTGTGAAAGTGAAGGAAAGTTTCATTCCATTGCTTCACAGAAATCGAACAAAAAATCTTAATAAGCCAAAACCTTTACAAAGAGAACTGTAGTAACGTTTTGAAGCCGTCCGATTAATTTAAAAATAAAAATAAAGAAAAGAAAAATAAAATCATTATCAATTTTTTTTATTACTTACAATTAGCTATTTATTAAAATTTATTTTTTAAAAATTTTAAAATTAATTAAAATTTATTTAAAAAATAAATTTATAGTCTATGAAATAATCTGAATTCGAAAATCGATTATACGTGAAAAGAATTAGCACCTTTACAGTACCCATTTAAAAACAATAGCACTTAATTACGTGTTATTTATTAATTTTGATAAAAATAATATTATTTTTTATGTTTGAAAATAAATTTCTTGAATTTTCATTTATTGGAAATTAATTTTTTATTTAATCTTTTTTATTGTTTATTGTTCAAATTTTATTCGAAAAAAATAAATTAAAACTTTTTTATTGAAATAATTCTTAAAATATTTCAATACGTTGGTAACATTAGAATAATTTTTTTACGCTTAAAAATTTTTTAGGCATCGTTTTTCGAAATATATTAAAATCTCATTATCGGAGACTTAAATTTATCTTTCATAAAAACTATATTATGCATGCAATGCCAATATTAACATATTGATGTACACATTTTATTTTTACTCTTTAAAAATATTATTAAATTAAACTTTGAAAAAAATAAGAATTTTTATTATATTGAATATTTTATATAAATATTTCAATACACTTATAATATTTAAAAAAAACTTCTCACCTAAAGATTTCTTAAAGCATTTATACTCAAAATATTTTTAGAATCTCGTTATCGAATAAATTTTTTTTTTCATTCATTTTTTTATCACTTATTCTTAATTTATTAGTATATTTGTTTTGTTATTTTATGATTTAAAAAAAGAAAAAAAATTTATTGTATTGAAAATTTTTTTATAAATACTCAAATACACTGATAATATTTAAAAAAATCTTTTCACCTAAAGATTTCGTAAGTATCATTGCTCGAAGTACCTACGAATCTCATCGTCGGATAAATTTTTTTTTAATATTATTCAGTTTATTTTTATTTTTTAAAAAATTTTATTTTAAAAAATAACAAAATTTTAAAAATTTTAATTACACATTTTATCATTTATTATTATTTACTTCAACAAAATTTATTCTAACAAATACAAAATTTTAATATGCATAAATATTATAAAAATAATATATATAAAAATAAAAAAAATTCAAAAAAATTTTTTTTTACTTAAACCGAATTAGTCAACAATATGATCAACACGTGTACAATCAATTTGATGACTTGGTACGATTTGATTGGTTTAGCTTCGATTCAACGATTTGGGTCGGCTCGATTTGATCTTGACGGGTTCAGATGAATTAGTTAGAGGCTAAAGTAGAAATGGGTCATTAGGTTAGGTATGCGGACCCTAAATAGGGTTGTGGACTGACAAGCAGATCTTTGAATCTCGAAACAATGTCATTTTGACACTTATTGAAATAACGTTAGTTTTGGCTTTGGGAATTTTTATAAAAGCTTAAATGTTTTTTTTTAGATCATTTCTTCCTCTCCCTTAAAAAAAATTTTCTTCCTTTTTCTTCAGATAATTTGGGGGCAATGGCCATCCGTCGTGACAGCTACTGTGGGCCTTGCCAACAACGAGCTTCAACCCCGTCATCGATATTGAAAAAGTTTTAAAAGCATCAAAATGCTTTCATTGACTTATTGAACCCAAATCTGACTTTCATTTTATCAAAAAAAAGCCCGAACAACTTAGATTTACTCTTGAACTTTTAGCCAAAATCTTCTCTCTCTCTTTTTTTTGTATTTTAACTTGTTTTTTGTTGTAACTAATTTTGATTAATCTTTTAGCTATTTTTGGTATTGAGTTCCCCTTTCAGGGGGTTATATATATATATCTATATATATATATATATATATTGCAAGTTTCTTCCTTTTTTTTTTTTTTTTTTGGGTGGTTTCGTGACCTTATGCTTGTGACACAGAACTTGACAAAAGAGAGTATAGTACAGCACCAACCTCCCTGCCCTCTATTGTTTCTTCTATTTTGTTTGACTTTGACAATTCAAGGATTCAAGGATGGATAGGTCATGATGATTAGGAGCATAGGACGTGGGTAGTAAATATGAACTGCGCGTGGTAATTGATGTTCGATGCGATTTCCATTGGCTTTTCGCTTAACGGATTCGCAACCGACGGTACCTTCTCCATTGCAGCTTTGCCGTTCGCCACCATCTTCGAATTTCCTTAACAAAAATAATTAAAAAAAAAAAACTAAGAAATCAGAGAAAGATAAGAAAGAACTTGAGTGAATGTAAAGTGAGTAGCGTAGTGAGTGGTAACTTGCTCTCTCAAAGTCCTTGAATCTGTTCGTACGAAAGTTCCAAATTTTCCAAAAGATACTTTCGGGGAATATACGAAGAGCTGAGATTTTTGAAAGCAAAAATTGGGAAAAGAAAAAAGGACAAGAGAGAAACAGACGGAAGATGGGAATAATTTGAAAGAAAAAGAAAATTATATGAGGGATTCAAGGATAGGAAAAAAATACATAAAGTAGGAAACGCCACGTTGGCTAGCTTATTTGGAGCGATTTGGTTTCGGAAAAGCACGGGGGGACACGTGGCGAGAATGAAAGGAAAGGGCGCCCACGAGAGGGCTCAACCAACGGATCTGAAAATGGAATGGGTCAATATTCAATCTCACTGGTTTCCGGTCTATCTGAGCTTTTTGGGGGGTGATTGGACCCAAAAGCCCATTTCAGGAAAATTGAAAATAATTATTTTTTCCATATATTAATTTTTATAAAATTAAAAAAAATTCACTTTAATGTATTTAATATTAAATTTTATAAAATTACAATTTCATAATTTTTAATGTCAAAAAGTTATAAAAATCATAAAAAATAACTTTAAAATATATAAAAAAAGTTTTAGATATTAAAAAAAATAAGACATAATTTTTTAACATCTCAATAAAGAAACATGGACAAAGAAGGAGTATTAAAATTAATAAAAATATATATTTTTTATTAAATGATTATTATCAATTTCCAATAAGTCAATAACGGTGATATATATATTTTTCATATTTCTTTTTGTCTATTTTTTGTATTTTATTTTATTTTATCTATTAAAAAAACATATTTTGCAACTTAAATCTCTCTTAAGCTCTCTATTTTCAGTTGAATTCTTCATTCTTTGTCAGGGTACGAGGTGGCCACGAAGGCCTTGTCATTAATATAAGATCATATTACAGGTAACACCATTATTTTACATGTAAAAATAGAAAATAAAATGTACTGTAATCTCTGCAAATATAGTCCATTACTTTACTCCATGTCGCCATATGGGGCATGAAAAAAAAAAATATTAGACTGGGAAAGCCAAGGGGAAAAGCTATGTAAGAAAATAAAAACATTCAGATCATTATCCAAGCGTACAAGCAAGGAACAATAAGGGAACAATAGAAGTATTTGCCATCACTGAAAAAAGGGGAAAAAAATCTGAACAACGTGATTTCATTTCCTGTGAATGCTAAGCTACAATTCTCACTATACTCACAATAGCAAGACACTGTTCCATTTTCTCCATTGCTGCGTTATTAGAAAAACATATGCTTAGCACAAGAAAGATGATCATTTGGTGTGGTTTTTTTATCTATAGAACAAGGAGGAACACATTCATACACGTTTCTACAACACGTAACAAATTTAAGCGCCATTCCCACCTACAGAGCTTGAGTTTCTTAGCCTAATTCCAGATTTGCTGTTCTTATAACTCGTCAATGGTGTCAAGTAGAACCGCGATGGCCTATTATCAAGGTTAGGAGAATGTCGGACACTCCTATTATGTTGCAGCATAAGATTCTCGCTTGTCTGATCACCATAGCCTTTAGACTCGGGCACACTCATTCCATAGAAAGATGATCCATCCACTGAATGTCGAGAACTAACACTACAGCTCTGCATCAGCTTCTGGCTTACAATACTCCCATTTGCATCTCCATTGGCCCCCCTTCTTAACTTCTGCAACGACTCTGCCAGCGTCCCATCAGCCGCATTTCCTCCTACACCTTTACCTTCATCTCCATTGGCCAACCTCCTCAGCTTTTGCAATGACTCCGCCAGTGTCGCTTCATCTACATTTCCTCTAACACCTCTATCTTCTTCTCCATTAGCCACCCTCCTAGGCTTCTGCAACGACTCCGCTAGCCTCCCATCACCCGCATCTCGTCCATTATTCCTCTTCTCCTCTCCGAATAAACTCTCTTTTTGCCTCTGTATCAAACCCAAGATACTCCAAACATTTTTCCATTTCCTTGCCTTCTTCAAATGAAACCCTTTTTGACCAACCCCATCAGCAACAAACTCAACATCCTTGGAACCAGATTCCACATTAGAATACCAATTGGAATCCCTCAATTCCTTCTCGGTAACCAACAGTTTCGCCCCGTGAAACAATCCAACAGTCTCAGGAGACACTTTAGCATTTGAAATCGAAGACTTGAAATCCTCAGCTTCCCCCAAACTTATCTTCCTATTGGACGCTGACCGTTCAAAACTTCTCCTCCTCCTAGTCAAAGAATCCGCATAATAATCTCTCGTTTGAGCTGACCCCCCAGGGCAACTCCTTTCCTCCTCTTTTACCACACTCAATCTCTCTTCCCCAACATTCCCTTCCTCGTTAACCTTTGAATTCTGTTTCCCAATCAAATAACCGTCCCCCGAAGCCCTTGGCTCATCAAAGGAAAATCTTGAATCATCAACAGATAAACGGCCAATATCAACTGATAATCTAGGATCAGTATCACAAGATCTTCTCCCAAACAACCCATATTCCCCGATCTCCGACTGAGTCTCTCTTAATCCCTTTTTGTTTGCCCTCTGAAGAACCAAACCCTCCTTTTTCTCCTTCTTTTTGCTCTGTTTTTTGCTCCATTTTCGCAATGTCTTGCTGAAAACCGAAGCTGCTTCCCATAAAGATCTCCCAGAAGTTTTTTTGCTCCCCCATTCGAGATCTATGAATTCCTTCATCGTTTTCAACTCTCCTTCTTCTTCTTCTTCTTCTTCTTCAAAGCCTTGAAAAGCTTCCACTTTTGAAGGAGGGTGGTTAAAATTGAGGGTTTTGTCATCGATGGCGAAAAGATAGTGGAGGGTATTGTGGGCCCTTACGTCGCAAGATTTACGGCGGAGCTCGGAGGCGGCAGAGGAGGAGGGTGGGTTAGGGCCACCGGAGCAGGATTTGGAGCGGCGGAATGAGAAGGTAGAGGGAGTGGGGGTGGCGGTGGGTGAGTTATTTTGGATACCAGCAAGACGTTCCCGAAGACATGAGGCGCAAAAGCTAGTGACCGGTGTGGTGGTTGGGTGGCGTTGACAGGTGGGGAGACGTTGGCTTTGCCGGTGGTTGGATTGGGGTTGGGTAGTCATGGCTTGAACAAAGGCAATGAGCTCATGCTTACAGGAGAAAGAAAGAGAGATAGAATGTACTACACTGACGATTAATGTGGGAGAGACTTGGAAGAAAAATGGAAACCCCTGGTTAAACCCTTCCTGTTTTGGGTTTTATTGTCTAAACCATTTTTTTCCCTTCAATTCCAAATGATAACAAATGATATCTTATACAAACAAAATCTATGATGGGGCTTGAAAATATCGGTTGTAATCTAATCATATGACCCCAACTCTCATTGGCCATCAATAACCTCCTTTACCTTTTTCCTTTTTAGAAAAAATAAATACTACTAATCTAGCGAGTAATAACTATTTACAATTAACCATTTGACACTTTAATTTCAAGATTTTTTATAAAAAAATCACAGCTTAAAACAAAAAAAATTAAAAATATTAAAACTTACATTTTAAGGCCCGGATTAATTACGATAGAATTAAAAATATTAATAAAAATTATTATAATTATGATTAAAAAACTATTATAATTGTGATTAAAAAAATTAATAAAAAATTTATGTTGATTTAATTTTATTAAAATTAATATTTAAATTTAATTAATAATACGATAAATTTTGAAATGATGGAATCGTGACTAAATCTGCAATATTACGCATTAATTTCGATAGTTTAAGATTTTTTTTATTAATTTTTTAAAGGAGAAACATTTTGGAGATTTATTCTCTGCTTTGGATTCTTTGAGAATAGAGTGCAAAAACTGCTTTGGGTTTTGGTTATTCTAGCCCAATTCAGTCATGTCCTAAAAGGCCCAAAAAAATTTTCTAGTCATCCCAAAGTAGTTAGGCTTCAAAGCCCAGAAGGAAGAAAATGAAGTCCAAGGCTATCCAGGTCCAGTCCAACTCAACCTGATTGAATTGCCGACAACTGGCGACAACTGTCTTATCTCTCATGGTTTTCACAAGCTCAGGTAGAGTCAGAGACATCTTCTAGAGCTTCAGTTGGGATCGGTCACATCCACATTTTCCAGACATTACTTTAAATTCAACAAACGTCGCTATGACAACAATAGAAATAAGGATACAAAGTTATTATTTTTCTCCTATTTATTTATTTAGTACAAGCAACAAATAAAAATAATTAAGCTAATTAGTGGAATATTTTAAAATAAACAAGCGTTGGATGAGAGCTTTCAGAAAACAAACTCCACTTCTGGAGATACGTATCCATGAAAGGCATCCCTCAACTAAAAATATTTTATTGGGTTAGCTATTCTTTGTGTCTGCAATCTACCCACCGTTTCCACTTAGTTTGCTTCTCCAAGGGGTTCATCAAATTAATGGAAAATGACCCAATTCAGACTTTTACATTGAAAAGAAAGTATTGGTGAAGTGACAATTATCCAATTTCAACACATTAGTTAATATATGAAAGTAATTAATGACTTAATGATAGCTAATCCTACTACTATTAGGGAGATTCTTGTTGTACCAATCTGCCAGTCAAATGCTGAATTGCAATAATGCCCACAAAAGGGTAACAAGACAAAACAAAGTGAAAAGAACTAGCAGCTGGTTCAGTTTTGCTTGCTGCTTATTATGTGATCTGCTTGACCTCAAACGGGTTTGGAAATCTATCAACAATGTGGTTGAGATCGGGTGTGCTTTACCCAATACGGTTGGACCAACCCATGGCTGACCACCAAGTCAATTGAAAAATAGAATCGGGAGCTCAACTGGCTTAGCTTCAAAATGTGTCTTGGTTTGATGGATAACTACTTTGCGTAATACACAAGAAATCTCTCCATCAGAACCTTCTGGCTCTTTATCTGTAATTTGTATATTGCCCCCTTCCCTCTCAAGTATTCTTCCCTTCCACCTAACCAAGTAAAAACGACTCGGCAGCAGAGGCCAGTGAGAGTTTCTGCCTCTCTATAAGTCTGAGTTTGGTCTTCAATACCTTTACAACAAGAAAGAGCCAAAAATTAAGCAAAACTAATAATTTGGGCTTGGCATTGAGTAAGAGGTAGAGATAATTATTGGAGATGGTGCCATGGATTAAAATCCTAATGCTTTTAGCAGCTTGCTTTTGGTTTCCAGCTTCAGTAGAGTGCATGGTTCGGCACTACAAGTTCAATGTAAGTTATACTTAATTTGCTCAATTGGTCATGCCTTTTGAATGTACCTAGCAACTTCCCTGGAGCTGCAAAGTACAGATTGGTCTCTGTTACCTCTTCTCCACCATTGCCCATGGTAGTGTTCCTGGCCAGTTCGTGGACATTGGATAGGCTAGCTGGTCTTACAGGGTTCCCATATTTGCCTTTTTTTTTTTTGGACTGAGATAACTTTATGAAGCATAGGTTTTTGATCTGACATTATGCGAAAACAGATTGGTTTACGATGAACCATGAAAAGATGATGAATAACTCAAGCTCAACTTCTGCCACAGATTTGAGCTTTCCTTGATTAGCAACTAAATTGGCGTTCTCACGTGTTGCACATATATTTCAGTCGAAAATCTTGTCAACTTCACTCATTTCCATATGTTTCGTAATCCTACATTAATGCATGTTCATGCACGTTTGATCAATCTTCTTCCTTTGCTTTTTTGTTATCGTGCCTAACGTGCTAGTTTTAATATTTCTAATTACTGATTTTAGACTTGCTAAGATGACTGACCAACCACACTTGACATATAATTTTGTCCTAGACGACATCCGAAAGCTGTCAACATAAAGCACTTCCTTTGATTTTCCACCCAAATGCACCAATAAAAGCATTTCTCTTTAATCAGAGGATGAAATTAAATTGCTCTTGATCTAGATTCTAGAAGTACTCGTATAAATTTTAACAGAAGAAGGTAGGAGACATTATTAGTTGTTAGATTTCTTTCTTACTATATTCTTTTGGGATAGTGAAACTAGAGCTTCATTCTTTATGCAGGATCAATGTGACCCTGTTGTTTCATGTATTTGGTTGAAAGATTGGCACTGTTTGTTAATAAAAAAAAACTGTTAAGATTAAGAATGAGAAAAAAAAAATCATCATAAAGAGTTTTCATCAGAACTCAAGTTGGCAGCCGTAACAACCGGAACCAATTCCAGTTTCAAAAATATTTGATTGGTTATTGTTATGCAAAAATGTGCAGGTGGTGTTGAAAAATACAACAAGATTGTGCTCAACCAAGCCTATTGTCACTGTGAACGGGCTCTACCCTGGTCCCACTTTAGTTGCTAGAGAGGATGACAGAATTCTTGTCAAAGTGGTCAATCATGTCAAATACAATCTCTCCATCCACTGGTGAGTCCAAATTGCCCACCATTGATCTGTCTTGAGACAATTCTTTAAGTAATTATCCATGCCTTTTGACTTTGATTTCCTGCGGATACAGGCATGGGATCAGGCAAATACGTACCGGTTGGGCGGATGGGCCGGCATATATAACCCAATGCCCGATTCAACCAGGGCAGACCTTTGTGTACAACTTCACCATCACTGGTCAAAGGGGCACCCTTTGGTGGCACGCACATATCCTCTGGCTAAGGGTCACCGTCCATGGTGCTATAGTTATCTTGCCCAAGCGTGGTGTTCCTTATCCTTTCCCCAAACCCCACAACGAACAGATTGTTATCTTAAGTAAGCATGATAAGAAACATTAATATCGTTCCTTATTGGATTTTTTTTTTTAAAGGAAATCGCTCGGAAGAAGTAACAATAGAAAGATTTGTAAGTACTAAGATTTGGATCTTAGCTTAAAAATGATTGTACGAATCGTGTAAAACTCCGAAATCAATTATAATTCATTTCATCAATAACTTACCTAAATAGTGACCACTTGGAATATTCTCCTTTATTTCTTTTGAAAACAAGAGAGTAGTTGCTGGTACAAATTTGTGGATATCGCTTTTTGGGAAAGCTATAAATATATATTTTCAATTTAATGTATGTAGGTGAATGGTGGAAATCAGATGTTGAAGCCGTCATCAATGAAGCTTTGAAATCTGGCCTGGCCCCGAATGTCTCTGATGCTCACACCATCAATGGCCGCCCAGGACCTGTCTCAGGCTGCCCTTCGCAGGGTAAGAAACTCTGCTACAACAGGTTTGCATGTTAAATTAGCAATTTTAGCTAAGCCACGAATAATTTTCATTTCCAATTCATCTATCTTTCTCTCAATTTGCAGGATATACCTTGCCAGTAAAACCAGGAAAGACATACATGCTTCGAATCATCAACGCTGCACTGAATGAAGAACTCTTTTTTAAAATTGCCGGTCATCAACTCACTGTTGTCGAAGTTGATGCCACGTACGTGAAACCCTTCAAAACGGACACCATTGTTATAGCCCCAGGGCAGACCACAAATGTGCTCCTAAAAGCCAACCGTGGCGCAGGAAAGTATTTGGTTGCAGCCTCACCTTTCATGGACGCACCCATTGCGGTAGATAACGTGACTGCCACTGCCACCTTAGACTACTCAGGTTCTCTTACAAGTACTGTCACCACTCTCACATCACCCCCTCCCAAAAACGATACCTTGGTAGCAAACAATTTTATCAACGCACTACGAAGCCTGAATTCTAAACAATATCCTGCTAATGTTCCTTTAAAGATTGATCATTCCCTTCTTTTCACCGTTGGCCTTGGGATTAACCCTTGCTCCACGTGCATTAATGGAAGCCGTGTCGTGGCTTCTATTAACAATGTTACTTTTGTTATGCCAAAAATCTCTCTACTTCAAGCCCATTTCTTCAACATAAGCGGAGTTTTTACTAATGATTTCCCTGGAAATCCTCCTGTTCCATTTAACTACACAAGCTCACAACTAACCAACTTTGCGACCAAACAAGGAACAAAACTATACAGACTTGCTTATAACGCCACCGTGCAGCTAGTCTTGCAAGATACAGGGATGATTACCCCGGAGAACCACCCTGTTCATTTGCATGGATTCAACTTCTTTGAGGTTGGAAGGGGATTGGGGAATTTCAACCCCACAAAGGATCCTAAAAAGTTCAATCTTGTTGATCCTGTTGAGAGGAACACAGTTGGAGTTCCATCTGGTGGATGGACTGCTATAAGGTTCAGGGCAGACAATCCAGGTGCAGGAAAGGTCATGGTTTAATTTTCTAGTAAGATCCAACTGAAAACATCATTGATAATTCCTTGTTTTTCGCTTGTTTTCCAGGGGTTTGGTTCATGCATTGCCATTTGGAAGTGCATACGACTTGGGGGCTCAAGATGGCATTCGTAGTGGACAATGGAAAAGGCCCAAATGAATCTCTTCTACCGCCTCCCAGTGACCTCCCCAAGTGCTAGAGAAAAATCCCAGAACAAAAACCATGAGAAGTGCAAAAATAGCTGAAGAAAGCAAACAAAAGAAATGGAAGATTTACAGAGCGGCTGAAAGCTAATATAGCCTAACACTAATAAGAAGAGTTCTTTTTGAGCAAGCCAAGGAAAGTTGCTCCATATTGAATAAAAGTCAGCTGAATTTCTTTTTTCTTATTTCAAATATGGTTTCTATATATACAATATGGCCTACAAGTTTGAGTTACAAAGTTGTGCATATATGCTGCTAATTTAGTGATTCTAAATGTTTATTGTATTAGAAAATCCTGTTTTAAATGAAGATTAAGTGTTGGGATCCACTTATAAAAAATAATTACCGAATGAATAACAAAACCTTTGGTTTGGGAAAAAATTTTATATGAAAATTTTAAGGTGAAAGTCGTAAAGTTTTTTTTATTAAAAATGATTAATTAAAATTAAAAATTAAAATTAAAATTGGTAGATTAAAAGTTCTTGTTATATAAATTATGTAAATTTAAAAAAAATTTAATAAATTTTGATCTATATTTTTAAATAGATGTTTTTAATAAAAATGTTGATAAAATTTTTAATGTTAATTAAGTATCAATTAAATTTAAATTATAAATAATATTTTTAATAATTTTTATATATTATTAATCTTTGGATTGGATTAATAATTTTATTAATTTAACAGATTTAAATTTTTAATAAAATTTTTATTAAATTATTTAAAAATATTTTTATAAATTTTATTTAAAAATTTTCATGTAAATTGTATCGTGGACTAGAGTATTAAACTTGAGTTGGCAGGGCAAATGAGAAGTTGAATCCTGAGGATTCGTTTCTCAAACCGCTGGCCCAATACACTGAAAGTGGCATACACTCATGGCCCAAAATTGGAACTAATCTCACGCGGTTGCTCATACCATTTATAATTTTTAACTTCCTACGTGGATCAATATCATTGGATCAATTATGCCCTGACCTAATCTACTCTGTACCAACCAATCAGCTATACCCACGTGTCGAGATAAGCCTCTGAAGTGGGGGCACCCAGTTTCTTTTTTCTTGAGTGTGTAACCAGTATAATTATGTGGAAGGCTGCCCGATGAAAAGTGTTTTAATCGTTTGAGGGCCCCACTAATCAAGTTGCCGCAAGTAATTACCGTCGATGTGGACCGTTCTTTTGGCTGACCATAGTCCCAACTCGCAACTATTCTTTTTCCCTCCTCTTTTATTTTTTATTGGGTAAATTAATTTTGATAGAAATAATTACCAATTTTTATGACATTTTGCTATTTATGGTAATTTTTAAATCATCTTGTACAAGATAAATTTTTTTTTTTATAAATATTTTTCAATAAATTATTATATCATTTGGTTAAAGACTTAAAGTTTTGCATATAAGCAAATACCAATTTAATGTACTTTTTTTAAAAAAATTTTATTTGTTTTACACAATTTGTAAGATTTACAAGAAAATGAAAAAATTTATCAATAGAGGTTTTTTTTTTTTGATAAAATATTAAACTTTTCATTATAATTATCAAATTTTACTTTAATATTTATAACTTCAAATACCATAAACAAGTAAAAAGCAAGGTTTAAATTCAATTTCATAAAATTAAAAGCATAAGAATAATTAAAAAGGCATATGAAAAAAATAATAATTAAAAAAATAGAACAATTATGATTATTTTAAAATAATATTTTTATTATTTATATTTTTAATTAATTTAAAATTAACTTTCTTTTAAATAATTTTTAATAAGCACATTCAAAGTGAGACATAATTCTACTTATTAACAATGAACTCCATTTTGTTAAGGGTGAGAAAAAAGATCAATAAAATTGAAAATTAATTTGATATGGTAGTATTTTAATCAATTTTTTTATTCGATTCGAATCAAATTTAAATATTAAATTTATATATTAAATTTAGATCGAATTTTGAATCGAGATATAAAAACTTGAAAAAATTAAATTAAACTAAATTATATATTTTTATTAATTTTTTTATTTTTTTATAATTTTGAGAAAATAAAAATAATTATTTTGTATATAAATTTATTTAAATATATTAAAATTTTATTAAAATAATATATAAAAATAAAATTTAAAATTTAAAAATCGATAAATTAAATCTAACCGACAGAATTTGATAAAAACGATTTAAAATTTTTTTTTTTAAAATTTATAATAATATATATTATTCAAAAAATTTAACCGAATTCAATTCAATTTAAATTATTATCACTTTTAATTTTTAATTTTTTCATCACTAAAAATAAAGAAAAATGTAAATGCCATTAAAAAATAAAATTAGAAAATTAGGAAAAATTTAAAAAAATTGAAAGTTGAAAAACATCAAATGTTTTTTTAATGCCTTTTGCCTAGAATGAAATATTGAGATATTTATAATGTAATAGAAAAAAAAAAAAGAAATAAATTAAAGAACAAAGAGGGAGAGTGCATGTTCTGATTTAATAACCCCATACCAACCAATCACAGCCCACCACCTTCTCCCTCTGGCTTTTCGTTTCTCTTTCTATTTTTGTTATTCTCTCTCTTCTCAAAGATTTAACAAATTTTGGATTCATTCCCTGAAGCTTGGCAGCTTTCCTTTTGAGCTTAGTTTTCTATCCTCTATAGTTTCCTCACTGCTTATTTATTCAATTCCATGTTTTTTCCCAATTGGGTTTTCATTTCCAGCCTTTTTTGTTCTCTGGGTTCATCTCAGTTTCTTGCCTTCTGCTGTCAGCTTCTCACTTTTTACCTAATTGGGTTGCCAAATACCAAGGAACTTGAAGTTTAGTGTTAGTTTTCAGTTATAAACTAGTTTAGATATAGAGAGCGCCTATCCTAGTTTCTTTCAATTCTTTCTGGGTATTTGCTCTTTTCAGTTTTTTCTTTTGTTGCTGTTGGAAAGTTCACTGTTTAGATCTTAATTGTGGTGTTGGGTTCTTTGTTGGGATAGTTTGAGTGTTCTTTGGAATTTTTATTTTCTTTTGAAAATGGGTCTGTTCTAGATTCCTCAGGGATTGCCTAGACACTGAAAAGAAAGTATTCTGATTCCTTTTAAATACTCCCTGATTTAACGCTGATATTTTTCCATTGATTCCCCCTACTTCTATGCATTTCCAAGGTAGTTTCTTGCTCTGTTTTTGAGCCGTTCTTACAATCATCTGAAACGGTCAGTGAATTAGGGAACTTGTTTGATGTTTTGGTAGTGTTTTGTGTTTAAATTTGATGTTTTGAAGTGGGAAATGGAAATCCTGTCGCCGACATCTTATCTCCCTAGCACAAACCGGTTTCTTGAAGAGAGCAAGAGCACGAAATGGACGTCAGCAGAGAACAAGATGTTCGAGAATGCCTTGGCGGTCTATGATAAGGATACTCCTGATCGATGGCAGAAGGTGGCTGCAATGATCCCGGGAAAGACGGTAGGAGATGTAATCAAGCAGTATAGAGAATTAGAAGCTGATGTTAGCAGTATAGAAGCAGGGCACTATCCAGTTCCTGGTTATAGAAGCTCTCCATTCTCGTTGGATTGGGTGAATAGCCATGGCTATGATGGATTAAAATAGTTATATGCACTTGGTGGAAAGAGATCTTCATCGGGCAGGCCTGCGGAGCAGGACAGGAAGAAAGGGGTTCCTTGGACAGAAGAGGAGCTTAAGTAAGTTACTTCAAATGGTGACACTATAACCAGTTAAAAATTCTTGTAATTTATGACTAACATTATTTGTTTGCATCAGCAGTACTTTTAGTTTTATGTAACATGTAATAATTATATCTATTGTAATGATTTTGTTAGAGATATTTGAGTGATAGCTTGCTTGATTAATTTATGTTTAACTTGCATTTTATTGACAACAATGTTGATGGATTTTTCACAGATTGTTTCTAATGGGGCTAAAAAATTATGGCAAAGGGGATTGGAGAAATATCTCATGCAATTTTGTTTTCACCAGAACACCGACTCAAGTGGCTAGTCATGCTCAGAAGTATTTCATCAGGCAGCTTCCAGGAGGGAAGGATAAGACAAGAGCTAGCATTCATGACATAACAACTGTCAATTTCAACGACACGAGGACTCCTTCACCGGAGCAGTCTTCATTGCTCCCTCAGGAGCCCAATTCTGTTTCCTTGCTCAGAACACATTTTCAATGGAATCAGCCTTGTAGTGGGGCAACAATGGCTTTCAATTCAACAGAAGGAAATTTTTTAATATCCTCTCCTTATGGGATTCCCTCCTATGGGTTAAAAATGCAGGGGCAGAGTCTGCACAGAAGTGCTGCTCAGGAGTCTTATTTTGGACCTCAAATTTAATGGAATCAGCCTTGCAGTGGGGCAACAATGGCTTTCAATTCAACAAAAGGAAATTGTTAATGTCCTCTCCTTGTGGGATTCCCTCTTATGGATTAAAAATGCAGGGGCAGAGTCTGCACAGAAGTTCTGCTCATGAGTCTTAGTTTGGACCTCAAATTTTGGTTTTTCAGATGCAATCAACACAACAATGTCTTCAGATTAGACAATAGATATTCGGAGTTCCTCCTGGCTAAATAAATAAGCCATGCCTTCTGTAGATTAGTATAGCTATCTTTGTGCTTTTTTTCGTGGTTTGATGTGAATATATTTTCAACAACTTGACTTTAGTCCATAGCATTCAAACACGATGTGATAGGATTGAGTTTTGCTCTGAAATGTGAAATTCTGAAGGAAGATTCATGTGTTTTACCTATTCTGTAGTTGAATCCGATCATCCTTTGATCAAATTGCTATGCTATGTGGTAATTGTGGTGAGATTATCCAAAATTCATCAAACCCGTTGCAGAGTTTCACCAATCTGGTTGTAAAGTTTTGGCATTTTCATTTTATAAATCTTATTCGTTTGATTCAAACTAATGATTCCAAGTTTCCAACGGAATTTCAAGCTTCAAAATTTGCTGCTATGCCTGAAACCAAGGCCTATATTTCTAGTAAAAGCCAAAATCTTTTCAATGACTGCTCATTACTGCAGTAGTTTGTATATATTAAATTTGCGGCTATGCCTGAAATTAAGGCCTATATTTCTAGCCAAAATCTTCACCATTGCTCATTGCTGAAGTACTTTGTATATATTATTTATTCAACAAAAGTTAAAACACAATGGACTGGATGCTCAATTCAAATTAGTTGAATTACAGCGAAATTGATTTGGAACTACATAGTATAAGATTGACCACTTCAATTTTTCACAAAAAGGAATTCAAGTACAATTCATAAATTTTAAATGAAATTCTGATGTACTACTGCTTCAAGGAATAGATGAAGAAACTCTTTTGCAGCTAATGAAATAAATTTCCTTCATTCTTTCAGGAAAAAGAAAGGGAAAAAGAATATTTTCCCTAATTAAGTGCAGATTTGTATCATTTAGGACTCTACCACTCATCCAAATCAGGCCTAACTAATACATCCATTAAGTTCATTGAAGTAACACATTTTCCTTCATCTATCAAGTTGGGTCTTCTCTTTTCTTTCTCTCTTTGAAACAACTCTCTGTGTTTGCAGAAACTGAGCATATTGCCAAGATCAGGAGGAGCACTGGGCTTTACCTATACTCCTCCTACCAATGAGGATAGATATTTACTCTTCATTGATGAGTTACGTGGCCGTTTGGTGACTCTTCTTGTTGGACGTGCAGCAGAGGAAGGTGTTTATTCTGGCCATGTTTCTACCGGTGCACTTGATGATATTCGGCGGGCAACAGTCATGGCATACAAGGCTATAGCTGAATATGGTCTTAATAAGACTATAGGCCCTCTTCCTTTAGCTACGCTTTCTGGTGCAGGGATGGATGAATCTGGGGTTGCAGTTCCTTGGGGACGAGATCAGGTCCCTTTTTACTCTTTAATAAATTTAGTTTATCCTTTTTGTTTTCAATTCCTATACTATCTGTAATGAAGACTGATCCAGAGAAGAATATACAGGGGCATCTTGTTGATCTTGTTCAAAGAGAGGTGAAGGCATTATTACAGTCTGCCCTAGAAGTAGCCCTTTCTGTTGTACGTGCTAATCCAACTGTTTTGGAGGGGCTTGGTGCCCACCTGGTAGGTAATCTACTGTTGCTACCTATTCCATGTGTTAAAATTCCTGTATATCCTCTTTTTTTTTTTTTTTTAATTTCTATGTGGTATACATTCTTTTTTTATTTTGGGCATTGACATATTTTTCTGAACACAAAATCTAATGGAAGCTTATATGGGATGGAGCAGGTAGTTGATTTGCCCAATTTGAGGCCTCCTACCATTAAGTTGTATTAATGATTTCTGGATAACCTTTGCCCTTTTTCTGTTTACGGCATAACATGCAGAAACTGTTTATGTTTTTCTTTCTATCTTGTGTCAAAAATCTTGTGAGGGTTGTGTTGTTAGTTTAAAGTCAAACCTGAGTTACTGTATGATGAATATGTATTGCTCCTTTCAGAATGTTCTCTGAAAAACTATTCGGTTGTACTTGTCTGCATTGTTTTAGTTAAATTATCTTAGGAACTATGGGCTTCCATATCCTAGTGTAGGTAACATGCAGACTTTTGACCAGTTTGAATCTGATTGTGAAGTAGATGTTCTGCATCTTTAAAAGGGGGAAAAGAAAATAAATTATTTCTGGCACTTCATATTGTGGTCTGCTGCTTGGTTTTATTCAGAAAATGAGAAAGTAGAGGGTGAAGAGCTACAAGAATGGTTGAAATTGGTTGTTGCACCAAAGAAACTAACAATTTTCATTGGAGGCAAGCAAGAGTCTCTTCTGCCAGTGCAAGCAGGCTCTGGATAATTACTTTTGCTCATTGCTTATCAACATTGAGCATAACAATGCAGTCAACTAAAGCTTTCTTCATGCCTCGACGGCGTAACCTCATCAACGAGCATGTCCTGCTTACCGGCATCAGTTCCCTTGCCCATTTTTTTGTATATTTCAGTAAGGTGAATTTTTTATTTATTTTGAACACTACCATGCCTTTTCATTGTTTTGTTCTCACTAAACTTACCAGAGAAAATGTATAGAAAGAAGTGGTCTGGAGATTTATTCCTTAAAGCTCGTCTCGCCGTCCCCGACATTATGTTGATAACTGCAGGTTAGTCTCCGACGTTTGTTCTGCTGTACATTTGGCTATTATTTCCATAGAAACAGTTGTAGCCGGTGGCAAGTGTAATGGTAATTGAGTTGTACACACAACTATTCTGTGAAATGCAAGAATATTGTACATATTTTGCTATAGAAAATACATGGTTTTAATGATAGTTTCCCAACATGGAACTTGGAAGCATCATTTTGGAGCATTCGCATGAGACTGGAAATATAATTTCCTATACCCAAATGTTCTGATTGTATTTATGGAATGCATTTTATTCATAGTTTCCTGTGAAAGTCGATGCAAAGTTTCTATTATTTCCTCATTTGTTTTCTTGGGATTTGAGGAAAAAGGAAAGAAGTTGAAAGCTTTGCAAAAAAACCATATGATTTAAAAATAAATAATTTATGAAAGGCTATACTAATAAAACATCAAATTTCACATGTTATATATTAAAACAAAATAAAATAAATAATTAGACTTAAAAACTATAGCATTTAAAGCTTAAAACGTTTAAAAAAATGGTAAATATTACGAAAAAAAATTTCTTTTATTTAACGCCCGTTTTCAAACGAGCCGGATAAGAAATAATCCAGTGGATATATGACACTGCTTTCAACTATTCGCTTTCTTTTTCTCTGCTTTCCTATCACACCCAAAATCCAAACAACAAAAATGGCGACTTCAGCTGGGACGCCCACTTCACTTTCCTTCTTCTCATCCTCCCTTTTCCTCTCCTCTCCGACCACCAAACTCCCCACCAGCTTTTCCCTCCCTTTCAAAACCTCCTCAAAACCCAACTTTTCCATTTCTTCCCAACTTTCCACTCTCCCCATTTTATCCTTTACCGGCGAAAAAATTGGCGAAACCTATCTCGACCTTAAGTCGGCCCTACCTGAAACCGCTCGAGCCGTCGTTCACCGAGCAATCATCACGGACCAACAAAATAAGCGTCGTGGCACCGCATCCACCCTCACCCGTGGCGAAGTTCGAGGTGGCGGGAAAAAACCCTATCCCCAAAAGAAAACCGGTAGGGCACGTCGTGGGTCTATGCGCACCCCACTCCGGCGCGGCGGTGGTGTTATCTTCGGACCCAAGCCTAGAGACTGGTCAATTAAAATCAACAAGAAAGAGAAAAGACTGGCGATTGCAACGGCATTATCCAGTGCAGCCGAGAACACAATAGTTGTGGAGGAATTCGGGGATAAAATCGAGAAACCAAAGACGAAAGAGTTCATTGAGGCGTTGAAGAGGTGGGGATTGGACCCGAAGCAGAAATCGATGTTTTTGATGATGGAAGTGCCGGAGAATGTGAGTAAATCAATTCGAAATATCGGGACTCTGAGAATGTTGACGCCGAGGACCCTTAATTTGTTTGACATTTTGAATTGCGATAATCTGGTTTTGACTCCAGATGCGGTTGATTATCTGAATCGAAGGTATGGAGAAGATTATGTGGATGACACTGAGGCTGATGATGATGAAGAAGAAGAAGAAGAAGAAGAAGAAGAAGAAGGCGGTGAAGGTAAAGTATTTTTTTCCTAGTATTATTGGAGAATTGTAGTTCGTAATGGTGCGTTAATGTCATGTTTTATTGCATTACATTTTGTGTCTAGAGGTATGATGTTTTTTTTTATTGATGTTATGTGTTAATTTTTGGAAGATGAAGATGGTATTTGTGGGAGATTTGCTTATAGAAGAAGATGCATCTAAACATGTTTAGTTCATTAAAATATTTTTAGAAGGATTCGAAATTGGAAATGCAATGTGGGTGCTGTTTCCAAATGATGTTTGCTGGAGTATTATACAATGTGAGAGCGGAGAATATGTAGTGTACATTCAACAAAGTAAAGATGCGAGTAGTAAGATACTAAGATGCTTATTCTTCTTAGTAAAGAGCTGATTTTGCTTTGCATTAATGAATAACTCGTACAAAATGGTCTATGTTGTAACAAGTTATTTATGATTTCAGATAGGTTGTTCTTGATCTGTTTCTGTATTTGTTAGCCTGCAGAGACGGACAGGGTGCTCTTAACTTTAACTTTCTTTTTTTTAAATCCTGCAAATTGCCATTTTCATTCCTTTTTCCCCTTTTCCCTGAGGATGCTAAAAGGAAACAAGAATTTGATGGTTCTTTTTCAGATATTATCTTTATTGATTTTTTTTTCTTATTTTGAATTCTTAACATTTGCAGAGGCAGATGAGAATACTGATGCAGAACAATGACATTTTTCCCTCGGTTAACCTACAAACCATTGCATTTCACATAGCCTGAAGAAATTCTCTGCTTTGCCTAAATCAACTTTGCTGCAGGCTAGGTTTGGTAAATTTTTTTAGTGTTTTTTTTTTTTTTTTTGTATCGTTTCACATCTTTACAAAATTGTATCTATTTAGTTCATCGATGTTCTAACATTCTTTAAAGCATTGCTTCCTGTTTTATTCTTTATTTGCATATTGCATTTTGTTATTCTTTACTTTAGAAAAGAGTTATTATGCTTGCCTGCAATGGACAGGCAATATTGAGGTTCAAGTTATAAAATTCTAACGTCCTAAACCTGAAATTTCAAATGGAAATAATTGATAGCATGCTGGGAGGCGAAAATAAACTAAAACCAGGATAATGCGTTGGTTTGGCCTTAGAAATTCGGGTAGCTGTTATCTAAAGAATTAGTAATTAGGTCTGACCAGATCAACAAGTGTAATTATCATTGTCTTGAAGCGGCTAGTGATTGTTTGGAGGTGACTAATAAACTCCAGGTATCTACTTTTATTCTTTGGTGCACCAGTCTTGGGAATGGATGAATTAGAGATATCAAGGTGGTTTTCTACAAGTTTTGGACACTGGAATTGCAGAAAGTAAGTACATAGTACAGACAGAAGGATCAATTGTAGGTAAGAGAATCCTGAAAATTTTCTGTTATAGAAACAGTTATTCGGAATATATTCTAGTTTGTGCTAAGGAATTTTATCTTCTATTGTTGTCAAAATTTTGAACTTAATGAAGCGGAGGTTAAGAAAGATAAAGAAAATCTTGAAGTATATGCGGAATGGAAATTTAAAGAAATTGAAGTGTGTATATGGGAACAACTTGCTTATGTAAAAGCAAGAGAATACTTGCAACAGACTTTGGCCCTGTTGTTTTTTCCGCCACTTTACGGTAGGGTGAGCTGCGCAGGTCTGGGGGTGAAGCCTCTGATCCTGCACCAAATTGGAATGGCAAAATAGCCGAGGCTGATAGCATTGAAATAGTGAGGTATAGATTGAAATTTAGGTTGAGTTGTCTCGCTGTTACTCTTGGATGTAAAAACCCATGGTGACCCAGCTACGAGTATTCGGAGACTTAAGTGGCCGCCCGGCATTTCTGGTGGGAATTGGGGCCTCACTGTGCTGGGGAGGCACTTCCACCTGTGCCAATGTGCCGTAATTGACATCTTACATGTTGCAAGTTTATGATATTATTTGGAGGGAAACACGTATTGTATCTATATTCAACCTCTAAGTGGTGTTTATTGATATGCTATGCTGGCTGCATATATCTGTTCTTTAGTATAGCTTGTCCAGGATGTGGCTCTTAATGGAGTTTGACTTCCTAGCTCTCGTCTTCCTCTTCAGTCTGCTATAGTATGATATTTTGTGTCTAGAATTCTGAAGTTCCTCATATGAAGAACCACTCTGGAAGGCCATAGCATTCATCATTTCTTTCAACTTAGAAGAGGGTTGGACAGCTGAGCCAACTCATAGTGTATCTCATTGACGCATGTATTCCGAGTTTAGACTCAAATCGGGCAGTCTTAATTATACATATCATCAATCATCGAGTAAGTTGAATTCAATTTTGGCTGCTACCTGATTAAAGTCTATTTTATTCCAAAAGATCACGTGTTAAATCCACGAATAGAAGAAAGATCAATATCAATAGCTCTATTTAAAAACTATCAAAGACAAAAACATAAGAGAATTGACATATACTCCTTTAATTCGTGAATTCTCGGCTTTGATTACAAAAGAATTTCATAAATATATAAAAATTATTTTTTATTAAAAAAAAGTCATAACTTAAAACAAAATGAAAGATTATTTTTTAAGTAATGAATTTTTATATAATTTTTTATTATAATTAATTAATTATTATATAAATTAATTAAATTAAATTTCAGATTTATATGTAACTTTTGAATAATGGTACGAATCAAAAAGAGAAATTTCGAGTTAAAAAAAAATCTGTTCATTTTAAAGATTATGAAAGGCAAAGATTGACTTTGGAGTAAAAATCTAGGTTAATGACACACGCCGCCCAACCCCGACCAGAAAAGGGGGAAAAAATCTCAGAAAGGGCTCTGCTTTTTTTCTTTTTTTAATTTAAAATGCCTGTTTTACGGTCGGCAAAACAAGCAGCTTAACGACAAAGTTGAGCTTCTAATCAAAATCCAGAACCCTTGAATCTGACGAACAAATCAGCTATTGGATCCCTTTGCAGAGAATCAAATTTTCACAACTTTTGATTCATGGCAAGCGAGCAGAACCAAATCTATCACGAAAGGCAAAGATTACAATTTTGCCTCTTACATTCCCTTAACAATCTCTTCCAGGTACCTTCTCTCTCTTTTCTAGTATGTTCTTGTGAATGGGTTTCTATTAATAATTTGTAAATTCAGCAAAAGGATGCTTTTACTCGAGCAAGTTTGAATTCAGTTGCTGAAAAACTCGTTCTTGATGACCCAAGCAAGGAAATTTGGACACCCTTTTCTTTGGTCTTCAAGCCTCACCATAATTCAGTTACCGGAAACTATGATATCAATGTTTTAATTGCTGCTCTTGAAGGGAAAGGTAAGACTTTGATTTGGCACGATAGTCGAAATGGGGCATCAGCTATTGATCTTAATGATGGTATGTTGATGGGAATTGTGATTAATGTTCCTGTTAGACGGTATGGTGGGCTCTGGAAAGGTAGGCATTGGATGGCATTGAGAAAGATTGATGGAGTTTGGTACAATTTGGATAGTGATCTTCAGGAACCTCAGTGTTTTAAGGATTGTGGAGAAGTTAGGGAATTCTTGGAGTATATCATTTCTCATGATGGACAGGTGTTGCTTGTAAAAAATGATAATAGACAGTGAGTTTTCTTCACTTTGAATTACAGGAAAGTGTATATTTAAAAGCTCTGTATTCTATTTGTACTTTGAAAGACTAAGATGCTGTTTATTGAAGAATTCAATTAATTGACTTTTGTTGACCTGTTTATCTTTTTTGGTTGAGAAACCAATGGTGATAACTAAGGAGTGTGTGGTTTTTGAACATTTAGTTAGAGGAAATGGTTAGACAGTTTGGGAGGAGGTTAGTGGTGACATTGATGTGATGATTGTGCAATTCTCTGACACCATGTTGAAGTTTTGCAAAGGTGAAAGAAACTATCACTCAACTGCTAGTGAGGAGTGAATTATATATTTATAGGCAAATCATTGTACAAGAGAGATGAGGTAAAAAAAATTGAATTCAAGAAACATGAAATCTTAATCCTTAACAATAATGAGATGAAGATTGCAAATAGATGTTATCTGCGTTCATGAGATTAAACACTTATCCTTTTCATATAGTATTTGTCTTTGAGGCATGTCTGGCCATGATCTTAAGTTTTGGTGCTAAATGATAAGCTGTAAACAGGACAGAGGATGAATGTTGGCAGACTATAAAAGTTTGGGTTCTGGTTCCTACTCCAAGTCATCTTTCTGAAATGCTATTTTCTGCTTTCTTTTGATTGACATCTTACTTCACTTCATATTTTCTTATATTCAAGTGAAATACTTGTGTGAATTATGTGACAGTACATGTTCTGCAGATAACTGGAGAAAATGGCAAAATGCTACTGCTGTATACTCCAGTGCCCTCAAAGTAGATGGTTGATACCTTACGTTAGCTGTAAATTGACTAATTGACATTGCTTCTTTTTCTGTTTGCTAATTGTCTCTGAATGTGGCTTATATTTGATTGTCTGGTTCTCTGCTAGTTGTAACATATAAGAGCAACAATTCTGGCAGGTGTTTGCTAATGAACTTCAATCCATAATACCAATTGAAATAGGAAAGAGTAGCTAGATTTGCTTAGTAAATTAACCAGAAAAATAAAATGAAATGAGAAATGAAAAAAGATGTTTAAGAAAATAGTGTTCATCAGGTTGTATCATAAAAATAAAATGAAATGAAAAATGAAAAAAGATGTTTAAGAAAATAGTATTCATCAGATTATATCCTATATGTTAGATCCACTTAGTCTCATGCATGTATCTGTTCATATGCATTCACTTTTTTTGGGTTAACCTAAATTCCCCATCACAGGCACTTTCAGCCTCTAGTCATCTTTCGACAATCACAGCAGTTGAGATCTGGTTTCCTTGTATTGTCAAGCAAAGGTCTACTGGTATTTTGTAGTTGCAGCAGTTACCTTTTAGCTTTGATTTATTGCAAGTGGCTGGAGAGGGAAAGGGTTTGGATGAGCTTATACTGGTGTTCACTTGGTTGACTGGTTAAGAACCGTCTTTTTTCTCTGTCATTACAAGCAGTTTTTAGGAATGATCATTGAACTCTAGACGAGCTGCACCTTCTTGAGATCAACATGGTTTGGTAATCACTAAAGCCTGATTGGGTCTTATTCACGTGTCAAGTTAGTCTGAGTATTGCGTGAGTGTTGTGGTTTGAGTTTTTGTTTTTAATTCAGCACTAACAAATATACTACTCCTTTAGTCTTTACAAATAATCTAAAACTATTATAATTGAATTGTTTTCCAACAATTGGAATCTGAATGGACTTGAAATCATGACTGCAATTTGCATATAGTACTCATTTTGGCTTTTAATTGGATGCTTCTGAATTCCAGAGTACATATTTCAGTGAAAAGGTAGAAAGAAAACAGAGTAGTAAGAATCTATGTGAGACCAGTCCAGCTTTCAGCAGAGCATTTACCCTTTGGTTAGAATGTCATTTTAGGTCCCCTTGTCTTGAACTCATTCAGGCTTAATAATCTTTAATATGATGAATGCTTTTGTGTCCAACTTTTGCACTGAAAAAGAAAATGTCTTCTACTTTATCAATTGGTTGTGATTTTGAATTTTTGACACAAAACACTGTCATTAATCAACTGCGAGAGTGCAGATACAGTTGTATATGTAATTTTTCTTTTGGCATTTTTGACATGCCAATGTTACATTATAATCATGTTGCATCCTTGTTCATGCTTAATCAGAAATTATACTGTAGTAATATTGTTTTTGCCTTAATGAATAGGCATCTCTTTGTCTTGAGGGTTGGGGAGGTTAGGAAATGGAGGCCTGCTGTGTCTTTAATATACCAGTTCTTCTGTGACACTCTAACCACCTTTCACATCTATTTTGTATACTTTTTACTCAATCCAATTGATGGAAAATACCAACCTCCAATTCTTTTCTCTTGGACAAGAAACAGAAACAAAATCCCCCAAGAAAAAGCAGGGAATCTGTGGCTTCCATACTGATAAGGATGTTGTTTGAAGCTCTCCATTTCCAAGAGTCAAAAAAGGTTTTTGATCTTATTCAAGATCAAAGCAATTTACCGAAAGGTTACCTCATCTAAAACTTTCTTTTTCTAAAGGGAAGAGATTAAACTTAATGAAAATAGCAGAAGGGTCCCCTAAAAAAAAAGAATATCGAGCCTACCCACCTCTTTTTCTCTCTCTGGACGATCCCCTTTAGAGATTCCAATTGAAGAGAGCACTGGAAAATCAAAGAAAACTCCAAGGAGGCTACCATGGCTTAGTGACCTATGTCCTTTCTTTTTATTCCTTTTCCTGTTCTCTAAAACACTTCTTGCCAACTTCTTCGAACATCTTTTTCTGATGGACATGATTTGATATTGGTAGTAGTTTTAGTTTATAGTCCCTCGTGTGTACATAAGAATTCCATGTCCCCACCAACTACTGCAGAAAATGATAGCATTTCGTATTTCATTTGTAGCCTTGCAGAGTGGGGCATCTTGCTCACTTTGTCATGATGTAAGCGTTTTGAAAACGAAAAAGAATGATTCAAACTTTTTTTTTAATATATATTCATACATTTATGATGTGAAATGGTGGTGGGTTTTTACGTTGTTGGAAAAAAATGGACATAAGAGTAAGTAGATTCATTTGCTAACTTTTTTGGAGATCTTGACAGGCATTTGCAACTAGCTGCTGCCTGCTTGTATTGACATTTCTCCTCTATGTATAAACTTTTGCCCGGCAACAGATGCCTGAAATCACTAACAATTTCTCCGAAAGACCAGAAGTTTGAGACCCTTAATCACATAAATCAAAACAATTCGATCAACTTGGAATCAAAATGGTTCTCTTTGTATAAGAAGAGAGCAGCAAGACTTAGACTCAGATGCTGGTTGCAATATTTATGATTTTGCTCGAACCACTTTTAGTCTTGATTATTTTCCTTTGATCATTTATCATATCCTTTGCAGGCTATATAGAAGAAAAAAAGCAAACTACGGATGGTATCCTTTTAAGCAAAGTTAAGGAAGGTAAGTCCATGATTTGGGTTTGATTACAAAAGCCACTTCACTATTGAAGTGTTGGGGTCTTATTTATTCGTAACTTTTTATTTCTCTGTTTTCTTTTTAATTATGTTTCCCTCCTTGCCTTGACCTTTTTCTGAGCTCACTGTTTCAGCATTGTCTCCTTTTATATTTGTCAAGCTCTCCCATTTATCCACACCCCATTTTCCATCCATTGCTTTAACTGCAACTTCAGCTCTTGCCTCTACTGAAACACCCTAACTCTTTATCTTTTTCTCTTAAAGGTCAGCTAACTGCAGAAGATGTCAACCAAAGGGAGCAGCAAAGTCAGTCAGAGAAAGGGAAACAACAAGGCAAATGGTTCTGTTACACAGAAGTCTAATACCAGGGCCGCTGCTAACCGAGGGGTTACCAGAAGTTGTGGCTTCATGCAATGTAAACGAGCTGAATTTTCGCCGGTAAGGTTTCTCAAGCATCTTGGTGGTAAAGTAGCAAAAGTACTACATGTGGTGTCCATGAGAATTAGGCCTTCCCCTAAGATTTCTTCTTCATCAGGAAGATCAAAGCCATTTGTAACTCCTGTTGATTCTCATAGAAATGCTGCCATCGAGGAGTGCATCGAATTTATCTACTCTTCTGCTTCTTTCCCTAGATCAAATTCTGTTTCTGCTAATTCTCATTGAACTCTGTAGTCAACGGTAATATTTGCTCTTAAAGATAGTTTGATGAAAATATTAAGCATCCTAGTAGCTTATATGTACATTTGTCTTTTTCTTTAGATAACGAAAGTAAAGCATTATTGAGTTTACCTAGAAAGCCATATATTTTGTTATTAAATCCATTGGTTTTTACCACATTTTCCATGGTGAAGAGGAGCACATTTCTACCAAAAAAAATTTCTAGATGTCAAAGTTATTACAACATTCAAAGAGGACGAAGATCCGAACCAACTGCACAGGTCTCTTGTGGACACAGCAATCACATGATATTGTTTTCGAAATCCGGCGTGTGCGTTAGAATTCTGGCTTTTTAGAACAGAATTGGCTGAGCATGCCTAGCTTTCTTCATGGCAAGACCAAAATAGACATGCCAATAGTGCGACATTCGTCATTATTGCTTGTCAATTGGCACCCAACAATCACCCCACTTCATCTATCCTGTCTACTTCCAAGGCTTGATTTGAACCCCTTGATTAAACACGGTCGTGTTTGGAATTTGGGTTTTACAACCTTCTCTATTCCATGCATGTACTGTGTTCTTTAGCTTGAACTAGCCTTTGTTCTAAAACAAACACGCTCAATATAACAAGATCCTAACGAATCTTTCTTTGTTCAATGTTTGCAGTTTCCTAGATGTCTTGTCAAATCTTAAGATAAAAATAATTACTATGAAAGAGAGCAAACAATGATATAGTTTTCACCTAATTTTGTGTATCTGCTTGGATGCTGATCATCCAGACAAGTGTCCTGCCATTTACCATTGGCCAAAAAATGATTCTACTTACTTTCTGTAACCTGTGTCAGCTCTGGATGTTTCTCTTTTCTCTGATTTATTCTAACATCTTCTGAACAATGTTAAATTTCTGCCAGGCATGAAGTACATTATCTTTAGGTTTTGTCATGTTCATTAATGTTAGAAGCTGTCACTTTTACCTCTATGACAACTACAGAAATGTTAAAACAAAGAGTCAGCAAATAGTGAGCTAATTCATTTATATTGCTCAATCACTTAGAAATGACCAGTTGCATTTTCATAAAAAAAAAAAAAGCAATACAACGGACAGAGCAGTTTCTGTTTTATCACTATTGCATGAAATGTTGCCATATACAATCCACTTTTTTTTGCAGACAAATTTATCGGATATTGTACATCAAATCTGCTGTCCCCTTTGCCTTGTTTTATTCTAATGTCTTAAAGCAGACAAGCACATCAATTCACAGCCTAAACAGTAATGAGCCTTTCAGCCAAAAACCACCCTGCCACTTTACTTTCATTTACTTGGTAGTAGACTGTTTTAATTTCTCAACAAAGAACTCACCAAAATCAGAAAATTCAAAGTTCCAAACATCTAACTTCAACTGAATTCATAATTTATAGAGAAAAAAGTAGTGTGCATTGAAGGATATTAATAACAGCCAAGTGTTCAAGAATCAAGAAAGGTTTCAAAGATTAAAAAAAAAAAGGAATTCCAAACCAATGAGACCCCAAAAAGATGATTGGATAATTATGATATTTTCATTTCTTGGCAAAAAGTCCTCCAAAGCCACCACCCTTCTTCTGCGGGACAGAAACAGTGTTCTTGCTGCCATTGGAATTGCCACCACCATTCTTTTCTTCAACTTTCTTGAGGATAGGATCAGTTTCATAAAACTGGTCTTCCTTCTGCAAGTTCCCAAGAATCCAATCAAAAAGCCCTTTCTCTTCTTTGCTTCCACCTGCACCTTTTGCAACTGTTGCTGCAAAAACCCTTGTTGTAGAAGGAGCAACGGAAATTAACACAGAAGCCATTGTCACCTCTTTTCTGGTCTTTTGAAATGATGGTGAAGGAGCTAAGGAGATTATGTTATTGTGGAAAACAAATTTTATTGGGACAGTGATCGCAGTGAACTTTGGACCGTTGGATGGACCGTTGTATGGGATTTTAGATGATTAGCGGGCAGAATTGGGGGGTGTTTGCACCATGAGCTCTCCACAAGTGTCTTATCCTCATTGCTGAATTTTAATGGTTTTTTTTTTTTTGGTGGGGTTTGTGATTTTTATTTTTTAGAGGAGGAAAAATAAGGGTTGAGAGTTGATCTTAGCAGATATGGACATGGGATTAACACGTGGCAAAAGCTTATCCACTTTGCTTTAGAGCTTTAGCTGTTGGGGTGAGAAAAATCCGTTCAAACCGATTTAATCCATCAAATCGAGGAAAAATAATTAATTAAATTAAATTTATTTGATTTTAATTATAATTAATTTTTCAAATCTATTAAATAAATTTAATTAATAAATTTTTTATTTTTAAAATTAATAATTCAATTGATCGAATTAATTAATTTTTAATAAAGATAAAAAAGTTAAAATTAGTATTTTTATTTATTTTTTATAAAATATTATTAAAATTATTAATTCTTTAATAATTTAAGTACATGATACTTAAATTTAAATTTTATTAAATTAAATTTATCATTAAATAATTATTTATAATAAAAAATAATAATAAATTTTAATTAGTTAATTAAATTAAATCGATTTTTATCAATTCAATTATAATTGATTATTTAAAAAAATTTAATCAATTTAATTATTTATTGAATGAAAATTAATTAATTTACTTATTAATTTTATTAAATTGAATCAATCAAACTGATCAATTTCTTCCTTCTTCCACCGTTTAAATTGATTGAAAATCAATTAATTTAATTATTAATTTTATTAAATTAAATCAACCAAACTAATCAATTACTCATCTCATTTTGCTGTTTAACTTAAGAAGTCAAAGGAATCATCGCATTTCTCAAAGTTTAAGGATGGCAACAAATCAAATCGAAGTTAATTTTTATTTGTTTTAAATTACGATTTAATTTTATATTTATAAAATTTAAATTTGATTAAAAATTTTTTTTTATATCTAATTTAAATCAATTTGATATTATATAAATTATATCTAATATGATTCGATTTAAAATTAATAAAATATTATTTTTAAAATATAAAATATTATTTTTAATATAAATATAAATTATATAAATACATATAATTAAAAAATAAATTTTTTTTATATATCAAATTGAGTCATATTTATTTATTTTTTTATTATTATTACTTGATCAAAAATTTAATTTTAAAAATTTTAAAAATGGATCTAATAAAATCGAATTGAATTGGAGGTGGGTTGGACTACTAACCCTCCCAAGTCTATTAAAACTAATATCTCACTTTCACCAAAAAAGACAATTTTCCTTCTTGGTGGTTTTTGATGTGGGCCTCAGCTGGGTAGACGTGGAACAAAGCTAAAACAGAGTAGAAATGATCCCCTGCGCCCACAAATACGATGGAAAGAAACGGGCTTCACATTGGGCTTAACCCCACAGCCCGTCTGTCGTTATGGGTAATTTGCGGTTTTCCCCTATCTTTTGATAATTAAATTGCGGAGGTAAAATTCGAAACCATCGCCACCTTTTTGCAAGTAAAATATTGTAGTAGCCAGTTACTAGTAAATTTTACTATATTTTTGCTACTAAATTAACTTTAATTGGGTTTCATATTGTTTATTGCTATTTGTAAAATTATTTTTTTCCAATAATAATATAAGTATATAATCTATTAATAAAATATTAAATTTTTTATTTTAATAATCAGGATTCAATTTATGATAATCTTAAATACTAAAAAAAAAAAAAATTTAAACTCGCGCTTAGATCCATTATTTTTTTATAAAAATTTGAGTTAAGCTATTTTGTCCTAAGAATTAGATCTGTATACATGAATTTAATCTCAAATGTGTGAACCTAAAAAAATTATAATATTGGTTCAAAGATCGGTAACTTAAAAACATTTTTTAATTTAACATTGAAACTATTAATTATTATACCTTTTAAAATGGAACATTTATCATGATTTCAAGTTTGAAATCATACTACGTAATTCCCTTTTCACGACTTAACATGCGTAGAAAGGAAGAAGATACCTATAAGTTAATGAAAGGCCCCATCCTAAGATGATTAATAACTTAATTTTGTGGACGGAGATGATTGGTTAGTTATTAGTCCAAAAGGCTCAAGAAAATCAATCCCCCATGTGTTCATGCCTCCTCCTTTTTTTACAAATGTAATTTGATTATTAAAATAAGATTTATAGATAATAAAATTTAAATCGATTGCATAAATCAATTAAATTAAATATTATATTTCATGCTCTCTTTTATTATATTATGAAAAATATAAATATAATCGGTAAATTAATTAAAAGACTAATAAATTTAGGTTTAGTTTTTAATGGTCATTTTCATTCTCATCGAAGTGTTATATTATTTTTACGTTTAAATACATATTTCATCATTTATTTAAATTTTATCGTTATAATAATCAATTTCATCTTTATTATTATTTTTAATTTCATCGAAATTAATTTTAATACATTCAAATGAACAATAATAAATTGAAATGAACAGTAAAACAACAAATCAAAGTTCAATGGTATTTGACTCATAATTTATCACGTAATAATCCCTAATCTATTTAATTTGGAAAGCAAAAAAAAAAAAAAAAAATCAAGGTGTTTGGTGTGATCAGTTTCCTCAAGGAAAGAGCAAAAGGGAAACGTTTAAGCCCTTGTTTTCTTTCTCCCAAAGTTTCCCCACTCTTGAATCTACTCACCCAAATGGAGTCAAATTATAGCTTTAACGTGTGCTATTTTTTTTATCTAGGCTTTGTAACAAAAACCCATTTTCTCAATGCGGGTAAACTATCTCTAACCACTCTCTCTGTCTTTTTCTTTGCAAAAGGGTAAGCAAGAATTCAAGGAAAAGCAAAGAGTGAACTGTTGGTTTTGTGGAAAACAAGTTGATCCTAAAGTTTAAGAATCCGGTTGCCGATTGAAAAATACAGATTCACTGTAATGAAAAAAATAACCAATATATTTTTTTATTGAATAGTATGGGGTCTTGGGGTTTGTCAAAATATATCTGTTTTCTAGATTAGTTTAAATAAATTTATATGCATCAAATTTAAAAATTTCATGAAAAATTATTTTTTTTAAATCCAAAAATATATATATTCTTTTGATATTTTAATGTAAGAGTAATAATAGTTTGAATAGATCAAATTTAATTCGATTTTTTTGAATATTACATATTATTATAAATTTTTAAATTTTAATTTGAATTTAAATTCAAACCGAATTTTTATACGATTTAAATCGAATTAAGCCTAATTTTATTGGTTCAATTTGATTCGATTTATTAATTTATTAATTTTTATTTTTATATATTATTTTAATATATTTAAATAGATTTTGATATAAAATTATTATTTTTATTTTATAAAAATTTTAAAATATATATATATAAACTAAAATATATATAATTAAGTTTGGTATAAATTTTTAAAAATTTTTTACTTTGAAATTTGATTTAAACTTAATATAAATATTTAATATTTAAACTTAATTTAAACTAAATAAACAAAAAAACTAATCAAACCAAACTAAATATTACAATTTTAAATCAATTTTTAATTTTATCGATTTTTTTTTCTCAACCCCAACCATCCATCACTAGCCATCCACCAATAATAATCAATAAAATTTGATGTCAAAAGTACACGTCTCAATTAACGGGCGCGAGACTAGGTCTTTTCCAGCACCTACTGAAAAATCTTTGAATGTTTTTCGTGTAAATTCTTTTCAAATGGTTCCTATCAACCCAACCACAACCTCTATCCCCAAGGACTAAATTTCCTAACTACTTTTCCTAAACCTTTCTATGTTTTCACTTTATATGTAACTTCATTCTTATCGATCTCTCTCAAAACTAAACTGTCTAGTGCAACAATTCTGCACCTTTGCAGTAATTCTCTAATATCCCATGGAAACCATTCCATTTGTCTTCGGCCTAGCTGCTGCAATATTTGCTTACGCACTCTGGTTCCGTCTCCTTGTCAGGAGGTTAACCGGTCCTAGAGCATGGCCTCTAGTTGGTAGCCTACCATATCTTTTCCTGAACCGGAGGAGGATCCATGATTGGATTGCTAGTAACCTTCGAGCAACAGGTGGCTTAGCAACCTACCAAACATGTACTATTGCTCTTCCTTTCTTGGCTTGCAGGCAAGGGTTCTATACTGTCACTTGTCACCCCAAAAACCTTGAGCACATTCTCCGGACACGGTTCGATAATTACCCGAAAGGGCCTCATTGGCAAGCTGCATTTCATGATCTTTTGGGCCAAGGGATCTTCAATAGTGATGGAGAGGAATGGCTCATACAAAGGAAAACAGCAGCGCTTGAGTTCACAACCCGGACACTCAGGCAAGCCATGGCTCGGTGGGTGAATCGGACTATCAAGAATCGTCTATGGTGTATTTTAGACAAAGCATCCAAAGAGAAGAAATCAGTGGACTTGCAAGACTTGTTGCTTCGCTTAACGTTTGACAACATTTGTGGCCTTACCTTTGGTAAAGACCCGGAAACACTCTCTCCTGACTTACCCGAAAATCCATTTGCTATTGCTTTTGACACTGCCACTGAAACAACTCTCAATAGGCTTCTCTATCCTGGTTTACTATGGAGATTGAAGAAGATTTTAGGAATTGGAGCAGAGAAAAGGTTAAAGAGTAGCCTCCAAATCATTGAGAACTACATGAACGATGCCATTGAAGTACGAAAAGAAACTCCATCTGATGATCTACTGTCCCGTTTCATGAAGAAAAGAGATGCTGGGGGAAATCTCTTTACAAGCGCCGTTCTCCAACGCATTGCTCTAAACTTTGTCCTCGCTGGCCGGGACACCTCTTCTGTAGCCCTCAGCTGGTTCTTCTGGCTCATCATGAACCATCCAGAGATTGAACAAAAGATTATCAACGAAATATCAACTGTTCTCCGCACCACTCGTGGTCAGGATAACAAAAAATGGCTTGAAGAGCCTCTGGAGTTTGATGAAGCAGAGAGGTTGATATATCTCAAAGCAGCATTAGCTGAAACACTGCGTTTATACCCCTCAGTTCCTCAGGACTTCAAGCATGTTATCCAAGACGATGTCTTACCGGATGGCACATTCGTGCCCGCTGGTTCAACTGTGACATATTCGATTTATTCAGTTGGAAGAATGAAGACTATATGGGGAGAAGATTGCATGGAGTTTAGGCCTGAAAGGTGGCTATCTCCAGATGGTGACAAGTTTGATCCACCAAAAGATAGTTACAAGTTTGTTGCATTCAACGCTGGACCAAGGACTTGCTTGGGGAAAGACTTGGCTTACTTGCAAATGAAGTCTGTAGCCTCAGCAGTTCTTCTGCGTTACCAGCTTTCGCTGGTTCCTGGACACAGAGTGGAGCAGAAGATGTCCCTCACTCTGTTCATGAAGAAAGGCCTTCGTGTTTACTTGCAGCCACGTATATTTGCATAGAGATGGGTGCATTTGGGTAATTAAACTGTTCTCTCAACTGCTTATTTTGATCTTATGGGATATACAGGAAAGGCATAGGGGATCATTGTTGTTCAAGTCGGCCTTGGAGAGTACATAGTTTGATTTGTTTTGGTTTCAGAATTTCACACAATGTTTGTTTGGTTTGCACACTTAGTCATTCAAAAGAGTAATATCTTTGTGCCGTTTATATTCCATATCAGTTGATATGGGTTTTCATATGCTTATTCAATAATTTCAATAAAATTTATACTCTCATTTTTCAGCATTCACAAATCACAAAGTCCAATCTCCTCGATAAAAGATTTGAGTTTCTTCATGTTTTAAACACATGCTTTTCCTGACACCCCTTTTTTTTTTTTTTTTGGCAATGAGACTTCTTTTAATTTTTGCAAATATAAGCCAACTGAAACCTTAAAGACCACAGAGGCTCCAGACCACATTTCCAACGAAGTATAAGGCAGCTGAAACCTTAAAGACCATCATCCCAAGAACCTGAAAATGGTCGACATAAAGCAAATGGGACAAAAAAAAATTTTTTTAAGGTATTTTGGAGAGAGAAAAGGGGATGGATATTTATGGGGTTGGTCGGTACTGGATTGGATTACCAGAAAACGGATTTTGGATTCCATCTTTTTCCTTTTTTTTTTTGTTTTTCTTCTTGGATTGGGCCTGTTTAAGTTCTATGAACAGCGGACCATAAGGAATGGAAACTTTGATGGGCTCAGCATCAGCTGGCTTGATTTGTGGGCTAAAGATTCTGTTTCAGATTAAGAAACTGAGATCCAATGTGTCTACATTTTGCAGTTTTGGGCTAGGTGTCCTCCAGTCTAGTTTTTCTTTTATATTTTTGCAAACTTTTATTTTTTTAAATCCAATACCCAATGAATGAAATTTTAAACTCCATCTTTAAAAAATAATAAATTATGAAAAATATGATAATATCTTAATTTTTCTTGTAAAGTTTAAAATTTTCACTAACAGCTCATTAAATGATAGTCCAAAATTTAAACCTTTTTACATATTATTATTTACTGAAAAAAAAAAAACGTTATTGTTACAAAAAATATATATGACAATAAGACAAGGACATGTAAGATCTACGTTTGATGTGTCGGTGTCGAGTTGTTTGCGTAGATAAAAACTTAAAAACACAAAAGAAAAAGATTAATCTTTAACAAAAGTTGAAAAATTTTTAATGTTTTTATTTTGATACTCAAATTAGTATTTAATCAAATAGTGGGAAGGAAAAAAAGGTAAAAAATAAATATGAAAGCTAAAGTTTCGTATCGTTTAGAAATTATCTGAGATGAGATACTTATATTTATTTGATAGAAGCACTACACTTAGGTGGCTCGAGCTCCAAGTAAAGGGATAGGATTAATGTCGTAGACCCAAATTAAGCTGATAATCAATAACATAATCTAAGAATGATAAGTTAATATTCATATATGCTAGTAAATGATCAGTTAAAATGATCAAAGTGACAAAATTTAAAATTTTAAGTCACCCAACACATCAATTCGATCAAATTAACTAAAATAACCTACTTATGAAGTGACATATATTTGGAAGTAAAAGGTTCATTTTGCCTTTTTAAGCCTTAAAATGCACCTAAGAGTTTGCATTAAAAAAAAAAAAGGGACAACTAGAAAGGCAGAGTTGTTTGAAGTATGCAGCTTAGTTAGTTGAAAGACAACTAGACAGGCAGAGTTGTTTGAAGAATGCAGCTTAGTTAGTTGAAAGAGCCAAAAAAAACCTACGTTGATAGCTAATTAGCTGGTCCGACCATCAGCGATCCCAACACAATTTGCACGCGTGGGAATACTATTAGTTTATATTCTTCCTTCTTTATGGTTCCTTATCCAAAGCAGCAATTATATTTTGTTCATATAAATCAAGCCGAACCAGAGAAAGGCAGACTCCCTGTCTGTCTCTGTGGGTCATCGCCATCACTACCAGCTAAACTACCATCCTTAAAGCTGCACTATTATATTACTCAACCCATTAAAGCCCGGATGCTAGTGTAGATGAAAACCAATATTTACACTCTGTCACACTTTCCTTTGAGTAAAAGGGCAACTCCCACGGTTAGACATTTAAAATTTCACATTAAAAAGTTTTTGTTAGGAGCATATAATGCTTAAAAGTGTATAGTATTTTTTTTTCCTCAAAACCTTTAATAGATAATTAGGTGTATCTTAATTATTTGTATCGATTTATATATCAAATCAATTTGAAATAATTAATGTCACTTTAACTCGACTTTATTTTAATTATCTTATTTTTGTTCCTTTCACTTTACCTATAAATATAAAAACTCATATAGATTCATCTCCTTCCTCTATTTCTCTCTTCCTTACTTTCTCACTTTCTTTTCAATCTAATCCTTATTAACTTACACATCAAAATACAAATATAAAAAATACTTCATGCTTTTGTCTCTAACGATCCTGTCTTTTTATATTTACAGGAATACTCTCGTGTCAAAGCTTGGCACTAATAATTTTGAATTAAAATCTTAAAATGATATCGGATTAGGGAAGAAAATTTATAAATGTTAGAGATTAAACTCCACTCTTACAAAAAAAATTTTCAAAATATTTCATAAGTCCAAGTACTCTTTGATTTTTAAAAATTTATTCATTTGAATATTATTTAAGGAATTTAGTCTTTATACTATTATTTTTTAAGGATTTTAGTTCTATTGTTAACAATGCACGAAAACTAAATTCCTTAAAAAATAATAGTATAAGGATTAAATTTAAAAAATATATATTATAAGAATTAAATTTCTTTAAATAATATTATAAGAATTAAATTCTTAAAAATTAAAAAGTATAGGGACTTATGATACATTATAACTTATTTTTTTTTAAATATAGATGAATTATTTGGATCAAACTCTAAATTCTTTGTATATGAGTTTTCCTAGATAATACTTTACAGTTTTCCATTTAAGAGTGATGATCAAATTAAAGTGGAATTGAATAAAAATGAGAAGATAAGCAAAAGAGTAGCCTTGCATAGATGTCTTAAATGGAGTCTCTAATATAATTGGTGGTGGTCATGTGGGCTGAGCTAAAAGTCTTGTTAGTCAGCTATCAAACCAGACAGAAACATTAACTCATTGGCCCAGCTTATTCATCCACTTGTATCAAAATTTCCATTTCTATAATAATCATTTTAAAAAGTAGAAACACACTTTTGGTCAGATTTTAGCAAAGTTCAACAAAGAGATTCAGAAGACTAAATACTCAAGGTAAATTGCTAGCTGAGTGCCACAGGTTCAACTTGTAAATTGAAAAAAAAAAAAGCATAATATCCAATGTTTCATTTATTTATTTATTATTATTATTTTTACAAAAGAGATCACAATTTAAAAGTAAAAAAAAAAAATTATAGATACTAAATTTTGAACCCTAAACATATTAGATGTTATCTTTTAAAAATAATTATATTATCAAATTCACTTAAGTTTCAGGTTGTCATTTTACTTTTTGATAATTTCATTCACTTTTTTATAATTATAATATAACATAATGGGTAAGTATCATGAATCGTCTTTAAATTATAATAAAGTTTTCAATACAATATTTAAATTTTAAATTTTTTTATATGATATTTGAATTATAAATATTTATTAGTTAATGTGATACTTACTTTTAATATATCTAGCTTTAACTGATGACATCGATAAATAACTCTCTAAATATCACATTAATTAATAAATTTATAATTCAACTATAAAATTTTTAAAATTCAATATCACATTAAATATTTTTTTATAATTTAGTGTTCATGACATTTACCCTAACAATTAGGAGCATATCCCAGTTCTCTTGGGCATAACATCAGTCCCATGTGTTACCCCAACCATTGGATTAGAGAAAAGTTAAATGTAGGCATATATCAAGTAGTTCCCCACTTTCCCACAACTTCAATTAAAATTCTAATAAGCTAAATATAAATATTCTGGGCCCATCCTAAAAGCTTCCATTTCTATGATTTTATACCCTTTATTTACACAAAATATATAATGAATTGGGAATCCTCCATTGTTAGCCATGTGCACCTCAAGATAAATAAAAAAAAAAAATGAAAAAAAAAGGGTGGAGGAAACTAAAGCTCAAAATATAATTAATAAGGCAAATTGCTTGTCCTTGAAGGCAAACTTAATTTACTTATTAGATTTATATTTCATGTTATTGATATAGTTGAGTTGTGAGTGTTGTCATCATCTACTTATTTTCGACTCACCAATATATATTAATGTAATATTAAACTCTTAAATTGGTCCACATTTTATAATTGGTCAAAATATATCATAGGTCCCTATATTATTTAATTTTTAAGAATTTAATTTCTTTAATATTATTTAAAAGAATTTGTTTTTATAATATTATATCTTAATTTATTACTTATTTGTATCAAAGGGTTATTTCATATGACAAAGGATGTATTGTTATATATATTTAATTGAAAACTTATGAGTATCTTATTTAATTGAAATTTCATATACTTTTGGGGTCTAACTCTGATCCATATATAATTTTAATTGTGTCATTAAGTCCTAGTTTAGTGTTGTTTTTGTTGTTGAAAAAACTTGCATTGAAAAAAAACTTGGATTCAAAAAATGGTGGTGAAAAAATATTTTATAAAATTATAAGTATTTGATATTACATTGAAAAATTTCACTCTTAATCTATAATAACAAATTCAATAATTAATTAAATGATAACTGTTAATCAATCATTAGTATAAATATAAATGAAAAACACAAGAGGGGGATCACATAAGATGTATAAATAGTTTCTTTAATTCTATTTAAAGTATATTTAAAAAAATTAAAATAACAAAAAATTCTTGAATTTTATTATTTTATTTAAATAAACTTTTATCATTTTATTTAAGTATATTTTATATTTTTTTTACTTAAAAGATCTTTAATTTTTAATTTACACACAAATATACTCTTAACTTTTATTTCGTATTCAAATAAATTTTTATTATTTAATTAGTATCTAAATAAATATTTAATATAAATTAATTTTTTATTTAAACTAAAAGATTATTTAAATACAAATTAAAGATAATAACTTATTTAGATAAAATATAAATATAAATTTTTTTAAAATGAAAATAATTAAAAAAATTAAAAAAAATAAATACTGTAATAATTTTTAACTTGGTTTTGTGAAGTTAACAAATTTTATTACCAATTTATAAAAACGAACTTCCTTAATAATTAATCAGGTGACACTGTTAAGGTTGGGTTCGACCTCAGTCTCCCCTTCCTCATTGTTGTAGGCTCTGCCCCTTGAAACCAAAAAAAAAACCACGTGACACTGTTGATTAATCGGTAATATAAAAATAAATGGGAGACAAGGGACAGGGAGCCCTGAGGGGGTATCATCAGATTTTTTATCGGCCAAAGAGAAGATCATGTGGACCCACCTTGGCATCAACATTGCAGTCTAGGGAAGATCATGTGGCCCACACAATTATCACCACCGCCACCAGCACCACCATCATCAATAATGCTACATATACGTTACATATTATTTCTTCCAAGTTTCCAATTTATCATGAGATGAAACAAAAGAGAAATTAAAGATATATAGACAACCTTTGTAATTACATTTGAGTACAATCATGACAGCCTTTACCAGAACCGCATGTGGTAAAATGACTACAGAGACTTTAAGATAATCTGCTTGCTTTGAGTTGTTTTGAGTTATGAAAATGACATTGTAGCTGGCTTTGGGTTGGACTTGGACACGTTAAATTTGATGTTGAATCTAACATTATTCTTTTGTTTGATGCGTTGAAATTATCGAATTCTCTTCGTCTCAAAATAATTGTTACGTATTGATTTTAATGAAAATTTTTAAAAAAATTCATTTTAATTTTTTATAAAATTAAAATTGCATGATTTTCAATGTTAAAAAATAAAAAAATCATAAAATATAATTTTAAAATATAAACAAGTAAAAATTTATATATTTAAAAAAATAGATATAATTTTAGAGCATAAAAAAAATAGATAAAAAAATGGGATAAAGAGAATACTATTAATTACTTCAACATGATTTTTTTTAATATATATTTTTTTAATCATACATACTAAACATTAAAGCATCATTGATTAAGTCTCCAAACTTTCAGCCAATGGTTAAAGAGTTTGAGGGGATATTAAATATCTAATTTTGAATTATTATTTTTTATTTGTATTAAAATTTTATTTTTTTAATATAATAAAAAAATATTAATGATTAAATTAGGTCCGTTAGTTTTTGAAAAACTTTATCCAATATTTGATTTTATTTTTTGAGTTCAATAAATTTAACATTTTTTAAAAATGTATTAAAATATTAATATTTTAAATATATTTTAAATTAAAATTAATTTATTTATTAAAAAATATTTTAGATCACTCGAATTTAAAAAAATTTATCTCAAACTTGGCCCTTGGACAATGGACAGCTATAGACGAACCCAATTCAATATGAATAAAATTTCATGCAATACTTTATTTTTCCCTTGATGAAGTTGCTTGAAAAAATGCTTGAGTAAGAATTAAAGTATTGTGAAACTCTATCTACCATGAGAGAACCTGATGTCATTTGCATAAGTATGTTAGTCACGAATATAGCCGGAAGGATTTGGAACGGGAAAGAAGGACAATTCCTACCCCAATGCTTCAGTGGAAAGCTAGCTTGGTGCTGCTCGAACCATAGACTTTACTAGCTAGCCTTGCATTCTAAGTTGTTGATTATACGGCTTAAAGTGGAGGACCAAAAAGTTAATGATTAAGGGTGTATTTGATGGACCATATAATTAATTTTGACAAAATTAAAATTATAATGAAAATAAAATTAATTATTATAGTGATAAAATTAAAATTTATTATAAGATATAGCTACCCATCAAATTAATTTTCATAGTGATTTTAATTATTAATAGGGCTTAGGCGTTATCCATCTTAATTTCTGTTTAAAACTTGAATAGATCCATGGAATTTAATTGAAAGGATGGTAATCGCAAAACCAAAAATAATCAAGGCTTGATCATTTATTTTCTCTTTTGTTTGTGGAAGTATAAGTCAAATATGAACTTAAGTTTTTTATTAATCAGAGATATTATATAACCATTTTTTTTTTTTTTTGAAACTCTGTTGGATTGATATCGATATCTTAAATTCACATGATTTCTCGATTATGGAATCTGAGTCAAGCCCTGAAATCTATTTACATCCAATTGCGATTACTTTTATAAAGATTAAAATTTTTTAAAGATTCTTAATTTAGGGGTTGAAGAGATTTGTCTTTGCAACAAAAAAAATCCCAATTGGTAATTTTTTTTTAATATAAAAGATCGTGGTATGAGATAAAAAATATTATTTAAATTTAAAATTTATTAGATATTATTTTTAATATAATTATGTAAATTGATTAAATTAAATTTAAAAAAATTTTCATTATCATCATTTTTTTTGTTTGAGACTTTTCATTATTTAATAGTCATTTTGAATATCGATTAATTTAAAATCATATCAAATTTTATAAGAAAAATAAATTCTCTCAAATTTATTTTATTTATTTATAAGATTTAAAATCAAAATTTTATTTAAAAAAAATTAAACTTCTTATTACTCATGTCTATTGATCAATATCATTAATTATCTTCCACTTTCTTCACCTTAAATCTCGAAATATCACTTCGGGATAAAAAGGAGGAATTCGACAAAATCATGAGTTGGAGTTGGTCAAACCAAACACCAAAAGTTATGCTGAAACAGGCAAAAGTGGTGAAAAGCTTTGGATTCTCCCTTATGGCAAGGTGGGGGTAGGGGAATTTGACGTTTTCCTCTGCCTGCAATTCATGTTCAATAATTAACTAATGAAACAAGACAGGAAAGAGCTTGCAACTCAAGCCCCCAATTAAATAATTTTTGTAAATAAATCGAAAACAGTATCAAAAATGGTCGGCCACTTGAAATTGGGGAACATGCCCGTGTGCAGCCACGACCATGTCATCACTAGGAATTTCAATATTTATTTTTTACATGATTTTTTAGGCTCCAGCTTCACTGCTTGATTAAGGTTTAATTAGGGGCTGGCCTGAAGGTTGACATTTCTAGATTATTAGTGGGATAAGTTATTTTAAATTACTTCTAAATTATTATTTATGCTTATAAAATATAAAAATTAATTTACGGTTAAGGTCAATACTTTATAATCGTTTACATGATTGAATCGAATGTGAGTTTATATATAAATTAACTTAGCTGACACTCTTAATTAATTAAAAATAATTAATTTAACTAAATTAGATTAAAATTCGAATTCAAACCCTTAACTTTAAAATCGATTTCAACGTTACTAAACTAACAGCTCATTAATAAAAAAAAAAACTCAATTAAAGATAGGAAAAGTTAGACAGCCTTGCATAATGTCGGTTGATGGCCCATTAATTAGAAAAATAATGATCATATTTCTCTGAAAAAACAAATGCTCCTCTCCAATCCCCCAACTATAGTGTACAAAACCAGTACAAACATATTTTAAATGGTGCATTAATCAACTTTGAATTCAAGCTTTATGAATTTCAAAATTTTTTATATCTTTAAAAAATCTCATCACAATTCTACTTTATTAGCTAGTAAATGAATATTTCATAAAAAGAAAGCTGAGTTAGTTACTTTCTAATTAGGCATCTAATCCAAATTGTGCAATAGAACCTTGTGTTTAATTAAGAGACTCGTGCATTGAGCATTTCTTATTTAGTAAACCTAAGATTTAAATTTATAATTTAATTTAAATTATTTATACAATCATATATTTAAAATTTAAATCCGGACGTTTACAAATATTTTTTTTTATTATTATTTTCGATTGGGATTTCCTTTTTTAAAAGAATCTTACAAAAATAAAAATGAGAATGTAAAATTAATTTCACTCTACTACTCCAAAACACCATCAAGAATAAGGAAATTAATTACATATGTTTAACAAAAGGGTTAATGATTTCTTATACATAAAACAAATTCTAATACAATTTCTGAGGATTTTTCAGTTCTTTGTTAAAGAAAATGGAAGGCAAGGTGAAAAAGAAAGAAAAGTGAAGATGGGGATCATAAACAATGAAATGGCATTCACATGAGTTACTTTCGGTTAAAGGCTGGTACTGAAGTGACTTCAAACTGACATTATTATTAATTAAAACTATACACTAAAAATTAAAAATTATGCAAGCAATTTCTCGTCGAGAAATTAAATTACTGTTAATATGAAATTATCAGATCATTATCATCATCATCATCATCAGGGAGATATCAATGCTGCATGAATTGGCGTTTCACCTACTACTCCTAAAGCTTTATTCTTCCATGCCCCCACTCTTACAGCATCATCTCCCCTTTTACATTCTTCCTTTCCTTTTCCTTTCTTCTTGCATCATTCACTCCAACAACTCTCTTTCCCTCTCTCAGCAACGTAATTGGCTGCTTGAGGCCTGAAACTAGAACCAGAAGCTAGCTCAACCTGAAAAACTTTTTATCAAGCTCTCTCTCTCTCTCTCTGTCTATCAATGGCGAAAACCAATATTGGGTCATACTTCAACAGGTTCCTTTCTCTTTTCATCCTTCTTCTCCACCTTGGTTGCTTCGTTTTGACAGCTAAAGACCTCCAAAAACCAACCAAGAAAAGGAAATCGTCGCCTCTTTCTCCTTCTCACAAACCCCACAAATTGGCTGTTTCCTCAACTTGGTCTTATCTCAAACGCATCTTTTCTTCTTCTAAAGCCAACTGCAAAAACACCATCCAAACACAGCCTGCAACAGCAACGACACCCGCGTTAACCTCTGCGAGAAACTCCCTACAATCCCTTGTCTCCATGATTATCCCACCTCAAACTCATTTGTTAGACAGCCCTCCTCCACGTCATAAAAAACAATCCGGGTCTTGTCCAGAATCGGACATCTCATCCGACAATCAATTCTTCCCACTACGTAATGATATCTTCCCATGCACAGTTTGCGGTGAGATTTTCCAAAAACCCCATTTTCTTGAACAACACCAAGCAACCAAACACGCCGTATCCGAACTCATTGATGGTGATTCAGGCAATAACGTAGTTCGGATCATATTCAAAACAGGCTGGACCGACAAAGTTAAGAACCATGAAATACATCGTATTTTAAAAATCCACAACAGCCCAAAGATTCTTGCAAGGTTCGAAGAATACAGAGAGCTTGTCAAAGCAAAAGCCGGAAGAAACGGTGCCATCGGGAGAAGAGACGAGAGGTGCATAGCTGATGGGAACGAGTTGTTAAGATTTTACTGTTCAACTTTTATGTGTGATTTGGGACTTAATGGGAGTTCCAGCATTTGTAATCAACAGTTTTGTAGCATTTGTGGGATAATTAAGTCAGGTTTTTCACCGAAGATGGATGGAATCTCCACGCTATCTACGAGCTGGAGAGCACACGTGGCGATCCCTGAGGATTTAGAGGAAGAGTTCAAGTTCCTGAACGTGAAACGGGCCATGCTTGTCTGCCGGGTCGTGGCCGGTCGGATCGGATCGGAAGGGGAAGAAATAGACAAGGAAGATGGTGGATTTGATTCGGTGATAGGGAGGGGAGGAGGGAGTGGAGCACATACCAAGTTAGATGAAGAAGAGCTGTTGGTTTTCAATCCAAGGGCAGTGCTCCCTTGCTTTGTGATTGTATACAGTGTTTGAGTGTGAGATCTTTTTCTGCACTTTCTTTCCTACCCTTGACCTTTTTTTAACTTTTTAATCTTATTTAATCACTTGGGATAGTGAAAATTTTGTGCGATGCTGTGACGTGCTGCTGCTGATTATGGTTTATGGTGTTTTTTACAGGTTTTTACCTCTCTGCCTGTGACCAAAACAATGGGTTACAGCTAAAATTAGCTATATCATCTGGAGATTGCTGTAATGGTAGCATAGATTAATGTCTGCTGTCTTTAATTAGGATAACTTGTGTGTTTAGGGAGTGTGATGTAAATCTACTGTTTGGATCAGATTAGTACGTTTTATTTTCTCCCATTTTCTGTATTTTTTTTTTTTACGATTTTAATATAATTTGAAAGAACGAATTTAAATTCGCCGATTCAAGGCTGCTCTATTTGATAACTTGCTATCTAAATAAACATAAACGTCGTAAACCTACTTCATTCCACAAAAGTTTAGGATTGGATTCCATTATATTTTCCATACGATTAAATTCATCATATAATTAATTAAATTTAAATATTAATTTTAATAAAAAATTTTAATAATAATTATATTAATTTTTTTCAATCATAATTATAATAATTTTTATTATTATTCTTAATTTCATCATAATCAGCTCATCATCAATCTAAGCCTTAAACTCCCATAAATTGCTATACTTTTACCACCAACTTAAAAAGAAAGCAGTGTAATTCTATTTTCTTTCAGTCATTTTAGACACCATAAAATCTTATGATAAAATTTTTATTTTTTTATTCGATATCCATTTATTTCAGACAACCAAACAACAATGTGGGTGCTAGTCGAAAGACGACCATATACCATTGCTGAAACAGCTGTGGTAATAACAAAATATCAGTATTCTTGCAGAAGTCAGTAAGGAAGTGGCCCGGTACCTGGGATACCCGACATTCTGCATTCTTTTTCATGGTCCTACGCTTACGGCAATGGTAACATTAATCAGTTCAGTTATTGGACCCCATCGAAAGATGAAAAAAAGATGCCAATCTCAGTTAGATTACGAGGTCGTTTTTTACAACTTTTAAAAAGAATAGCTTTTGCCTGTTCTGATTATTCCTACCTTTCAGCGTAAGGGTTCAAACAATCAAGTCAGAGTAATTCCGGCTCCTATAACAAGTTGAAGTCAAGTTCAAAGTATTTTAATTGAATTTTTTAAATTATATTTAATATTTTATAAGTAAATAGTAAAAATATTTAAATTTTATTTATAATTTTAACGAACTTGATTATTATATTCATTTACTCAATCAACATAATTAATTATTTGAGATACTCAATAATACACGTTTAATTATCACGTCATCTCTACTTAAAAAAATTAATTTATTTTCTCTCGAAATCGAAGAAAGAACTTATTTAACATTTCACTAACGTCCCATCAACACATCACTTCAAAATAAAACATTTGATTTTTAACTTATTTTAAACCATTAAATATAATCAATGCTTATACGATATCATTCATCTCCGTAAACTCTTCTCAAGTTTCACATAAATCGTCAATTGTCTTGGGTAGATCAATACCCATTGTCTCGTATATCAAGCTGATACTTCACACTTAAACGATTTTCATCTAGCATAGCTTTCCACACATACCTCGCTACCTTTTTCACTTTTACCTCTTATATTCAACTGACTTCAACGTCGGAGTGCGTCCCTTTGGAATCAACTTCGATGCCCTTAACCATAGGTTTTTATTGCAAGTTTCGACCATCTCTATCTTCGATCTCTCACCAACTCTCTCCAGCTAAAATACAAAAAATAATCAAACTTATCAATTCAAATTGTTTGAATAAATAAATAACTAAATTAAATTATAAAAATTAAAACGCCATTTAATTCAAATCGAAAACAGCTATCATGGATTCACTGGCAATGGAAACTAAACTCCATTGCACTTCTATTTTAGCTCCGTCTGGGAGCCCCTACATGGGTTTCTTTTGGGCCTTTCCGATCTCAATGCTCGCATGACTAACTGAGTTTTGGGCCTTTTGGGCATGATCAAGCAAGCATTCAAGCTGCTCTTGGGCTTGAAATTGGATAATCCGGGAACCCGACCCACCTCCATTTCCGTGCCAAATAGCATGGCATATATTCCGCGCAAAACAGGTCTAAGGATTCAAAAAAACCCTGTCAGCGACAGCCGTGTTTCAATTAAAATAAAGCCATTATCCAAGAAGAAGAAATAAAACTCAGTTGTTCGTTCAGTTTTAATGGCAAAATTCAGACAACATTTGACTTTGGAAAGCGTCAGGACTTGTTCCATGATCCAGTATTCATATTCTTACATTCCTGGAATCTCGCTTTCTGTTTGCTTCTCTCACTCTTCTTTCCACAAGGCGGTTAAACTGCCACAACTGCAAAAACTTTTCTTTCTCTTTACTTCTGGATATCTCTTTTATATTTTCCCTTTGCGTGCCATCTAAAAAACATTGATTTTCAGTTTTCACGTCTTTTCCATGATCTTCCGCCTCTGGGTTGCTTTCTCTTTCATTTCCAAGGCGTTTGATTGGTCTCTGATCATTTCATTTTCTTCCTATTATTCTCTTTCTATTCAGGGGTTGGCTCTCTATTTTGTTGCTAAGTGGAAGGATATTGATTGAAGCTTGAAGGACACCAATCAAATCGGTAACTTCTTGTTTCTGGGTTGTGTTTAAAATTTTAATTTTTGTATTTGTTTGCCAGCCATTTCGTAAAATCTTGGCATTACCATAAGATTCAAACCAAAAATGCAAACTTTTCTCCCTTTTCTGACATGGGTCTTTGTTGAATGGACTAATTGCAAATGTTTTAGCTTTAATTTGCTCTGTTTTGCTTTTCTCTGTTTGAACTCTGGAGTGCCAAAATTATAAGCAGGACAACTACTTGTTTCTCAAATCTCAGCTTGTATATCTGAATTTTGATAGTGATAATAATATTATTTGCTTCAAAGCTTCTGCTTTTGGCACTATTGCTTCACTGAAGTAGCACCAATTTACTAATTTTGGGGGGATCAGCTTACATTTTATTCTACTACATATAGCCTTTTTTCATGGTTTAGAATTCTTTCACTTCATTGGCAAATTGTCATGTGAACTTTTGGAAATAGCGATTTGGAGCTGAAACGGTTGGCTGGTTATTCCAAATCTTATGTTTCCTTTCATTTTTTTTCCTCACATGCAGGTCGGTGATATGTCAAATATCAAGTTAGATCAGGTTGTTTGCCATGATTCTAAGGAACCTGAATTAAGCTCTTGGAATGGGAAAGTGACATCGGATGAAAAGGTTAGTAGAGTACACGAGATCCTAAATATTATACATAAGCAAGGGCAGACATCAATTAGCAGTATCACGGCAAATGCTCAGCCAGGAATGTTCACTGATAGGTACAATTACCAAAAAAATTCAACTTCTGCTGGTTTAATTTTATTTCATCTCTAAACTGCTGTTTTGTTTGAGTTCTCTTGTGTTAAGCGTATTTCATCCTACATGCACACTTGTTTTGCTAATTGGATTTTGACATCAATTCAAAATTTTATTACAATGTATGTTTTGAAAACATTTTCCCTTTGCTCATTTTACTTTACATTTCCAAGTTTGAAAGACAAAAAATTGGCTTGTTCAAATGAATTGCACAACAATTACCACAGTTGACACACTCCTTGTCTGATTGTTTTTAAATATTTTAAACTTTAGTAAACTCTGTTTGACAAAAAAATTCTGTTCTGGAGATCGATTGTTGGTTTTCCCATATTTCTCCTAAAGTATGAACACTACTAAACTACTAATTCATCGATTTGCATTCATGGCGTTTACACTCATATAATCATGCAGAAGTGATCAGAGTTAACATGGAACCACTTATTTATTATTTAGTATTCATGATGTTGATTTTTGAGATCTGTAATTTCTATCCTTGACCGCGGAACCGTGGATTCTTTTTTTTGTTTTTGGCAGTCCTCATTATATATTTATGATTACCAACTAAAATACAACATTTGCAATTTGTGACAGCTTACTCTACGGAGTGTCATGGACAAAGCTAAACGGACAACAAAATCAGGAAATCTTAATGAAGTGTCCATGGTTTTGCTTAATAATTTGTTGTCTCTACCCTTCGCCATCTTCTTGATTTTCATTTTGAATGAATGGGAATATGTAATAAATGTGTAAGTGAACATCTCCAAAAGTTTAACTATGTCACAGTCATGCAAGTTTTTCTCATACATGTAGCATCATCTATATTTTGATGTTCACAGTTTTGATTTGCAGTGATGTGATTAAATTGCCAATGTTTCGGGTTGTTGCAACAGCTAGTGGATTTCTTGGACTTGCCATTAGCTTCACCTCCATGTGGTTTTTGCATCAAACTGGACCAACCACTTACAGGTGTTTGATTTTGTGTATGATTAACCTCAAAAACGTCGGACAAATCCTCGTTAAAAAATTTATGCTTCTTAGGTTTTATTTCAAAGAGACTATCTCTTGGATTTCAAGGAAAGGTAACGAGGGGTCAAAATGAAGTTAAAATATAAGGTTCTACTTATGTTCTTTATCTTAAGTCTATTTTTTGTGAACATCTTTCTACGTTGTTAATAAAGCAAGTAACTGCTATCATGTGTTAATCCATAGGAACAAGTTCATCTAGTTCACTTCGGCAAGAGGAACGTACAATGTTGTTGATTAAAATCCATTAATTACGCCAGCAATGATTTCTCTTCAAATAATGCATGAGAGGAAGTGCATTATATTTTTTTTTAACTACCTGTGAATATAGATGTTGTAATTAGCCTCCAATTCCTCCATTTGCATGCTGCTCTCATCTTCATTTATGTGCAGTGTATCCCTTGTTTGTGCCTGAATGTGATAATCACATCACCACCGACATTGTATCCTTTGTTTTACAGCCTCGTACGTTCCTTGAACAAGATTCCCATCTCTATTGCCGGTATCGTGTAGTTCAAAGTTCCACTCAGTGTACCAAACATGTTCAGCATACTTTTTGGTAATGAAATTAACAAAATGCGCATACCATGGAAGCTTACGAAACGTACAGATTTTCATCCTAAGTTAGTTTCTGTATGCTTCTTCCAAGTTTATTCGCCGGAATATTCTTTGCCAGAGCCAAAATGTCATGATCCCAGACCGGGCCATGTGTGAATATTGAGATCAAGGAAACATATACGCATCAAATGATCAGATTGCTTCTCCTTGTGGAAGGATCATCCATATCCTGCTTGAACTTCCAAGTGCATTTCTCACACTGGGAAAAAGCAGAAGCCTTCCGGGGCAGAAAAACTTTTCAAAGTCCTATAAATAAAGTAAGGTATCGGTTTTTTTTTTTTTTAATTACTTACAGGAAGTTAGAAATTAAGGCATGTATTCTTTTTTTTTTTGAGGAAACAGCTGAGAGAAAATATGTAGGAAGCATGTGATTTTCCTTGATATAGCTGGAATAAAAAATTTTATAGAATTCTTCTCTAATTTTTTTTTTCTAATTTCAGATTTTACATTGATGTTTTTTCATCTACCCATTTTGTAATTTCAATTTTTTTTTCTTCAGTTTCCAATCGTTCTTATTTTATTTTAGCCAACTTTTGTTCTGATTAGTAACTTTCTCATATACCCTATTTAATTGACAAATAATTTTTTTTTTTTTGGTTCTTTCATCTAGTATTTGTTTGTTAACTACTCATGCATTACCAATTAAACATTAGCTCAAATGGCATGACATATGTTGTTTATCTTGAAAGTTACGAATTTTCGATAATTTTGATAATTTATGTGTGTAATATCTTCAAATAATTTAAGTAAATAAAAATTTAAATGAAAAACAATGCATGCATCGAAATTAATTGTTTTTTTGGTAATCATTTTCCTATTTCTTCCAGTCTGAGTGTAATTTGCCCTCAGGGAAATTATGTAAAACTTTTTTTATAAACTGAACAATGAAGATATATATCTTTTCAAAAAAATTATGTAAAACTTTTTTTTTTCTTTTCAAAAGAAAAGATATATATCATTTAGTAAAAATATTAATAGGATTTTTATCATTGAATAAGTACTGATTATATCTGAATTATAAATAATATTTTTTATTTTTTTTACATATTATTTATTTTAACATTAAATTTTATCAATCTATTAATTTAAATTTTTATTTATTTATTTTTAATAAAAAATTTTATGAATTTCATTTATAAAACTTCATATAAATTTTGTTGATTTAAATGCAATGAAATACTATTGCATGTGTCAGTTGATTACCTCCATCGCAGCCACCCCACCTACTAATTTGCTTAACTATTTATCCATAAAACAATTGTTGCTAAGAAAAAAGGGAGGAAAGGAATTCGTAAATTAAATCAATTGATTCATATACTCATTAATTTATTAAATTATGGTTTTTAATAAATCTTAAATTTAAATTTAAGTGCATGTAACTTTTTTTTTATTTTTAAATTGTGATTTTTTTATTGTAAAAAAATAAAACGAGATAATAATGAAAATAAAATTACATCTACATGAATTGAAATGAAACGAAATGATTTATCCTATATAGACTATCTAAGTTCAACCATGAATGTTTTGTGTACGAAATGAAATAAAAATTCATCATTTTTTCAAAAAAAAAAATGTCATAAGTTTCATCTAGTCATGTTGATGATAGAATGGGGAAAGAGTGGATTTTCAAAATAATTTTATTTTTTTTTCGTCAAAAAATAGTAAAAGAGTAGAATTATTCATCATGGACGAAAATGAATACATAGAGTTGTCACTGATTTTCAAAATAATTTTATTTTTTTTTCGTCAAAAAATAGTAAAAGAGTAGAATTATTCATCATGGACGAAAATGAATACATAGAGTTGTCACTGATCTCAAAATCAAAATTTCTTAGCTTTTTGGGATATAAACTATAATGATCAAATAATTTGAGAATTGACTTAAAAAATGAGGATTTCGAAATTTCAATAGTAACTCAAAAAAAACGTGGGTAACATATAACAACAATGAATAGATAGAAAAAAATCCCCCAAAAAAAAAAATAATAATAAAGATAGAAATCCTATTGGCAATGGACTCAACAAGAATGTCAAATTAAGAATGAACCAAAAGCTTCGTCAACATAGAACCCGTCAAAGAATCACAAGTTGTTGAGAAAAGTATGCAAAAAAGAGGAAACAGAAACAATTGAACCCGCATGAAAATGACTGCACTCCACCAAACGAAACTGAAAACACTTAACAAGCACCATTTTTGGTTCGCAAATCATGACTAATATTAATTCATTCCCCCAAAGCTTGATTGGAAAAAACCAGCCCCATTAAGGATTTCAAAATTCCAAATTCCCTGATAGAACCTTTTAGAACTAGGATTGTTCTTAACTATAAGATAACCTAAAATGAAATATACTGAAAAGAGCAAATTAAGTATATATGTTGCTACGCGCAGAATTGAGAGGAAGAAACCATCTCAATCAAGTCCATCTCTTTTCTTCCGTCTGAAGAAGCTTGCTCCGGCAAGAGGTTGGTCTTGGTCATGGTCATGTTCATGTTGGTACTGTAGCCGTAGCCAGTGGGAAATGAAGAAGTGGTTGCTCCATTCAACAGGCAAGACAGGTAGAGGTCAGAAAACATATAGGTGGTTGGAGGCTTTTTTTCTTCAAGGCTATTTGTAAAGAAGTTTGGGTCTATAATGGAAGAGGAGAACCAACAACGGTCAGCTGGATTAGACCACTGCTGAACAGCATTTACCTGATAGTTAAATCCGGGGCAGTCAATGGTTGAAGAACCTTTGCTTAGGTTATGATCAACAAGGATTGACTTCACCTCAGTTGGACTTCTGTTTTGGGAATAATCAACAGATGGTTGAATATTATTATTGTTATTTGCAAAGAAGTTTTGTATGAACAGCATTTCTTCATCATATGTTTGAGGCTCAACAATCAAAGGCTGAGAATAATCGGATTCGGATGGTTCAGGAAGAAAATATTTGAACTGACAGGACAAGTCTTCAGAGAATGTTGAGCTAGAAGGGGTGGTGGGAGTGGTGGAGCTATCGGCTGCGGTGATGGTGGTGGTTTTGGTGCGGTTGTTGCTATTCAGATTTTGGCTTCTAATATAGTCTTGAAGAACAGATGATTGAGGTTTGGCGTTTGGGTTATCATTTTGTTTATTCTTCTTCCTTGAGTTTTGCCTCCTTTTTGTAGCATTCCAGTGATTTTTTATGGCATTTTCAGTTCTTCCAGGGATGAACTTTGCAATCTCCGCCCACCGGTTCCCAACCTTGGCATGAGCTTCAACTAATATTCTCTCTTCTTCTTCACTCCAGCTCTCTTTCTGAAACAAAGACACCATGAAACAAGAATGGGCAATTGCATTTCCAAAGGAAAGATATATACTAACAGAGAAAAATACAAGGCATAAAAAAAAATTTATGGAAAGACTGAAGGCAAGCCCCTTTTTTGACGAAATTAGTGCTTCTTTCAGGAAAAAAAAAAAGTTTCCAAAATCACATGAAAATGAACTCTGTAACTAAAGGAGGAAGACATGAGAGAGATGATGCAAAATGGCTTCTGACATCCACCACATGATTTGCATGTCAAGCTACTTATAGTTATAGATAATAACAACAGCCTTCTATAAACCTTTCAAAACTGAAGACTTAAGAACAGATTAAAAGAGATTGAAAAAGAAAAAGGAATTTTCTTACCTTTAAAAATGCACGAAAGAAAACCCTAAATATGACATGTCCTAAATCTGTGTCTTTAGCATATATTTCGGGGTTCAGAATCTGGATAGATTTTCAGACAAAATCAGTTAAGGCAACGTCTAGGATGATGTTGTTTGCCTCAGAAATCTATTTAAAAAATCCAAGTTGTTAGATTCCGATGTGTTTGTCAAAATGAAATCTATGAGTCCACATATAATCGCCTGAAATCTTGATGTATTTTGAAGAATCAAGCCAACAAATCCAGGTGAAGTAATCAAGAAACCCAGTTTGATTATTCAAACTGCAAGAAAAAAAAAATACTATAACAATTAGAAAAGATTAAGAAAGAGAAACCTTGATATCAGGGCGCAAATGGTTATGCCATCTCTCTCGACACTGTTTTCCGGCTCTACCAACCAAACCCTCAGCTATCTGTGCCCATTTCCTTACTCCATATTGCTTCACCAATCTTATCAGTTTTCTATATAAAAATTAAATATATATCAACCAAAACAAAAATCCTAGAAAAAGGGGAAAACAGGAAAATGAATGACGGAAATAAACTGTGTTATTTCACCTGTCTTCATCATCTGTCCACTGACCCTTGATCAAAGCTGCGGAAGCAGCTTTTTTGTTTCTCTTCCCTAACCCTTTAGGGAAACTCTTCATTGAAACTTTCACTTGTTTCATTTCCATGTTAGGGTTTTTATCATCTGTCAAAGCAAGGCTCTCGCCATCCACAAAAAGCCCATCGACGAAGCTTTCCTCAGGGTTACTTTGACATGAAACCCCAGCTACATAGCGACCAATTGCATCACTAGAGAAGGAGAAACCGCGCAGCAAGCGATGATCAGGAGTTGAACCTGAACCAGCTGTCCCTTTGCTGATCTTCGCGTTGTTTTGAAAAGAATACTGCTGGTTAGAAGAGTAGTGGTTTTGACCCCATAAAAACCTGTCTATAGCAGATAATGGAGGACTAGGTTTATAAAAAGAAGACTTATTATTGCACAGTAAATTCCCATAACCAAAAGCTCCTCCTCTACTTCCTGCTCCTTCCATGAAATAAGACCTAGCTAATCAAGATTTATAAAGGAAGAGTTTTGTCTTCTAATTTCAAGTTGTAAGAACAACCCATGACAGAAGCTTAAGACAGAAGAGAATTTAGCTTATAGCAGGGCTTGGAAAAAGCCACATGGCGAAATAACTATTGATGAGCTGGTCATCAATCCACCGATTGAGAAATGCTGCTGGCTGTAACTCCTGAGCTTCCTCTCTCTCAGACAAATTTGTTAAAAGGAGAAAGATGGAGAGATTAGTGGGTTCGTTACTAAACCGACAATTAATTGCATAATTAATCAATTAATATTTTTCTTAAAATCTTGCAAAAATATATATATTGTTAAATGACATTAGATGGTTTTTATAACTAATAGAAAAAAATTAAGCATGGAGTATTAATCCTTAATGTAAGACGATTCTAACCTTAAAAGTTTAAACTTTGTGCCTACACAATGAAGGGTGATTTTTTATTAGCCATTACAAAAATGATAGGTTTCAACAGAAAAGAAATATGAGAATTAATACTATGAATTATTATTAGGGGGTGAGGAAATTGGGAGAAAACTTGAAGCCTTGGTAGGTTGTATATAATTGGTTATTATCAAATGTTTTTTAGGATTGAATTGCTAGGTTGCAGCAATGAGAAAATTTACATGAAATTTATAAAGTTTTTTTAAAAAATTTTATAAAAAATATAAATTAATAAATTGATAAAATTTAATGTGAAAATCAATAATTTGTAAAAAAATAAAAATATTATTTATAATTAAAATTTGATTAATACTTATTCAATAATAAAAATTATATCAATATTTTTATTAAAAATATTTATCTAAACATATTTATAAAAAATTATGTAATTTTTTTAAAATTTTACATACTTAATCTATACAATAAAATTTTCAACCTATCAATTTTAATTTTTATTTAATTATTTTTAATTAAAAATTTTACAAAATTCATCTTAAAAAATTTTATCCAAATCTTTGTCCGTAGCAACGTGGGAATTGCTGTCTTGTTGCGGGGATGGCTTCTCAAACTTCCTAAATGACATCGTGCGTTGTGAGCGGAGAAGATGTCTGCTTCTCAAGGAAAAGGCCCACCCCACTCGTTAGTAAAGACTCTACTCTCATCAGAGTTAAAAAGCACCCCATGATGACATCTGGGCTGCCATTTCCGAGTTTCTTATGGCTATCTTTGTCTTTCTAATTTTTATTTGAGTGTCTAAATTTAAATTTTAATAATTAAAATTAATTTTTTAATATTTTATTAACAGATTATACGACTATGGCATGGTATCCTTGTACCTATAGTAAGATACTCTCTTTTTGCTTGTACAGTTTGAATAGAGGCCAATGGGATAAAGAAAAAAACTTTCTTTATCCAAATATATATTTTTAAATTTTTTATTAATATTTATTTAAACATAACGTAAAAAAAAATCAAAAATTAAAATAAGTATTTGAATTTGAATCCTCAACCCATTCTCATGAAGATGGAACAATTCAAATTTAGTTCATGATTTGGAGTTTGATTGCATTCTTTCTTAGACATCTTTAAATTCACCCAAAAATATATGCTTTGTAAGATTTCAATTCAACTCAAAACAAACAAGTTTGAATTCGAAGTTTAACCTAAATAATTTATTTATTTTTTTTAGGAGATGAATTATTGTAAAGTTAAAGTTCGATTTTTTATATTTATAATTTTTATTTTTTATATTCAAATTTTTTTATAAAAAAAATATTTATAAAATCAGACCAAATTATTATAAATTTCAATATATTCATACAAATTGCATGTGAAAAAATTATTAATTAGATCATAACAAACATTTATTTTATTATTCTTTTTTTTTTTCTCCTTTCTTTGGGTTTGGTAAATTTGATAAAAGAAATAATAAGAATAGAAAATGAAGAGAGGAAGAAACAGGTTGGTTGAAAAGGCATGGAGCAGTAGTAAAAGAAGAGACACGGGGAGTGTTGGTCTCTGCTTGGCCAAACTCGATCCCTAGCTATTCCTATTACTTGAACGACTTTTGATTTGCTAGCTTTTTATGGCTGGATGATATTTTAGGACCAACAAAAAGGACAAGAAGAACATCACAGCTTGAACATGAACATAGAAATAAAAACCAAAAGGAATTCGAGAAATTATCGTAATTGCCGGACATGAACATTTCAACCTGTTTTGATTTCCTCTGTGATACCTTAAAGTTCTAGTCAAAGTCTGATAAAGTGTTCAGGGGCAGACCCTTTTCAAATGAGCCCGAGCAAAAGTATGGAAGATATCTAATCAGACAAAAGGAATCAGTTTATACTACAATTATTCCCGTCTTCTAGCCGCCATCCAATACAATTAGCTTACTTTATATGTTAAAAGTAATTCCTTCTTTTTGCAAAACAATGGTTTAAAGTGGAATGCATGCAAAATGAAACAAGATGACCAAAAGCAACTCAAAAGAAGCATGTGTTTCTTTGGCATATTTGATTATTTCTAGATTCGATCCAACTTTTGAAGAATAAAATTAAGGTTGACAATGCAACCTAAAACCTTCGAATTCTAACTTGACTTTATAAGATTAATTTGTTTTTTAAAAATCAAAATCAAGTTGTAGATAAATATTTAATATCATATCAAATTCAAATATTAAATATATAAAATTAAATATAATTTAAGATGAATAAAAATCCATTGTGCCCCACCGGTTGCCATCTCTAAATAAAATAAAATTACAAAATTTAAAATGGTTCTTATATTAACAAAAAAGAAATACTACTAATTGCAATTCTTCATGTGGATTGGTGAAAACCAAAAAGCGATAAATGTTCTTTCAGCTGTGCAAAAAAGCTTAAGAAAGCTTCATCCCTCCTGCAATGGCCCATTCTCCAAGTTCGAAAACCAACTCATAACTCCAAAGTCCCCATGGAGGCATGAACCGTAGATCTCGACTGCCAGCCCTCCTGCTCCTGCAGAGGACACAGCACAGTCCTTAACAAGTTTCCCATTGTCGCCACCTTGGATGCATTTCCCCCAATTCCTCACGTGAAACACTGCTTCCAAACATCTCAAATACCCCAACCTTCTCGAAGTTGTCTCACCAGTCACTTAAAAGGAAATACTATTAAAGAATAACACAAGATTCTAAAAAAAGAAATTATTTTTTCTCCCATTTACTTTGTTGAGGGTTTTATTTTTCTTATTTCAGAAGGAAAAGACAAAAGAGGCTGGCGGCCATAGGATTTGCTGGTGGGTTATGTTTCTGATGTTTATCTCTTTCTTTTCCATAAAGGGTTTAAGCTTCCTGGGCAGTGTCCGGAGAGCTAAGAGGGAAACAAGTGTCCTCTCCACCAGTATTCCATAGAAAATGAGCATAGTTTGCAGCGTAATAAGGGTTACTAGGATCTGCTGAAATTGCTTCCAAGAAAGTTTCCTCGGCTGCCCACAAATCATTCTTCACTCTCCATAAAAAGCTCGCGTATTTACTGTATGCTTCTGCATCTGCTGGTTCCACTTCTATTGCTTTCTTGAAGTACATTTCCGCTCTGTTTTCACATAACAAAGAAACAATCAAACAAAACCCTCACGGTCAAAACAGCTGTAATCTCCATCATCTGAAGTAAAGTTTAACACTTCAACTAACACGCGTATGTAATTGGAAAATTCTTTTTGAAGTCAAAAGCTATATATTCAACAACCAGTTCATATAGGTCTGAGGCTCTAAGGCATGCGAGCGAGATATTTTCCTGTTATGCGCGTGAACAGTCACGTGCACAAAGGTGATACGTGATAGATGGGGGATATTTTCATATTTGCCATGGAAGGGAAAACTGTGAAGCTGCACCGCACATTCCCCTCTATCAGAGATTCAAGAAAAACCCATCCCAAGTAGGGGCAAAACGACAAGCTTGACAACATATTAAAAGGTTTATAAATTATTTCTGCGTAGTCATAAACAAAAAGCCAAGAAATAGATAATATTGCAATTCAGACTTCAGCTGAATCAGCTCAGTGCTCGAGTCGGTGTTGATTTTCAGCTTGAATCTAGGCACCCAGTTTGTTAAAAACTTAAAACAGCACTATGTTATAACAATCAAGTGAAAGCTAACTTAAAATAGAGCAAAAGAATATGGAAATAAAGGAAATTGAATGAAAAGATTGTGACGATTTTGTACCTGTCATAATCATAAGCAACAAGGTAGAGAAACTGAGCATAATTGGCAAGAAGGAGAGGGTTGTTAGGCTCTTGTGACAACCCTGTTTGGTAAAGAAGCTCTGTTCTGAAATAATCTTCATAATCAACATCCGACTCGATCTTCGCCGTCACAGGCGAAACAAATCTCTGAATTGTTTCATGATCGAGTGTTTCATCTCTAAATAAAGCTTGCATTTTTGAAGCTTCATCAACAATTGAGTTCCAGAGACTGAGCTCTTCTTCTATAGTTTCTCGGCCTGATATTGACTCTGTTTGGTCTTCCGCTGTTGTTCCTGGAGATGATAACTGGGTAACACCATCAGGAACAATGCTTCTGAATTGGTCTGCTCCATCAAACCATCCATCACCGTCTGTACCACTTGCAACCGGCCTTACTTTTCCACCACCGCCATTGTTTCCGCCAATCGAAGTAGTTTTTCCGCCCAATGAGGACACCGAAAACGACTTTATTGACGAAGAATCAAACTTTGGATGCTTCTGATCTTGAACTTCAGCCACAGAAACATAAGACCCCGCTGTCGGATTCGCTCCCGCTGCCAGAGCAGCGTTGTTTCCCATAGAATGAACCGAATAATTTGCTAACAAGATCATCACATAAACCATCAAAGTCGGTGTATGAGAAAAAACCTGTTGAAACAACCAAACGAACGAAGCATGCATCTCTTTTTGAACTCTAACAATAATCCCTTGTAAATCTTCATAAAACAATAGCTGCCGCATTTGCAAAGTGTAAATATGAAGCTCGCGGATTATAAAAACCATTGAAGAAAACGCCTCTTTAATTGAACAATAAGCCGATTCCCCTGCTTCTCGAAACCCTTCTTGCCATTGTAATTTCCTCTTTATAATTCGAACCGAAAGCGGAAGATCAACGCTGTTGACTTTTCGCTCAATGCTTGACGGGTTTATTTCTTCGCCTCTCTCTACCCATGATGGTTGTTCGTTGAATTTCAAAGATTCTGTATCGGAATCGGACCTTTCAGAATCTAAAGAATTGCTGTTATTTTTGCTGTTGGTGTCATCATTGTCGTCTGGTAATTGGAATCTCAGAGCCAATTCTTCAATTTTTTTCGAAAATTCTTCATCCGAGAAGGCGTCTAAACTAGCGCTGAAAGCTTTTCTTAAAGTTCTGGATCTTGGTTTGAGAAACTCGGAAGATCGAGACCGTTGGATATTGATGGAGTGAGAACCGAACAGAGCCGACCGGTTCAGTCTTGGAACGGATTTCGAAACATGAACGTCATCGCAACGGCTGCGTTTTGGAAGGGAAGGTGAACAGATTGCTGAAGCTAAAGCTTGAGAGGAAGATGGAGGTTGAAGAAGAATTGGCTTTGACCATTGTAAACGCGCAGTAGCTGCTACTTTCACAACCATTTGTTAAAGCTCGACGGTGATAATTAAGGCCTTTCGAAAGCGCTGCACAACAGAGCCTTAGAAAACTCTAAAAAGCTTGCCGGAAAATCTTTTCCTCTTTCAAATTGGAATCTCCCCACCCAAAGCTTTATCCTTTAAGATCCTGAAAAATAAAAAGCCATCTCTTTGAAATCACTCTCCCCTTAAAGTCAAAAAGAACAATAATAATTCCAGTAAATAATAAAAATAAAAAAATTGAAAAAAAATAGAAAGAAATAATTCTCAAAAAAGGGAGAAACTCAAATCTATAAAATCACATTTCTACCAAGAAAATCGTATCTCGAAACTCGAAAACCGATTAAATTCGAGATTCCCAAGAAAAATATCAAACCATTTTTTCAAGGAATTATTGATGAAGAAACTTACTTCAGATTTTTTTTTTTTTTCAGCTCGGACTGCGATGAAATTAACAAATAAAAAAATAATTTTCCTTTTTTTCTTCGCCACCCGAGTAAAAGCTCCGGTGTAGCCCGAAAGCGAAGCTTACTAGAAAAGAGAGAGAGAGAGTTTTAAGCGTTCCTTCTTATACAACGAGCTCTTTCGCTCTTCCAAAAATGTAATGAAAAAGAAAGGACGAATAAAATATATATATATATTACATTTGTTTAAAAAACTATAAAATATATAACAGCCAAAGTCGGTTAAAACAGAGTGAAGAATTCAGCTCGTCTATAAACAGAAAAACAGAAAACAAAATGATTTCCACAGGGAGATCCGGTTACCTGTTGGTTAAGTTCAGGTTTGTTGGGATTTTTATTTTATTTTTTTTGGCTTTTTTTTTTTAATTTTCATTTTCAACGAAACGAACGAAAATGGATGTGATCTGGCCGTTTTAATTGCGCCACGTTTCCACACAATCACCGCCTTCTTCGAAATTTTGTTTTCTAATAGACATCGGAGAAACGATGATCATTCCACCGACCTTCCTCGTTGCTCTCTCTGACAGGTGTCCGTTTTTGTACCTTTTGATTTTGGGAAAATTGAATCGGGTTTATTTATTTCATAGCATTGTAATTTTATTTTCAAACTTTTAATTTATATTTCACAATTAATTTAACCGAAATTATTTAAAATGTTTATTTATTTTATTAATTATTTTTAAATTTCATTTTATTTAATTTTTAAATATGATTAAAATTTGAAATCCATATTTTTTATCTTGAACTTTGAAACTATTTTTCATTATAATCAAATTTTAATTAACAAAAAACGAGCTTTTTCATTTTTTTTTTTACCAATTGAATTAATCTGTGTCAGTATAAAATGTTCTTTTTTTAAAAAAAAACAGCTATAAGATGGATTAATGAATAAGCAAATCTATGAGTTTTTTACATAAATTAGAGGGCTTAGCGATTAAACATGTTTGAATATTGTTAAATCACCACCGTGAGGGCAAAAATTTTCTCTAGCTTTTTAGGGAAAGTTATGAAGACCGAGGAGGCTTATTGGTTAACAGTCACTCGAAGAGTGTTGCTAAATGTTTTTTTGTTTTATTTTATTTTTTGTAAGTAAAATTATTTAATTATTTTTTAAAATTTTGAAATTTTATAATTTTTTGAAAAATTTTAAAAAATCATATAATTTTTCGAAAATAAATTTATAAAAATTTATAAACCTTTATGAAAATTTAATTTTTTGAAATTTTATTTCTAGAAAGATTTATAATATTTCCAAATTTTATTTTCAAAAAGTTATATAATTTTTCAAAAATTTAATCCGAGAAAAGTTTTTGATTTTTTTTAAAAAAAATTTTGAAAATTTATATGAAAGAAAAAATAATTAAATAATTTTACTTATAAAAAAATTAAAAAATTGAGATGTGAAAAAAGGAAATAACTTTTAATATATTTTTGAAATGTCAATGATGATTTTAATTACTAAAAAATGTGAGAAGCATGTAATAAAATTTAGTCAATGAAGCAACTATATCTCACCATCAAGGAAGTTAAACGCATGTTTCCCAAAACAAGCTTGTTGCTTAGTTTGTTTCTTTGTAACAGTCATTTGCAAATTTGCATGCGTTTAACAACTTTTGAAATTAGCTGGAAAAGGGAATAATACCCAGCTCTTTTTCTGAAATTTTCTTATTAAATTAAATAATAGTAAAAGTAAAATCCAAAACTTAAATCATTTTATTTATATAATCATTTTTAAAAAATAATATATAATACCTAAATTTAAAATTCAAATTTTATTACTTACAATTTAATTATTTTTCTTTAAACAGGTCACTTTATTTGTATAAATAAATAATAATAGCACTAAAAACTTATAGTTATTAATATTATTTCACATAGTATATGAAATTAAGAATTTAAAATTTAAAATTTAATTTGATTAATTTATATAATTATTTTTAAAAAATAATATTTATTAATTTTAAAATTTAAATTTTAAATATTCAAAATTTGTTTTTCTACTCTCATGTTGCAGCCACATAAGTATCCTAACTCTTGATAAATTTATCATATTATAGTTGGAGTGATTGAATCATTAAGAGCAAAGACTTATGAAGTCTTAATTAGTTTTAAACTTGTTATTGTGGCAGAAATGGAAGATGAAAGAAAGGAAAGGGTGTTTTTGTAAATTGAAACATAAAATGACATGTGCTCAATTTGACTCAAAGTGCCAGTCAATTGAATTTTATATTCTATATATATAAGCCAATTATTAAATTAAAATTTTAATAATTTTAAATACGATATAATAATATAATTTATAATAAAAAAATATAAAAAAAATATAATTTAAAATTTTATTAAAAATTATAAAATTATATTTTATATTTTTATATATATAATTGTAATAAGTACATTTTTATACAAAAAATATATAAATTATTAATATTTTATATAATATAAATATTTAAATTATCAAATTTATTAAATTATAATATCTTCGTTATTCATCAAAGAATAAACATATAACCGGTTATCTTTTATTTATTTATTTATTTATTCTCCTCATCTTTTTTATAAATTTATCCCCCTTTTTATATTTTCATTCATTTATTAAAAAATTCATAAATTTTAATGTAAAAAAAAGGACAAAAATTAGAAAAGAAAATATCTATTTAGAGGAAGCCTAGTTGAGAAGGTGATGAGGAGCCGACGGTCCAAAATGAAAAGCTCGGAAGAGAATGTGAGAGCAATGTTACATCAGCAGAAATAGAGGCTAAGTGTTGAAGGTGACGACAGAATATAAGATCAGCGGTTCAAAGTTTAAATTGGAGATCTTATAACGGTTTATATTGATTATTTTAAATGCATTTTTTATTTCTATAATTTTCTATCATATTCCTGTCCTTGTTTAGTACCGTGTCGAATCAATTCTTATTTTTATTAATTTATAATATCTTTATTTGCCTTCAATGTTAGACCCTTTTTTTTTTTTTATAAGTTTTGGGTGTGCACACTCATAATATATTAAGTGGTCCATCATGATTTTGATATATCCTTACTCCGATCCTATGTTTGACGATAAGATTAACGTTGTGATGCTTTTTTTTTCTCCTTCTTGACTTTGGTTTATCAATGGGAGACTATGAGGGTTTAAACTTTGATATTTTGTATCCAAACCTTAATTCTTAATCAATTGTGTCATATTTTATTGACAGAATTTTCTTTTCATATCGATCAAAGTTCAAATTTTGTGAAAATTATCTCAAAAGTAAAATTCTAAAAATATAAAAATACATCTTTAAAATAATTTTAAAAAATTAAATTCAAGCAAAATCTTAAGATATCCTTGATTTTTTAATATATATACTAAAAAATCACGATCTTACCATTTTTCTTTCATTTCATTTAGGGTTTGATAAATTTCAAGCATTAACATTGACCAATTTACAACAAAACTTGCAAATTTCATAATTTCATACTATGTTATTGCTATACAATTTGAGGTTATCAACTTGTTATATGATTTTAAATTCATTAATTCTTAACTTTTTGTGGTTTAATGAGTTTCGTTTAACTATTTGGTCAACCAAGTTGGCCTATGCAAAGAGGTAATTGTGTGCAAATTGTAGGTCATCCAAGCTGGTCCAGGACATTTAGTATTCATTTGGATAAATAGTAAAATTAATTTTGATAAGATTAAAAATAATAATAAAAATTATTATAATTATAATTAAAAAAATTATTGTAACTACGATTGAAAAAAATTTATAAAAAATTTTATACTAAATAGATCTCATTAAATTTGACACCTAAATTCAATTGATACTATGATAAGTTCAACTACACAGCATTGAAACCTAACTAAAAGGCGTGGTTTTGTTGGTATTGTACAAACATTAAAAATCTGAAACTATTGCTTCTAATAAATATGAAAATTTCAAGAAAGACTCGAAAGCGTATAATGGTATCACTTTTTTTAAGGTTTTATTTATCTTCATTGTATTATTTATTTAATAGATATACTAAAAAGTTGTAGGTAATAAATCTTGAGGGTATAATAAAGCCCAATGACTAATTATATTTTGCATTAATGAAATCAATTTATCAAGCATTCATTAGCATATCACAAAATAACTGAACTTTTATAAAGCATTTTATAGTAAAATTTTTATAAAATAAATATTGACTTTGAAGAAAGAGGAATAGTTCTAATAATTGTTTCTGTGTATTTTTTTATATAAACAGATAAATATTTATTTTTTTTATAGATTTAACTGTTTAATTTGAATAAACAAAAATTATTTAATTTTGAGCAGTTGAAACTATTTTTTTGAACAAATTTATCTGTTTGTTTTATATATATTTAACTATTTAATTTTTTTTATCTGTTTTGGATAAATTTTAATTAATTCGACAAGTTTAAGCTTTAAATAAAATAAATTTTAATAAGGTTTACTGCATTGCAAATGTCAAGTATCATTAATTAAATATTAATATATACTAATTTTTAATTAATGCAAGACCAACCAAATTTGAAAAATTAGGCCTATGGTCCTTTAACCACTTTAGTCAAATTATAGTGAATTTTTATTTTTTTAATTTAAATAATTATTTTATCATTTTCTTTAAATTTATTTTTTATATTTTATTTTAAAAATCTTGACAAGACAACCATTCCACGCCATGAATCTGGTTGGTAACCCGCCTACTCCCATTCACACTGCTTAGCCCTCCACACCTCACCGTTATCTTTCACTCTCCAGACTTCAGATTTGTATTTTTTTCCTTTAAACCGCATAACTACTTTGTTTATTTGTTTTGTTTGCATTTACACGCTAACGGTATCAAATTCAGCGCTGCATCAAATCTATACAAGTTTAAGTGTCATTTGTCGAGATTTAAGCTTCGAATTTACGTGACTTTGGGACTCGAGCATTCACACTTTCGACGTTTCAAATTAGCCTTCCTGTCACGGTTCACACCCTTGTGAGATATTATCCGCTCTGACCCCCTAACCTTACAATTTTATCCTACAAAAGGTGCTTCACAAGACGAAGATGGTGTGAACCCTTTTATACTCCAGTGACCCTCTTATTATGTTCGATGTGGGATTCAGAACTCTCTCTTAGGTCCGTGACATTCTCCTGCACCTAACCTCGTGACGCCCTCGTCACGGAGGCTGACCACCCTACTTACCTCTTTCGAGGTGCTTGACGTGGATCGAACGGTATAGAGCTAACTCTGATATCACTTGTCACGAGTCGAGACTTAAGCTTCGAACCTGCGCGGCTCCGAGACCCGCGTATTCACCCTTCCGGCATCCCAGATCAACCTTCATGCCACGGTTCACACTTTTGTGAGGTATTATCCGCTCTAACCCTTCCTGACCTCACGGTTTTATCCTATAAAAGTCGTCTCACAAGGCGAAGATAGTATGAACTCTTTTATACCCCAGTGACCCTCTTATTATGTTCGATGTGAGATTCATGACTCTTCCTTAGATCCGTGACACAAAACCTTTGACGATAGAACCTCCTACCCGAAATTGTCACCAACTTGATGAGCTTTTGTTGCATTTCGAAAACCTCTACTACATGCAAGTGGTTTACATGCATGACATTTCTTTCGAATTATGGGACAAAAATGTATTTGGATGAAAATTTTTTAAATATAAGTATTTTAAAATTCATTATTTCAAAATATTTGTATCTATTATTATTTTGTTTGACTAAATATTTGTTATAGGAGAGTTTAAGGAATTAGAATTTAATGAAATAAAAAAATAAATATAAAAGAATGATAATGATATTAAAAATAAAAATAATATAATACAAGAATATATAATATGATTATCATTGGATTTAAAAAATATATAAATTTTATTAAAAAAATGAAAAAATTAAAAAATTAAAGCTAAAAATATTAATATTTTATTTTAAAAATCAGTTTGTGAGCCGTGCAATGTATAGATTAATTTTATTTATTTAAATATATGTATAAACACATAAATAAATATAATTTAATTTACATGCATAATGTATATATAAAATACATGTAATAGTTTTGGGTTAATTTGTTAAAAGTAAGATAATTATGAAAGAATATAAATGTTAATTAAAATACCAATTATTAAAATTAAAAATATAGTAGTAGTAATAGTAATAACTATATGCTTTTTTTCATTTGCATTGTCTAATTTTCTTTTAAAATATAAATAATACAAACATGTTAAATAAAAATTTCATTTGCCCAAAGGAATAAAAAATATTATGATTCATGATTTATCAATTGTGCAATACTTGAGCAAGAATATCTACAAATTTAAAATCAATGTAGAGCAAAAAATATATATATAGATATGAATTTAATATTGTTAAAGGAAACAATGGAAAGATGTTACAACTTAACTAAAAGTTGTAATAAAGAAGAGATTTGATAATTGTAGGTTAATGTATTTATCTTTAAAAGATTAATTCGACGCAAAGGTAAAAACAAAAACATCTTAGAAAGTATATTGGGACTCTAATTTAATGAGAAAATTATAGTTATTTACGATTTTCATTAGAAATGAGAGATTGTTAATAAATCATAAGTGATAATAGACAAATGACAATAAAAAATGATTAAATTAATAGATAACTTATTACTACATTTGAAAATCTTAAATTTAAAAAATATATTTTTAGATTATTAAGAAATTTATTTAATTTTAAAAAGTAATTTATCTAAATTAAATTTTATTATCAATAATTTAAAAATTATTAAAATAGATATCCACGTAAATAAACTTTTTAAATAAATTCTTATGTGTCAAATAAAAAAACTATTCACGTAATAATCAATGTAAACAGAATTTAATAAAAACCTTCATAATCTATATATAATTTATTATTCATGGTGGGAGAGGGTGGGGGCCAGGAAAGGTGATTGAAGAGGAATTTGTTAAAACCATATAAATAGGTGGGTTTTGATTTCCAAATGCATTGTTTCTTCATCCAAACAAAGTATTTGGCTTTTTAGACTATTGAAAGTCCCGTTCCAAACGAATCGCCGGATTCAAATCTCATACCCAAACACACCGTAGGACTTTTTTTGTTTTTTTTTTAATTCTTCATTTTCGTTGATTGAAGCGCTCAATTTGCGAGATGATTTTGTATTTGATTCCAAGAAAGTGGCATGCCATGAATTGGCTATTGACTATTTTAGGCCTAAATTGACAACATCAGGTTCGAAGAGATTTGTAAAGGATAAGTCATTGCCCTTTTTTATAAGCTTTTCAGCATATGCCCTGTCCAACCACGAAAAGTACATTTACCTGCCTCAAGGACTTTTTTTCCTTACTTGTAATTAATTATTAGGGGTAATAACAATGAAATTGGGTTTTATTTTTTTGATATTATATAGTATTAAGAAATTTTAAATTTTAACTTGAATTCAAATTATTTTTATCTTAAAATCGATTTAATTTAAATTAAATTTTATCAATTTAGTTTGACTTAGTTTATTCATTTTAATTTAAATTTTTTTATATATTATTTTAATAAAATTTTTAATATATTTAAATAAATTTATATATAAAATAATTAATTTTGTTTTATAAAAATTTTAAATATATATAAAACTAATAAAAATATATAATTTAATTCAATTCAATTTTCATATTTCGATTTAAAATTTAATTTAAATTTAATATATATGAATTTAATATCCAAAAAATAAAAAAAATCCATTCGAATCAAATAAAATATTATAATTTCAAAATTATTTTTGATTTTTTTAATTTTTTTCTCCTTCCTATTAATTACCTTTGATAGGATTATAAAGGAACCAAATACGAACAAATGTATGTTTGTGTTTGTTTATTTATTTTTAAAAGTGTTCGTATTCATTAAAAAAATTACTCTGATCATTCATGTTTGTTCGTTTAAATAATATACTATTTGTATTCGGTTCGTGTTCATTTAATTAAATTAAATGAGTTTGTTTGTGAATATTAAATAAATATGTTCACGAACGTATATAAATAAATATATTTATAAACAATAAACAAATTATAATTAGATAAATTTAAACAAATGAACTTTAAATGAATATAAATGAACTCAAACAAATATAAACGAATCTTAAAATAGAATTAGATTAAGATAAAAGGTAAAAATATAATTTTATTAGTGTTATTATAAATGAATAATAAACGAATGATTTTTAAATAAATCGTAAATAAGTTTATTTATGATTATAAATGAACGAATAAAAAATTATTTATATTTGATTCATTTAACAAATGAACATATAAATGATGTTCAAAATTATTGTAAAGTTTAATAAATAAATAAAAATAAATAAAAAATAAATATATTCATAAATAATTTATAAAAAAAAACTCTGTTTGCTTGTACCTAATCATCGAAGTATGTTATCAGGATGGGTTTTTTGAGCGGCAAAAATATTAAATCATATAGCACCTACAACTTTTTTTGTTGTCGTATTGATTTTTTTTTGTAAAAAAAAAAAAGTCGACTTTCTGTCAAAGAAACAGTGAATGGAACTAATTATACAGGAAGTTGATGAGATCGGAGCACAAAAATTAGGTAAGAGACAAACAATACTTGTGAAAGTGAAAAGGCCAAAATAGATGCCAGTTTTGAAGAAATTGCAAGAAGAAAAAAGCAATGAAGAAACAGGTTGAAATGGAAGTGGTTGGAATGTGACGGAACATGCTAATAAAACACCTCATTCAATCAATTAATCTTAGCTATATGTCCTTCTCTTTTCAGTTTCATTTCAAGTAAAGATCATCAGAATAATGTTAACAACCAAGCAGGGGCCATGTTTCATGTTAAAAACCCAAATATTATTTCTCAAATTAGTTTGGGAACCAGTTTTATCTTTGGCCTAACCAGGCAGTAACCAACTACCCTTCAAAAAAATCCTATCTGACCTCAACCATGATAATTTGGCATCAACTTTCATGATCATTAGTACTTGAAACTGTGGTCACACTAACAGCCAATGGTAGAATGCCTACTAGGTTTTTTCTTAGTGGTGTCAAAACTCCACATATGTATTGAAATATTTAACATAATATTCTAATTAATTACAAACTGTCAGTGTAATTTTTGTTGGATTAAAATCTTATTTGCTGATGGTAAACTTTGTCCATTATTTTCTTGACTAATATTTATTTTGGCAGGAATCTTTTTTGGATAGGCTGACCTGAATATTATTTAAATTTATAATTTTTTCATTTTCTAGATCGAAAAAAACTGCAGAAGTAATTTTTAATCTATTCCATTGCTCTCGCACTTATTGATATTAGAGTAGTAAATAACCCCCAAAAAGACTCTTCATATGTGAAGCTGTAATAGTGGTATGAATATGATTTTGGATTTGTTGAAGATTTTATTTGCGAAGAAAAATAGAAAAAAGAAAACCAAAGCATGTTCTAAGAATTAATTGCAGAATAAAGGTTTGAACTTTGAACACAAAAGCTACACATGTTTTTGAGGATATAGATGCAAAGAAGCAATCTACGTGGCATATTTCTCAAAGCTTCTTATCTTTTAGCAAGAAATTTTCATCATTCTTGAAAAATCTTTTGATGAAAATGAAACCCATTGTGTCCTTAATTTCTACAGAGCATAGAAATATATTGTTTCTCCAAGATTCCTTCAAAATGTACAGGCCTATAACATGTGGACCACTTGATAGGTAGGGTTTTGAGATTCAACAAAAATCTTGCTATTGATGTTGATGATTTTTTCAACAAAAAGAAAACTCAGCATTTAGCCATAGAGATCGATGTTTGAAGATAAAGAGAGCATGATTCACACGATGGAAATTCTTTGGTTTAGTCATCTAAACAAAGAGGAAGAACCGAAGAAGAGATAGGTCGATGTAGATATATGTCGTCGAGACTTGATTGTTTGTATTATGAGAATAGTAGCGATAACCGACGGGAAAAAGTTGCGGATGGGCCTCTCATTTCACACATGGGGTTCAAGGATCGGACAGGGACATTCATATAGACGCCAATGCCACGCCAATCTCCTTATCTCTTCGTCTACGTACGGATCGATTATTCTCTCCTTTCCTCTCCCTCCCCAAACTGATAGTTCCATCTTTACTTTTTCATGATGTACCCTTTTGTTTCCGTTGTCAGCCCAAAATCACTAAAATACCTCTACACATTTTGTTGATAATATAAGACATGCTAATATGACACGAATACAATATGAAAATAGGATATGAAGATAACATGTTTTAAAATTTTAATAATAATTATATATGAATTTAATAAAAATAAAATTTTTTTTCATATTTTTATATTAACACGAATTATAATACATAATTTTTGTGTAAAATATGACATAAATATATGAATTTTAATATTTTATACGATATAAATATACAATTATCAGGTCTATTAATTAGTAAAATCATTTATAGTAAGTGGGAAAAACATGAATTTATTATGTAGAAATAATTTTGCTTTCATGCTAAGTAATTATATCATGAATTGACTTCAAACATAGGCCATACATCAATTTTTATTTCATTTTTTGGTTGAGGTTATGGGATATGATGAATCCACAGCTGATAAATATGAATAAAAAGACTTTAAATCTTAATTGCAAGGAACTAGGAATTAAGTGGATACTTTGGTAATGTGGCAACTGAAAACATCTTAGAATTGGTAGGTCATTTTCGATATGCAAGGCCTCACTTTCGCCTACTATATATGTATGTCCATAAATGGAGGGGGTCCATTTGATGAAGCGATTCCAATTATTTCCCATATATAGCATTGAGTAGTAGTATCTTCGCACCTTTGGCCATTCAATTCCATACAAAATATAAGTCCCAAAGTTATTTATGTTTTCACTGAAGTTTTAGATTTATAGTAATTATCGATTTTAAGTTGGAAAATTTTGTTTAATACAAACAAAAAAAATCACAAAGAAGGATTTATAAATCTAGCATGCCAAATCCTAGATTTTAAAATTATTATATAAATCAATTGAATTATTTTATATTCATTCCATGGAAGTTTATTTCAATTAATTCTATATCTATACATATAAATGTCACGTGAAAATTGATCTTTTTAAAAATTTTTTATCTATATATAGTCGATTAATAAATCATAGATTTGTATCTATATAATAAGGATATGCATGTTTTAATAATTTATTAAGAACTAGTTTTAAACCCGTCTGATGCGTGAAAATATATTTATATATCAGTAAATTTCATATAAATATAAATTTTTTAAAATAATAATATAAGCCATGAAATTTATGAACAATTCATAACTTATATATTATTATCAGTTCTAAATAAAACTCAACCTATAATTTATTAAATCCAAATAATCTCTAAATAAAAGACAATAATGTTTTGGATTTCAAGAAATTAAAAATTTAATCACTAAAATCAATCTCAAATACAAACTTTTTTCATGGGAATTCTTTCATAAGTTGTTATTGAAGCGAAGATGCAACGATTGATTTTTCAGTATTTCTTGCTATTTTGAAGTATGTGTCGTTTTATTTGATGTGTCAATAGATTTCACATATGTAAGTAAAGAGATAGATAAAACAATAATCTGTATGTAATTTGACAACAGTTAAGTTATAATCTAAATTATATAATTTTATAACAATCATAATCATTATAATAAATTTATACATAGCTTTTCCAATAAGTTTTTACATTCAAGCTTAAGATTAAAATTATACACTTTATTTACTATAAGTTTTGTACTACTTATCTTAATATTATGTTTGGTTACCCTCGTTTTAAAGATACAAAATTTACCTCTAAAATCTTCATATATTTTTTAAAATTTATAATCTTTATTTTCCTAAATCATAAGTATAAATATATTATTTAATTAATTTAAATATTAAATACTATTAAAATAATTTTTAATTTAATACCTTAATATATATTTCACAAAGATTATCAATATTTCTATTAATTAATTCCTTAGCTTTTGTATTGAATAGTATGAACATCACCCTTTTAGAATTATTATATGTCTCGATATTCAATTTCTACCCATAAAAAATATAAATTCTACAATTATAAATATAATATAATAATTTAAAAAACTTTTATTATCATAATGGAATAATAATTTTTTTTTATATCAAATATAAAAAATATAAATACTAATTATCTTTAAGTTAGATTAGGGACATCAACATTACAAGAATAACATTAGAATTTCTCATCAATTTCAAATAGTTTCTTGTTATATCCACATAGACATATAGTACCAACCAAAAGTGGTATAAACTTTTATGATAATGACTCTATTGGTGAAATACTTTCCTTGTACATACCTAATCATTTTTAAATCAATCATCAACAAATTTTTTTTTGAAAAAAGCTAATATCATGATTAAAGAAATATAAAATATAAGTATAAAAAAAAAATCTTTTAGCAGCACAGAATAAGAAACAATGCGAATTGAAAATTAGAGAAAAAATTAAAGTAAAGCTGAGTAGTAATTAAAAGATATAAAATTAGTGAAAAATAGTTAAAGATGTATTATGCTTAACTTAAAGTTATTTATACAAAAAGTGTGTTGTAGGTTAATTAATAAGATAATTTTAAATTATAAAAGTTAATATTGAAATAATAAAAATTGTGAGTGGATAATGGTATGGTGAGTTGATTGATATTACAATATTTAATTATGCAATTAACATTTAGAGATATATTAATTAGAATAATAAAACAAATTAAATTTATTATATTTAATAATAAAAAAAATTAAATTTATATTAAATCAACATGCAGTAATATATAAATTTTAAAATTATAAAACGTTACAAATGAAATCAAATAAAATCCACATGTGCTAATATTTTATCAAATGAAATCAAACATCCATTAATATTTTATCAAATGAAATCATATTTAATGAAATATAAATGTATCAATCAAATATAAATTAATAAAATGTTTTTTCTATTAATTTAATTATGAAAAATTAATTTGATATATTTGCTTTCTATATTTACACATGAAATATATCGATTACTCAAATGGATACCATATTTAATCAAATATAAATGTATCAAATAATTGATTAGTGAATCAATTATTTTAAAATTTTAATTGTAGTATTTATTAAATTATTAATTATATATTAATTGATTTAATTTGTCAAATTAAATTTTTTTTACAATTTTAATACTTTTAATATGAATTGAATTGAGAATGATTTAAAGTTAATAATAAAAACATAAATATAATCAATTTAATTTTTTGAATTATTTTTAAATTTAAAATATACAAAATAAAATAAAATATATTTATTAGATGTCATGTGACAATTTTTAAAATCGTTTACATATCAATATTTTAAGTCGTTCAAATAAGATTGTTTTTTCTTTTTACCAAAAACTTTGACTTTTATATATTTATATAATATTAATGGCTTCGTGACAAAAATATTTGCTTTAAAATAGTGGACAAAATGCGTATATATGTGCTTATTCACTGCTTACCAAACTTCTTATGGATAGAGGAGTAGAGATTTTGACGAACAAACTTTTGTTGTTTTTGCAATGATTTATAGCACGTAAGACAAAATTTTATTTATGTGATTGACTTCATTTTTGGAGTTGAGAACCTTTTGGACTGACAGCATGCTAAATTAAAGGGTTATTGTTATGAATAATTTTAAATTATAATAAAATATTTTATATAATATATAAATTTATTAATGAATATAATATTTTAAAAAATTATTTATTAATTATATATTATCATTTAAAATTAATCATATTATAAGTAAATATCATATTAATTAATAAATTTATAATTCAGATATTATATTAAATTTTTTTTAAATTTATGTATCATATTAAATATTTTATTATAAAACAGGCATTTTCTATTGGGCCGGTCATTGTTTTGCAATGCAGAATGAGACTTTAGGCTAATTGGGTTAACACAGAGCAAGTAGCCGAAGGGCCTTCAAAAATAATCGAATAGAACGCGGGAGACGAAACTTTTTTCCCGCGAAAAAACAGTTACCCGCTCCTCATTTCTTTTTTTTTTTTTGCAATGTTTTTCTTTTATATATGTACCATATTTTATCAGTCTATCGTCAATCGAATCGAAATCCCTGAATTTTGTTCCCAATTTATCTATCCGGTAAAGTTTGTTTTATTCAATAATGCCTGCAATTGCCGATCGCAATTCGTCTCCTTTCAAGGGAATGGTGGCCGCCATCAAGTCGGACAAGAGTAGTAGTTCCGCTAGATCCAATGGCTGTTGCACTCCTCAGAAACGGAGGTTAAGATCCGATGAGGCGGCTGCGAAGGAGAGTCCAGTGTCGACGCCGAAAATTAAATCGCCTCGCCGTCGTTTGAATTCAAGTCCAAACAGCCCTGCAAATGTGAGCCATCAATATAAAAGTTTTACTGCTTTGATTATTGTATGGTAGCTTTTGTTTAAACTAGTTATAGAGTTTGTTATTATTTTTGAGATAATTGAGTGAAATGAGATTAATAACAGGATGAGAAAAAAATTGAAGAAAATTGAAAATTGATTTGAAATTTTAGTTAGAGTTTGGTGCGGATTGATTATTTAATTTAATTTAAATTAAATTAGGATATTAAATATATATATATATATATTAAATTTGTATTTGATTTCGAATTTAAATAAAAATTAAAAAAAGGTCAAATCTATCGAATAGTATTATATATTCTATTAATTTTTATATATTTTAAATTTTATAAAATAAAATAATTATTTTATATTTAAATTATATTAAAAATTATATTCAAATAATATAAAAATTTAAAATTTAAAAATTAATGAATTAAATCGAATTTAACTGATAAAATTTGATTTATAAAAGTTATATAAAAATTTAATTTGGATTGATCAAATTTTAAAAATTTATAATTTCATATATTATTAAAAAATTTAATCGATTTGATCTGAACAATCATTACAATTAATAGAAAAATTAGTTGTTTTTTGATAAATTAAAAAAAAAAAAGCCATTTATTTATGCCTTTGTTTCTTTTTAATAATTCTTTTTGGATCTGCTGATTTTATTCACCCTAAATGGATAAGGATTAAAATATGTTTAATGTTGCTTAATTTTTATATGTTTACAGGGAATTAAGGAAGATTTTAGTGAAAAACCAGTGAAGAAAAATTGGAATCCGAGAGGTAATTTTGTAATATACATTTGCGTTTTGATTTTGAGCAATCAATGTTGATATTAAGTTGGTTTTGGTTTGTTTTAAGTTGTTGAGCAAATGAGGGCAGTTAAGGAGGCATTGCATGTTTCAACAGCTCCATCAACTGTTGTGTGCAGAGAAAATGAACAGAAAAGGATTTTGGAGTTCTGCAAGGCATGTGTAGAACAAGAGAAAGCTGGGAGTTTGTATCTATGTGGGTGTCCTGGGACTGGGAAATCGTTATCAATGGAGAAAGTAAAACAGCAAGTTATTGACTGGGCAAAAATGGTAGGTTCATTGCTTTTTATCCCTTTGCCTTGTAATGTTATTGAAATGGATTATCACTTTCAATTATTTCCTTTTTATATAGCAGGAAGGGTTGCAGCTGCCCGAAGTATTAGCAATGAATTGTACTTCTTTAGCAAACACATCTGAGATTTTTAGTAAGGTATTGTTATTAAGATTTCATCAACATTCAAATCTTGAATTCTGCAAATGTTTGCCTGATGATTACCTTGGCAGATTCTTGGCAAGCACCAATCAAAGAAAAAAACTTTGGGCTCAACATCACATTTACAACATCTACAGAACCTGTATTCTAATAAACAGGCACCATCCAGCTCGAAGATGATGTGAGAAATTACCTCAACTAGCTTGAAGCATCTTTATTTCCCCTCTCCTTTTGCCTTAACCAAAATTATGATTTTTTGCAGGATAATTATTGCCGATGAATTGGATTATTTGATTACGAAGGACAGGGCCGTACTTCATGATCTTTTCATGCTTACAACTTTTCCATTCTCTAGATGTATACTGATAGGTATCATTCATTGCAACTATGTCAGACACTCATTTCTATATAATTGTCTTGATTGCAAAATGTTTTTTAATCCTTATTTGTCTTGATTCATGCTGTTGTTCGCTCATGAATGTTATTCCCGTTTTTTTTTTCAGGAATAGCTAATTCCATTGACCTAGCTGATCGGTTTCTTCCAAGACTCCAGTCATTGAATTGTGAGCTCTTTACTTTCATTACATTGGTTGAGAATGATAGTATTGAGCTTGGTTTTATAAATTCATCTTGTGGTAGCAGCTCTTGTTTCTTTGAGTTTCTTGAATCTTATTCTTTCTTCTGAATTAGCTATAATATAACTTTTTCTTGTCCTGATTATTTTTCAACTATAAAATAGTGGATTGCCATCTAGCTATCTTCCTGCTTTGCTAACCTAAGCACCAGCGTTGAAAATGAGAGCATCTTGAAAAAATGCAGTCTAATATTTACTAGCCGAGGGATTTGGATTTGTTCCTTGTTACTTACTAGTCTAATATTTTCTGAATTTTTGTTCCTTTATTTTATTTCTCCGCTGATACTAATTTCAAGCAATGCTTTTAGTCTCTTTCTGTGGTAGTGGCTACTTGCAATGGTGCAATGTGGAATATGGATGCTTGGTTGTTTTTGAAGTAATACTAAGTTGTTATACTACCACTTCTCTGTGTTAGGCAAGCCAATGGTTGTAACCTTCCGTGCTTACTCTAAAGATCAAATCCTTTCAATACTTCAAGAGAGGCTTTTGGTATTATTACACTCCACTTTCACACTTTGTATAAAATTACTTCTAATTTTAATTTTTGTGGTAAATTCATGTTATTGGGTTTTAATGAATTTGCACTCTTAACAGGTGCTTCCATATATTGTCTTCCAGCAGCAAGCATTAGAACTTTGCGCCAGAGTGAGTTATATGATTGGATGTCTTCTGTTGAAAACCTTTTCCTGTTTTTAATTCATCTGCTATCAATTGATACTGACAGCATGAAATCTAACAGAAAGTTGCAGCTGCATCTGGAGACATGCGGAAAGCTCTTTGTGTTTGTAGGTCAGTGTTTCATTGCTATTGTTGCTGCAACTTAACTATATATGGTCTGAAGTATCAAATTGTTCGGTTTTAACCAATTAGGCCCTAGAAGTGACAGTATAACTGATATTAGTTTAATGTTGTTTCAAAAAGTATTGTCCTTGCAAGGCAGAGTTGATTATAGTAAATATACTTTAAATTCTATAGGTTTTCATGGCATTTTATTTTCATTGTTTAAACCATATTGCTAAAAGAAAAGTAAAGAACAGTGTTTGGTCTCTAATGTGTGATTATACATAATCTGCAAATTCTTAATATATTCATATTCTTTTTTCATCTCTTAAGAATCCTCATCATAGCTAATTTTTTCCCTAATGAATAAGACCTTTCTTTTTAGCAAAAAAAAAAAAAAAAAAACCTTCCTTGCCTTGACCAGAGTAATCACTTTAAATTATTGGCTTATATTCTTCAGTTTGTCTCAGGAGTGCGGTGGAAATTCTAGAAGTAGAATTAAGAGAATCTGGAAGCAATGTGAGTTTGGTGTCAGTAGAAGGGGAGTTCATTAGCCAGCAGACAGCTTCTGCCCTTGAAATCTTCCGAGCACAAGAAAATAATACTGTAAGTGGTCATCAATAGCTTAAGATTACCTCTTCCAAGTTTGAGTTTATTACATTAGTGTTACACATCATGCTTACTTAGCTACCTATTAAGCCCTGACAGTAGCTTACACATCATGATATATTTCAGGTCAGGATTGATCATATGGCTCTCGCATTGTCAAAGACATTCAGATCACCTATAGTTGATACTATACAGTCTCTTCCTCAGCATCAACTAGTAAGTTTGATCATAAATATTAATTTCGGTGCAATGGTAACATAGCCTATCATGAATGCAACAGACAAATGCTGTTAAGTCATGTCTCTGCTGCTTCACCATCTCTCATGCTGTTTGGTGTGACTGCAGATTATACTTTGCTCTGCTGTAAAGTTTTTCCGAGGCGGAAAGAAGGATACAACAGTTGGGGAGGTGTGTTTTTCTCAATTTTGACAATAATAAGTTGAAACATTTAGTCGTTGCTAAATTAATACGTAAGGGTGTTGTTACACTGGTACAGCTAAATAAATCATACATTGACATTTGCAAATCAACACTGATACCACCAGTTGGAATTTTGGAGTTTCTAAGCATGTGCAGAGTGCTAAATGATGAGGTAACTAAAGTATATACTTGTTCTTCAATTTCAGTTCAAACTCTCATAACCTAGCTTTAGATGATGGCAGTAACTGTTTTCTAGAGAGGCATTTAACTATCTAAATAGACCTAAAAAGAAAAAAATCTCGATGTTGACATGATTCAATATACAGGGGCTCTTCAAACTAGGCCAGTCTCGTGATGATAAATCGAGGAGAGTAACACTAAAAGCTGATGAAGCCGACATCTCCTTTGCACTGCAGGTACAGATTCCTTCATTTGAGGACAAACAACATTTTATCTTCAGTATTAAACTTTATCTTAATGTTAATCATTTATCTGGAACAGGGAGTTCGATTCTTTCGGAATTGTCTTCAGTGAATCTGCATAAATTTATTTTGTAAGGACATGTGATAGCTTGATTTGGTGGCTGTCTCAAATTCTACAATTTGCCTGCTACTGAATTAAGGTCTGGAGCCACTGTTTCTACAATTATGTATAAATATGATACACTTGATTATGCATGTGTTTTTTCTTCCACATCAATTTTTATTTGATGGTGTTGATCTGATGCTCATTGTTATTATGATGTTGATGTAGATTTGCAATTCATCCATTAAACAATGCATTTTAAGCCAACCTTCCGGTATTCTTCAACTTTCTCAGTCTGGCGGAAGGAATAATCTGAAGCCACAGCAACAGAAACAGCATTCTTGTAGGCATTCACAAGCATATGAGATGCAGCGCCAGCAAGAGTTGGGAATAAAATAGCCTGTGAAAAGGAAGCAACCATGGAGAGCCTGTTAACCAACTTCACGATAAGATCATCTTCAGTTAGTTCAAGCACCTCAGGGCTGAAGACTGATTCATTATCATAAACAGATAGGACAACAAGACCATATATGAAAATGGTCTTATCCCAAGCTTTGAACGATGGGCAGCCTAGATGAGCCAACTTTCTCAACCTTTTTAATCAGCTCCACGACGGTGATGATTTCCACTGTACCTTTGTTGATCTTGGTCGGAATGTCAAGCACCTGTGAGCTTCAAATGTGAGATTATAGCAAACATGAGACTAGTTATTATTTCGATAATACATTTTTTAAACATCTAGATATCCATTTATATTTATTTATTAAAATTTCAATTTTTATACACATAAGGGCATTGTTTAAAATTTGTAATCTTTTTAAATATTCATCTAAATTTATTTTTTAAACTAATAAGAATATGTTGAAAATCAAGAGTTTTTAAAATAATTTTATAAATATCTCTTTTTGGTAATAAGAATATGTTGAAGATCATGAATGTTTTAAATATTACAGGTGCATAAAACTAATCACATAAAATGAAAATGATGCAAATTAAAAAAAAAATAATTTAAAGTGATAAAATTTTTATTTTTTATTTTAATATTTTATTGATGTACTTAATAATATTATTTATATTATCTTTTGAATATTTTTTCCTCTAATATTATTTATAGTATGTTTTGAATTTTGTAAAATTTTTAATTAAAGATTTTAATTTTATTATGATTTGATATTTTAATTATATTATATATATTTTATATATATTTTGAGTGTAATTAAATATTATTAATTTATATTTTTATATATTTAAATAAATAAAAATAATTCCTGCGTCATATGATATATTCTAATTAAGTGATAAATGGTTAATGCAGCTGCAGTGATCGTGATTTTCAAAAAAATTTGTATTTAAAAACATATTTTCTAATGCTATTATGCCAGAAAAAATAACTCAAAATCAGAATCATTCAAGCCCAATTATTGGCTAAAAAATTTCAAGCCCAACTAAACCCGACCCGAGCCCAACATAGCCGTCGAATTGACATTTCAAAATCAACAGACAGACTCTTATCTTACAATTCCCTCGTTTTATGTCGGTGGTGTCAATTTTAGCGGAGCAGTTTCTCACTTGCGAACAAAAAGTGGAGGCTGCTATGTTATGGCGATCATGGAAACCCTAGCCGTTACTCCCCGTCAGCTTCCTTCGACTTCCCTCTGTTTCTCTTCAACCGTCTCCGTTAACTTTAACTTTAGTTTCTCCGGCTTCCGTCAAAGGTCCACAACCGTTGTCAGCTCTGCTTCCAGTGTCCGTACATTCAAGTGCTCTGCTCTTTCATCATCTCCTTCATTAGGTATTCTCACTCTCACTTCGATCTCAACAAAGAATATTTTTATTGTTTTTGAATGTTCTGTTTGATTCCCGGGAAAATATAGTATAAAAAGTTGAAATTGATGCCACTTTCCTTCTAATTTTGATTAAAATTATTAACCTTAAAGCCGCTAAGCGGTTGATCCATGTTCTGATTTACTCACAAGGAAATGTAAGGCAAGAGGACAGAAAATGAAATAATTAAAAAAAGAAAAGTTTTTTTTTTAAATTGTTATTCAGTTAAAAAAAATTAGTTTCTCATTTTCTTCAGTAACTATAATTATATGACCTTTTTAAAAATTTTATTTGTTTGTATGGATTTGAAACGTTTACCAGTTGACCAGTCAGTGAAATTTCGAGAAGCTTCCAAGAATGGGAATTTAGTTCCTCTTTACCGATGTATATTCTCGGATCACTTAACGCCGGTGCTAGCATATCGATGTTTAGTTAAGGAAGATGATAGGGACGCTCCAAGCTTTTTGTTTGAGTCTGTCGAGCCTGGTTTGCAGGTTTCCAGTATCGTAAGTTCCTTCTTTGTATGTCTGTTGCATGTTTATAGAACATGGTAAATATTATGTTTTTTGGGCTAATTCATGTTAGGGAAGGTATAGTGTGGTTGGAGCTCAGCCAAGCATTGAAATTGTGGCAAAAGAAAATATGGTTACGATTATGAACCATGAGGAGGGGCGTAGGATAGAAGAGATTGTTGAGGACCCAATGACTGTTCCACGCAGGATTATGGAGGGATGGGAGCCTCAACGTGTTGATGAGCTTCCGGAAGTATTTTGTGGTGAGTGATGTGGACTAACAGCTTTGCCTTGTCTTCATGACACCCCTTTTGTGGATTTTTGTTTAAAGGTTTTATCATCAACTTTATAGTTTACGGATACTTCTGATCTTGTTTTTTTTCCTTTTTCAAAATTTTTATTCTGTTTCTATAGGAACTAGTCTGGAAAAAATTTTGATCACACTCTGGAGTTTTCTAATATTTACTTTCATATTTACTTGTTGATGTTGGGCTTTTTCTGTTGTTTTGGATGACATTTCTGGAAAGCTTTAGCAGTCATGTCAGTTTCTAATGGATGAAATCGAGGAATGGATGGTTTTTTTTAAGACACTGAATTAAGGTGTAATGATACAATGTCCTTGTTCAGGTGGCTGGGTTGGTTATTTCTCGTATGACACAGTGCGCTATGTAGAGAAGAAGAAGCTGCTGTTCCCTAGTGCTCCCCGGGATGACAGAAACCTTCCAGATGTTCATCTAGGCCTCTATGATGATGTAATTGTATTTGACCATGTTGAGAAGGTATTCTACATTTGGCCTATAGGCTACATATAGTTCATTTTTTGGTCTATCTCCATTTCTTTTGTTTGCTAGGTTGAATGTGTCTTTTAAGTGACATCTCTTATTTCTTTTGTGCATGTCTCAAATTCAAGTGGAGAAATTATGTACCACTTGAGCTTCTTTGAAAACCAAAGGCTGTTTTAAAGGCCATCGTAGTGATGTCAAGATTCATGTGATTTACACATTTTTTTTTTCATTTTGATTGAATGACATTACACATCTTGATATGAGGTTTTCTTTTTTATTTTTCTTTGTAATTTATTTCCTGGCTTGTCTTACCATTTCTTGTTTTTAAATTTTAGTTGGACTTTATGGCTGCTTTTGAGAATATAATTTTCACTTTTGATTTGTTAACTTTTTTATCACAGAAAGCATTTGTGATTCATTGGGTGCGGTTAGATCAATATTCTTCAGTTGATGAGGCCTATAGTGATGGCATGAAACGGTTGGAAACTTTAGTATCTAGAGTACAGGATATAGATCTGTAAGTGATTGTTTTCCTAATGATCCAATACCTTTTTGAACATATTTTTCTCTATAGTTTAGTTGTAGTTTTTCTGATTGAATTGTGAATTTCAGCCCAAAACTGCCTGCAGGTTCAATAAAGTTGTATACTCGTCTTTTTGGCCCTAAATTGGAGATTTCAAGCATGACAAGTGATGCATACAAAGAGGCTGTGTTGCGGGCTAAAGAGCATATTCTGGCTGGTGATATTTTCCAGATTGTATTAAGTCAGCGTTTTGAACGGAGAACATTTGCTGACCCATTTGAAATATACAGAGCCCTGAGGATTGTTAATCCAAGCCCGTACATGACGTATTTGCAGGTTTTGCCTCCTTATCCTAGTTGGAAATGTTTGCTTAATGTTGAAATTCTAGCTTTTGTACACATTTTTCTTTTGATCAGGCTAGAGGGTGTATACTTGTTGCTTCCAGTCCAGAAATTCTTACACGTGTGAAGAAGGTAATTACTGCAGTAATCCAAAGATAAATAGAATTCTGTATAGTTCCATTCTGTCTTCTTGTTTACTAGTGAGCTTCCCCATTCTCCTGCCCCTTTTTCCCTCTTGTCAAAAGTGTTATCTCGTTAAATTGCTGTAGCTGACATTTTCCCAATTTATCTTTATATCTTGTTAATAGGGAAAGATTACTAATCGACCTCTTGCTGGGACTGTCAGGAGAGGGAAAACACCTGAGGAAGACTTAATGTTGGAAAAAGAACTTTTGGCTGATGAAAAGGAGTGTGCAGAGCACATTATGCTAGTTGACTTGGGAAGGAATGATGTTGGAAAGGTTTATTTTTCTTGTATTGACCTCTGTTAATTTTCATTCAGTTAGTGCAGGATGTCTAACGTATGGTTTACTCAAACCATGCTGCTCATTCACTCACAGGATCAATTGGAAAATATTGAATATCGCTGCTTTTTTTTGTGAATAATTGCATGGAGACAATCATGTTGGCAATATACACTATTCGAGCTCTGACAATATTTTCTACTCATATACATCTGGCTGTGAGTCTGCTTAAAACAGGTTGTTCATGCAGGTTTCCAAGCCGGGATCTGTTAAGGTTGAAAAGCTGATGAATATCGAACAATATTCCCATGTTATGCACATCAGCTCTACGGTATGCTCCCTTTAATAGAAGTTCCTGTATGACTCTGAAGGAGGGCGATGTAAACTTTCAGCTTACATTCTGCCTTTGTTTAAGCTGCTGTCCGATGCTTCTTATTATCTTGTTCATAGTGGCTAAGTTCTACTTGAAATCTGTAGGTCACGGGAGAATTACTTGATGATTTAACTAGCTGGGATGCTTTGCGTGCAGCGTTACCCGTTGGAACTGTTAGTGGGGCACCAAAGGTTTTCCTTGTCAACCCTCGGGGTTTCTTCTAATCCAACCTGAATGATTGTATACTCTTTGCCTCCTGCTAGTGTAGAGGGATAACTTTTTTGGTGGTTTCCCATTTTCATAACGCTGCAATACAGGTGAAAGCAATGGAGTTGATTGATCAATTAGAAGTCACAAGGCGAGGACCATATAGTGGTGGCTTTGGAGGCATTTCATTCTCTGGTGATATGGACATTGCCCTTGCACTGAGAACCATTGTTTTTCCAACTGCCACTCGATATGATACCATGTATTCATACAACGATGTGAACAAGCGTCGAGAATGGGTGGCTCACCTCCAAGCAGGGGCAGGGATTGTGGCTGACAGCGTCCCTGCTGATGAACAGAGAGAGTGTGATAATAAAGCTGCAGCTCTTGCCCGTGCCATTGATCTTGCAGAGTCTTCATTTGTTGAGAAATAATTAAATCTCTTCTCAACACTTGCTGCTAAAGTTGAGCTCGATAAACTCAATTAGACTTATTAGAATTATAAATATTAGCATTAAACATTACATTTTTGTCTTTTATAAATATATATTAAATATATTAAAAATTCGATTAAGTTCATAAGGTTTCAAGTCAGTAATTAAATTATTTAACTTTAGTTAAATATATCACTCAAGCAACTTAAGTTCGACTCAAACAATACACTAATCCAACTTGAATTTTTTCTGATAACTAAAACCCAACAAAAGCAAATATTTTAACACATATTTGCCACGTGAACGAACTTTCATATGAAACAATGTACATTTTATTTGAAGACAAACCAAACCTACCAAAAAACCCATCAAACTGTACAAACTATTTCAATCCTTAGACAAAAACCGCATTATCTGTTTTTCTCCTGTCTCAAATCATTCTTTCTTCTTATTTGCACTTCTGTAATAAGGTAACAATGTCTCAACTTCTATTTTTTTTTTTTATTCAATTTATCTGTCAATCCATATAATGCAAAAGAGTTTCTGCTTGTAATTGATTGTTATATTTCTTAATGATTCCTTATTAAATGTTCTGTAATCTTGATGGCTTTGGAATTTCTCAAGACAAAATATTATGAATCACTTTAAGGATGCTGCTTGATTGTTTTAGTGAAATAACTGCAGACAATAGGTTACCTACTGCATCTGTTTTCTGCCAGGGTAGTTGTGATTTAGAATTGTGTGATTTGCCTGATTATGCATACAAATTATGGGTTTTGAGGGTAAGTTGTGTGTGGAAAAGAAAATTTTACCAATTCCAACCAATCTTTCATGATTTCGAGTCTTGCTGATGATTTTAATTTTATAAATGGTGTATCATTTAGTTTTCTTCCTATCTAGGGGAGTGATTGAATCTGCCATAAAGCCATAAGCAGTTGGTGTGTCAAGGTAAAACGTCCAGCCCAAATTGCAGGTTTGCAGCAATGGCTACAATCAAGTTGTACATAGTGTGAATATTGATCCCTCAGCCTGCATGAACAATATACACATCGTTACTTGAAAATTGGCTATAATTTTCTCCGATTCTTTTCCGTCCATACTACTCGTTATATGGTCATGTGGAGACTATGGCAAGGGAAGTGCAACGAGGGGTTAATACAGTTCAAGGTGTTGAAGCAACAATTTGGCAGGTAGTTTTACTATGACAAGAATCAGTAATTATCAAAAGAGAAATTAATGGAATCCCTTAAAGAAAAATGGCCTTTTGATGTTATTAAGTTTGATTTGGTCTGATTCAACAGGTACCTGAGACACTATCTAATGTAATACTGCAAAAGATGAAGGCACCAGCTAAAGCAGATGAGGTACCAGAGATTAGGTCAGAACAGCTTATGGATGCTGATGGTTTTCTCTATGGGTTTCCTTCTCGGTTTCGTATAATGGCAGCTCAGTTCAAGGCCTTCTTTGATGCTACTAATGAGCTGTGGGAACGCCAAGCACTTGCTGGCAAGCTTTCTGGTATCTTCTGGAGTACTGGTTTCCATGGGGGAGGGCAGGAGCTCACTGCGTAAGTTCCTTCTCCTCCATTGTGAACGATATCAGTTCAAATTTAAAGACAAGTAGGAAGATTTTCTAGTTCTTGTTCCTATTTAAAATATGACAAAGAGGTTCATTATGTTCATTCATGTCAAGTAGAACTAGTATGAACAAAAGTGTTTGGAGCATGATTAGAGCACTGCTTTGCTTGATCAAATTTGGAGGATAAATTCCATATCTGCACAATTGGTTTTTAAGTGTTTAATAATCGATCTTTTTCTCTTCGTTGCACTTGATTTGCAGATTAACTGCTGTAACACAGTTAGCACATCATGGTATGATACTTGTCCCTCTTGGATACACTTTTGGCAATGGCATGTTTGAGATGAAAGAGGTAAAGGGAGGCTCCTCTTATGGTGCTGGTACTTACGCAGCCGATGGATCCCGTGAACCCACCGATCTAGAGCTCCGACAGACCTTTCACCAAAGTAAATTTGTTGCAGAAATAACCAAGAAACTCAAGAATAAGCCCCTCTCAGCATAAAAAAACAACTTCATGAAGTAGTGGAAATCTCATAATGCACAGACAACGTGAAGAAACACTAATTTGATTGTTTTAATGCTTTTTTTTATTTCGATTTGTCCCTTTGCACCAAGGAAGCTGAAATATGTCTGCCATGTTCAATAAATTATCCAAGAAACCGAACTATTGGAAGATGGTGGTATCCATGATAATACTGAAAATTTTCCATAATGCCTTTATTTACTTCACCTAATATTTGATAGGTAAGTTCAAGATATTGTTCTCTCTAACATATGCCTTCACCTGAACCATTCTATTCTAGTCAGTTGCTTATTAATATAAATATTCTAACAAATTTCAGGATTTTTTTTTTTTTACCACCGATGGTAAATGTTTTTAAATTTTATTTAGATTAATCTCTTATTCAAATAATCTTAAAAGCATTTTTTTTGCATTAATTTATTGTATTTAAAATTTTACTATGATTTCAACCAAAATTAAATCTTAGTTTAACAAAAAAATGAAAATTGCTTCTTAACAAATAGTTTTGCAATGAATTTTTTTGTATAAAATAAGTTTTAATTTAAAAAATATATATAAATATTGAGATTTAAATACAAAATCAATTGTATATCACGAATAATTATATAAAATAATTGAATTAAAATTTAAATTTATTTTATAACATTTTTTCCCTCAAAATAATCTCACTGCTCCATTAACTACAAATTACATCCTTAATTAATCTTATCTAACAAAATCTTTCGCTATTCTATCATTATCTTTTCTTTTTTTTTTTTAAATTAAGAGGATAAATCTCTTATATAAATTAAAAAAAAATTTAGTTTAAAATCAAGTCTTTAATGTCATTCCAAACATCTTTAACCATTATATTAAAGGTTTAAGGGCTGTTTTAACCTTATCAAATTTTTAAAAAATTATTATAATTACGTGAAATCTTATTTGTTACGACAATAATGCCAATCCAAATTAGACAAATAGAAAGATGATTCGAGTTCTTTTTTATTTGATACTTATTCGCGAATCACCATCTTCTAAACGACCTCGTTTATACAAAGCCAAAGGCCTCTCCAACTTCAAGTCAAGTCAAAACAGCCAAACAATTCCCAATTACAAATCCGAACTAATTTCTTTGCCCGAAAGCCAATCCTCTCTAAAACAAAGATGGAGAATCTATGGCGAGCGGCAACGGGTCAGGACCCGAATCCGGATGACTACAAAGGCATCGAGTTCTGGGCTGGCCCCGAACGAGCCGGTTGGCTAACTAAACAAGGCGATTACATCAAGAGCTGGCGCCGCCGCTGGTTTATCTTGAAGCAAGGCAAGCTGTTATGGTTCAAGGACCCAGCTTCCGTCAACCGCGGCTCCACTCCACGTGGCGTTGTGTCGGTGGGCGATTGTCTCACGGTGAAGGGAGCCGAGGACATCGTGAACAAGGCCTTCGCTTTCGAGCTTTCCACTCGAGATTCCACCATGTACTTCGTCGCGGATACGGAGAAAGAGAAAGAGGATTGGATCAATTCGATCGGTCGGTCCATCGTCCAACATTCACGGTCCGTTACTGATTCTGAGGTCGTCGATTACGATAGCAAGAGCCGGTGATTTTGCTGAAATATTCTCTTAATTCCAAATTTTCGTTTTTGTAATACAAATTCGGCTTCTAGAAATAAAGTTATATACTTGTTCTTGTATTTTAAGTATAGAAATTTTAATTGTCTTTGTTTTACTAAAATTTAGTACTAAATTTCCCAATTTGATTGCAAATTTGGCTTTGGTAATTCTTTGTGTTCGAATTCGGGTCCCTGGAAATTTGTCCCTGATAAAACGCAGTTCTAGGCTTCGTCGACAATGTCCGTGCGATCTTTGGGTGATTTAACAGAAGAAGCGATTCCGAATCTTAGGATGGAAACCAGGCACTGTTTCATTTTGGTCCATGTGTGCCAGATCAGTTTTTCATGTCATGGCATTCGAATGCCAACCAAAGGCACGGACATGGGAGAGATGCAATAGATTTGTTCTCCAGAATAGAAGAAACCACGATGAAGCCCAAGTCTGTGACTTTTACCAATGTGTAGTGTGCTTGTAGCCATTTTGCTTGAGTTGGATCCTGGAAACCATGGAGCATATGTTCTTTTTCTCTGATGTATGTATAAGCCAAAACTGGGAAAAGGGAGAGTGTTTCTAGATCAAGGAAAGCACATGAGAATGAATGACTGGACTCAAGAAAGAACAAGGTTGTAGCGCAATTGAGGTCAATGGAGCCATTCATGAGTTTCTGGTGGGAGATAACTGATACACTCTTTCCAAGGAAATTTACTCGAAATCGGAAGACATTGTTGTCCCACCTTCTGCAACTTATCATCGAAGAGGATGAGATGCAGGATCACGCCTAGGAATGATTTTGATTTTAGGCTGTACATCTAAAAGCTGCTCTAAAACTTCATAAAAATTGAATTATCAATCCAACAGGAAAAAAAAAAAAAAAAGAAGAGAGAAAAGATTGTGTATCAAAATATTTATGATGAATACAAGTATTTCAAACAAAGCTCAGGATAAATCCAGGCCAAAAAGTAGATCATGACTTTCGAATAGTAAAGACTCACCTTGCACCATACAAGGTCAAGTACAGAGTTCCTCTCTGCATATGTAAAAATTTTATCTATCTGACTTGAGCTCACAAATCTCTTTGTGTTGATGGTACGAAGAATCCGATTTATTTGGCTGACCATTTGTCCCCACCTCTCTCACGATCTTCTCTATGATAAGATTCTGATTCATTCCTTGATAACTTTTTTTGTTCTCTCCGACCATGATCTCTACGAGGCCTTAGCTGAAACTCACCATCACCAAGCCTTTTTTTATCTCTTTTCATCCATCATATAATAATCTTCTCGTGACCTTGGCTCAAAGTTGCTATCGTTATGCCTTCTAGATCTTTTTTCTTCCCTTCTAAACCGATCATCATCATTATGCCATGTTGATCTCTTTTCTTCTCTGTGATTATAATCTTCTATTGATGTTTGTCCAACATCTTTTTCAACATACCTTCTAGATCTCTTACCTTCCCTCCCATCACTTTTCTCTAAGGCCTTCTCATCACCCCTTGATGGTCAAAAACCTTCTTGAACTACACGCTCCTGCATGCCAAAACTTTTCTCACTCCTTTTTGAACCCTCAATTTGTCATTTCCCCATCTTGAACTTTTATCCCGAGGACCCCAACCAGTGTTGGCAGCTCTCTGGGTATAAAATCGAAAAAAGGCATAACTAGGCAACACTATAAGAAACATAGAAGTCTCTGGACCAGATGGAAAAAGAAAGCCAAGAACGATTAATAGAGGAAAAACATTTTTTTTTCAAAAAATAACAACAAAATTAACAGAGCACACTTCTCTTGTGCCATCATAGTTCACACAATCAATTGGACAACAGCATTATTGCATTTGAATGTGAAATAAATCACATATAGTAGCAGAGTCTAACAGTAGATCGCTATGCCAATTTTATGATTTAGTACCGAGTCCTACAGAATAAAAGAACAACAAGATTACTTCATTTGACTCAAAATTAATTGAAAATATCCATTTCAATATTTTTATTTTTACATAAATAAATTATTACTAAACAAATATCCCAAGGCAAAATGTCAGCAAAACTAGTATCTAGCATAAGCCATTCATGCTTTGAATTCATCTGGACCCCTAAAAGTAACTTAAAAGCACTCATTCATGATGATTTGCAATATAGCCATCTGAATAAATTACATGTATAAAAAATCAACGGTAAATGGAAATGAATCTTACTTGCTCATCATGGGAAAATTTACATCCAGCGCCATAATTACATTCACATCTCTGGAAAGCACAACAAACCCCTCGGGCCTCCCTCTTCTTCTGTTCTGCATCTTCATCTTTTTCTTTCTTCTTATACTTTTCGGCATGATCAACTCTTATAATTCGACCCAAAATCGGTGCCCCATTAAGATTATCTTCAATACCAAGAAAAAAAAAATCAGAAAAGCTCAATCAGAGCACTTTCCTCATTATTAAATCAAACTATACTTAAATTTGAACCTAGCCTACAGCAAGAATTGTACTTCTTTGATCCTCATGCGCAAGAAAAGCAAAACCTCTCGATTTCCCTGTACCCTTATCTCTAACAAGATTGACATCTACAATTTCTCCATATCTAAACAAAATAGAAAAAAATACATAAGAATTCAAGTCAAATGCTGCGTAATAAAGTGAAACCGATAAAGAATTCCAAAGTGGAAAAAATGAAAATTGAGAAAGAAAACGTACTGGGCAAAAAGAGCGAGGAGATCGCCTTCGGTGAGATCAAAGGGAAGGCCGCCGACGAAGATGCAAGCGGAATCTTTGTACTTGGCGTGCCATGACGCTTCCTCCGATATCCCTAAATCTGCTTCTTTTGCGTTATGTTTTGCAATCACTTTACTAACGTTAATGGATTCATCTTCTTACCCTTTTTGAAACGAAAACCCTAATTTTTAAATGTAATAACCCTAATTTAAATGCAGAGAGGAAAAGAGGGAAACAGTATTTTTGTGTTTTCAAATTATTAATTAATAAAGCTAATTTTTTAATTCTTTATTTCATTGGGCCGGGCCTGATTGTCTGATCTTGGAGCCGGTTAGGCCGATCTTTTGATTGTTTGCCCAAGTTCTTAGGCCACTGGGTATGAAAAATCCGGCTCAATGTAGAATGATGAACCCTTCATCATCCATTTAAGTTCCGGGAAATGTATTTAATCTCTGGTCTCCCATAGCTTAATCTATAGTCTCTGTTTAATTTCTCTTCCCAAAAATCAAACAATTGATCACTAAAATGAACATTGGAATTTCTGTATAGTTCTTGTAGTTTCAGTTACTAAGGCTATCTTGCGGAAGAATGGTGGATTGTGAAAACTCGTATCTAATCCATAAGATATTATTTATTTTAATTTGAATATCATATGATTTTATTTTATAAAAAGCATATCATATGTATGAATTTTAAATCTCAATATATATATTACAATAAATTCTCATAATATATCAATATAAAATTGAGATATCATAAAATTTTTTTGTTAAAATTTGATATTTTCTTTAAATATAATATAAAGCACAGACAGAACCATAAAATAAGAATTACATTACTAAAATCATACAAAATATTAAGATTTTAAAAGTGGTTTTCACTGTATAGTATTTAGTTTTATCAAGATTTTAAAAGTGATTATTACGATATAACACTTAATTTTTATTCAACTGATAATTATTTTAATATTATTTATAAAAATTAATATTTAATATGTGAAATATTATTTATTTTAACTCGAAAATATTATAAATTTATCTTATAAAAATACTTTACAAGTTTTAAATTTAAACCTTTATTTAGATATTATAACATATCCTTAAGATATTCCAATTTGATATCAAATCTTATGACGAGAGGATTAACACCAACTTCACAAATAAAACCTAAATTATTTGAATAAACCAGTTATTGAAGTTATTTTTTAACAAAGATAATGATCCTATTGTTGTTCTTAGGTTTTGCTAGTCCAGCATTGAATTAGTGTAAGGCATGACAGGCCTGAGATCAGATTGATTTGTAAGTTTATGGTCAACAATTTCAATGCTCATTTACTTTGAAAGCTACTCAGTTAAGTTCTATTCCGATTCACTACAATTACCTTGTTTTTGGCATTACTGAGGAAGGTTAAAGGGGCCATTTTCAACTTTCAAGTCCTTTTCATATACCTCAGCCATTTCGTTAATTATGCAAATAATTTTTTACAAGTAGGGTTAGGATCAAGTACTAGGAAAAGGAAAACATCAATTCAAACTTTTACTTTAATTCGTCTGTTCAAAAAATTATTTTGAGTTTGTTTTTAATACATTAATTAATAATAAAATTTTCTAATTTTACAAATAAAATTAAAAATTATTACTTATCTTATTTTTAATATACCTTAAAAAATCAAGTCACTCTCATAACTTTACTAATAAAATTTTAAAAAAATTTAAAGAAGTAATTTTTTTACCTATATTATTTTCATATCAAAATCAAATCAGACATTTAAATTAGAGTTAAAAAGAATGATAATAAATAAAATAGTTAATGTATTTGTATAATATATAATATTAAAATTTATATATTTATATTATATTTTATATAAAATTACTTAATATAATTGAAATCAATTTAAAAATATAAAATATAAAATATATATTTATTTTATTTTATTTTATTTTTATATTATATTTATTTTATATTACCATAAGAAAATCAAGAAAACCCAAACTCCCGTGACGTCGATTACAGGCTAATGCCCGAAACAAAGCCACGTGGCAGCTTATGGTTCGTTTTAGAAACAAAAACCTAAGAAAAGAAAAACAAAACCTCCTTTTTAAACTACAGTTCGTTCTACCTAATAACTCCCAAATGATTATATTATTCCGTACGCTAGTAACCAAAATCTTTTCTTGGTTCTAAGCTTTTTCCTAGCTTCACCGGACAACGGGAAATGGGTTCCGGCCGGCGAATTCCTTTCGCCCTTGTTCTGTTCTTTTGCCTTATAATTGCCTCTCACTCTCTTAGTTCTAAATATGATTTCCGGAAGAAACACAAAATCAAAGGACCCATTAAAACTTTAGTTATCCTCGTCATGGAAAACCGGTCCTTTGACCATCTTTTAGGTTGGCTCAAATCTACCCGACCCGATGTCGACGGACTCACCGGCTCCGAGTCAAATCCAGTCAACGTCACCGACCCCAACTCCCCCAAGATCTCCGTCTCCGACGACGCTATCTTCGTCGATTCCGATCCGGGCCACTCTTTCCAAGCGATCAGAGAACAGATTTTCGGGTCCAACGATACCTCAGCTAACCCGGCTCCGATGAACGGCTTCGCCCAACAAGCGGAGAGCATCGGTGAGGGAATGGCCAAAACTGTGATGAGTGGGTTCAAACCGGGCCTGTTACCGGTTTACACGAAGCTAGCGAACGAGTTCGGCGTTTTCGACCGGTGGTTTGCTTCGGTTCCCGCCTCGACTCAACCGAACCGTTTTTACGTTCATTCAGCGACGTCGTTTGGCGCCATGAGTAACGTCAGGAAAGACCTCATCCACGGATTCCCTCAAAAAACGATATTCGAATCGTTGGACGAAAATGGCCTCAGCTTCGGCATTTATTACCAAAATATCCCGGCCACCCTTTTCTTCAAAAGCGTAAGAAAATTGAAGTTCCTGACCAAATTCCACAGTTACACCCTGAAGTTCCGGCTCCACGCTCGGCTTGGGAAACTACCAAATTACGTGGTGGTAGAGCAACGCTACTTCGATGTGAAGGCGTTTCCGGCGAACGACGATCACCCGTCGCATGACGTGGCGCGTGGACAGAGGTTCGTGAAGGAGGTGTACGAGATACTTAGAGCTAGTCCGCAGTGGAAGGAGACGGCGCTTTTGATTACGTACGATGAGCACGGGGGGTTTTATGATCATGTGCCGACTCCTGTCTCGGGTGTGCCTAACCCGGATGGAATTGTGGGACCCGACCCGTATTATTTCAAGTTTGATAGATTGGGTGTTAGGGTCCCTACTATCTTGGTCTCTCCCTGGATTGATAAGGCCACTGGTGAGTATTTTTTTTTTAATGAAAAAAAATAGTTTAGATTTCAATTTATTGCTTTTTCAATCTTTTAATGGGTTTATATTTGATGTCTTAATGAATTTTTTAATATAATTTATGTATTGTTAGTGAATTATCATTTGCTACAAAAGATTTTTCTTTTTTTGTTCTTTTTTTTAGATGATGATTTGAGGAGTTGTCATTTGTTGGCTTTTTCTGGGTTACAAGTCATTTGTTGACTAAACACTTAAACGAAATCAAAGATAAAACTCTTTTAATGTCATTTAAAGGAAGTTTGATGCAAAATGTTGTTTCCAAGGTTTGGTTTGAAGTTTTGTCCTTTTAGTTTAATGGGTTGGTGACTTGGTGTTGATTAGAAGCATGGTTTGAAGTTTTGTCCTTTTAGTGATAATTGAGAGGACATTGCTTTGCTTCTAATACTCCCCTGTTTTTGGTGGGATATTTTTTTTGTCTTTGTGTAACAGTTGATTTGAGGGGTTAGCCATTTAGTTGAATCAGTTTGCTCGATAGAAGGGTGAAAGTCGAATTGCGAGCCTAGTTTTTCAGTAATCTCTGTGGAAACCAAGTTTGATTTCTTTTCCATGTCTTATTAAGTGCCATGTTAGTATCGAAATTTGATTTGGGTGTTTGTGTGCGATGTGTAGTAAAAGAAATAGATTGGACTCTTCAGTAGAAAAGATCGTAAGACGATTCATCCTATTGTAACGGAGTATATTATAATAAAAATCAGCCATTAACGATGTAACTCATAGAAATAGATAAACATAACTTATAATCGTAGATATAACTAAAAGCGTATGAGTTCTAGCAGTCTATTTCTGAGTTGACAAGTCATTCATAATTTGTTTTTATTTGCAATTCTGTTGTTCAGAAATTCTTGTTGATATGCCAGAATTGAAACTCCCATAAGTTGAATTTTGAAGACATTGGCTTCTTATCTAGAATGAATGAAACCCATCCAACATCCGCTTGATTAGTAGAGATGACTGTATGAGAGATGAAATACTTGTTCAGTCAACCAAAAGACGAAGCTCTCCTTGTCTGTGGATTGAGCTGCCTTCCTATATATTAGATGCAAAACCAATAGTGACTACATTTAATTTGGCCAGTTCTTTCATTTTCATGTTGAACTGATGCTTTGAGCAATTAATTTTACAGAGCAATCTTTCAGTTGTCCCTAGGACTCACTTCATTTCTTGACTTCATGCACTGTTATTTACTAAATGTAGCAATTCTTGACGTTCTGTATTTCTTGCTCTTTGTTTTTGTGCAGTGATCCATGAGCCAGATGGGCCAATGCCACATTCACAATTTGAACATTCTTCCATCCCCGCAACAGTGAAGAAGCTTTTCAACCTGAATTCAAATTTCCTGACGAAGAGGGATGCATGGGCTGGTACATTTGAGAATTATTTTAACCTGCGCAGTACTCCACGTAGTGATTGTCCAGGTTTGCATCATTTTCCTTGATCATAGAATCGAGTTCAATTTTGTTTACAAATGCTTTTGAATTTTGTTAATCTGTTGGCTTCGTATCAAATTTATATGGAATATGGTTGTGCTCCGTGCCCTTGCATTACTTTACTGGTGGAATTTGCTTTGTTTAGTATTTATGTTATGTGCATTTCTTTGGATTGTTATCCTTTGTCTCCTTGCTAATATGGAAACGCTGCAACTGTAAAAGTACTTTCACTGGGTGATGCATTCCTTTTGAGGTGCTGTTTCTAACAACCACATCCTCTCCATTTGCCCACATGGAAGAAGTGAAAGAAGAAACATAAATAATGGGTCTGGCAGGAAGATGGTGCCATATATTGGAGCACAGCATGTTTTGGTTATGTTAGTTTGATTTTGATTATTGAAAGCCTGTCTTGTTTCAACTAAAGTTTTCTGAATGTCGTAATTGTCAGATATAGAGTTCAGATGGATGTAATTTTCTCTTATCAAAGCATTGTCAGAAATCATCTATTACATCTTTTCCTGGGTGGCTTATAATATGTGCTAAAATTTGGATGCAGAAACTCTTCCCGAAGTGAAGACACCATTGAGGCCATGGGGACCGAAAGAAGATTCTAGCCTCTCAGAATTCCAAGTTGAACTCGTTCAGCTTGCATCACAGCTCAATGGTGATTATGTCCTCAATACTTACCCAAATATTGGCAGAAACATGACGGTAGGTGAAGCCAACAGATACGTGGAGGATGCGGTCAAGAGGTTCCTGGAAGCTGGAAAGGCTGCTATTAGAGCTGGAGCTAATGAATCTGCAATTGTAACAATGAGGCCTTCGCTTACCAGTCGAGTTAAGGTAGATCAGAGCAGCTGTGCTGAAGCCATTTAGTAATACAATTGCCCCTTGTAAAATAGAAATTTAAACTTTTCTACTATTACATAATACACGCCTTTCTTTCCCAGATATTCCTCGGTGACACTTCTGTGGTTTTGTAAAATGTAGACCTGGGAAATTATGTATTTGTGTGGTAAATTATGTATTTATATTGTGTAAAATATTAATAATTATTATGTTTATATAATGTTTTATATGAAAATTATATGTTATAATTTATGTTGATATGAAAATATGAAATATTTTTTGATTTTGATAAATTTATATATAATTTTTATTAAAATTTTAAATCGTATTATTTTTTTATTTTTTTTATTTTTATATTCGTATTAAATTTTAGATTGTCAAAGCAAAGTGAAACCGGAGTTTCAAGGTCAGGGATCAGTTTGTGCTTACTTTGCCTTTCTTTCCTTCCCTGATGACACATCTATCAACACTAATTACCTTATATTTTCTGCTTATTTAGTCTTCGTTATGCAGCTTGGCTCTGCCATGTCTGTGCTGGTTCAGCCCGGGCCAAGAATGCTATGAATATTATGCGCACAAAAGTCGTAGATGCGGTGCCAACTCGATTATAATGATTATTGCTGTTGCTGAAATTAATAGTGCCGACTTGATTTTTGATTATTTTTTTGGTGGCTTAAAAATGGTTCAAAACTAGACCGTTTAGGAAGATCCGCGAGGCAATTCCTAACGGCGTACAATGAGCCACGTCATCTCCCGCCGTGAACCGAAACGCAATCACGAAACTAACCCCAACTCCCTAAGACCCTTCCCCGACACAATCCCGGTCATGTCCTGAGGATAATGTGGTAAATCCGATAACACGTGTGCTTTAAATACGAAGAGCAAAGTCATTGTCTTTCCCCGTTTTTTACCTCTTTGCCCCAAACCCTTCGGTTTTGCCTTCTTAGTTGCAGTTTCCTCGTATCGAATCTCTGTCGTGTTTATTTGTTTGTTTGTTTTTTTTCTCTTTAGATTGGGTTTTCAAAAATGGCCCCGCAAAAAAGAAGAACGGCGTTTCCTAAGGTACTTATTGAGAGTGATACGGACTCTGAACAAAGCTCTTCAGAGGAAGAAGAAGAAGAAGAAGAGCAAGAAGTAGACCCACCATCAGAAGAAGAAAATGAAAATAAAGATAAAATTGAAGATTCTAATGATGCCAAAAAGAAAGGCAAAGCAACCATTACTATCAGTCTCAAGAAAGTCTGCAAAGTAAGTAAATTGGAATTGTTTTGGTTTTAGTGGGCTTTTTTAAGAGAAAAAAAAAAGTGAACTATCTTTTTTTTTTTTTTTTGGTTGCGGTTTAGGTGTGTAAGAAGGCGGGTCACGAGGCGGGGTTTAAGGGGGCTACCTATATTGATTGCCCAATGAAACCTTGCTTTCTTTGCAAAATGCCCGGTAAGTTGTCACTCACTTCTTAAATATTTGTGCATGTCTATTGCCCTGTTTTTTTGGGTTCCTGTGTCTCTCATCAAGTCATATTTCCAAGTTTCCACTGCATTTATGTTGTTTGTTGTTGTGATTGATCTGTATGTTGCTTATGTGTTTTATACATTGAAGGTCATACTACAATGACATGTCCACATAGGGTAACTACAGAGCATGGGGTCATCCCAGCACCCCATAAAAATATCCAGAACCCAGTGGAATTTATATTTGAGCGCCAACTTAGACCTGGGATTACTTCGGTAAGCTTTGGATTTCCTTTTTTACAGTGACAGTTTGATTTCTTTCACCTTTGGGGGCAACCATTTTCTTATTCTTCTTTTATGCAAGTCAGATGTCCAGTTCTCTTTGGAAGCATTTTGTCTAGGGTTGTTTAGGTGAATTCAAGAAGTTCCTTCGACATGTAATTCAATTGTACGTCTGCTGAGTAATACTTTTGATGACCCTTTTAAGATGTAACTTAACTGCTGCCTGCGAGAATTGAGTTTGTAAATCTTTTGTGTTCAAATTGTGTTCTTTGACAGTATATTTTATGCCATTTGGGAATGTCATTGTATCTTGTGCGCTTATCATGCAATATCATTTGCATACTGATATAGTTAGGCAAATCATAAAGGTAGTTCAGTTGCTGGCTCATGTTTGTTAAGTACTTTGAAATGTTACCATTCTGGACAAAAGTGGTCTCTATAGTTTGGATTTATGTTAGATTATCAAAATCAACATTTTGGATATATGGAATTTGAATTTACCATCCTTTGATTATTTTTGACATGGGATAATGATTCTAAGTCTAACATTAAAGCTTCTAGTTTTAAAATTTTTAATGGAAATTGAATTGGAAATCCTAATTAGGCTTCACATTTTTTTGTAAGCTTAAGGTTCTATAACTGCTACTTTATCAAGTTTTCCTTACGCTTAGAATTTTATGTCACAATCTTTTTTTGAGTCTATGAGTATAGCAGCAAACAATGTGATAATTTTCTGATTTGAAAGTTACCTGATTTATGTGGTTCCAGCTTATGATTCAGGAAGCTTAGTTTTCTTTGCATTTGAGCGTCATATTATTCAGTTGTGCTTTGGGATTGACTAAATTTTCAACTTGATATTAGTTGATTTTGTTGAATATGTCCTTTTAAAACTACTCAAATTGTCTGTTCTATGGTGATCTCTTAGTGATATTCTGTGATTCTCTTCTTAAAATGAATTTGTTTTACTCTCTTTTATTCGTTTAATAGATCAAGCCACCATATGTGATCCCAGATCAAGTCAATTGTGCAGCTATCAGATACCACAGTAGAAGGGTAACATGTTTGGAGTTCCATCCCACAAACAATCACATCCTTTTGTCAGGAGATAAGGTCAACCTCATCGAGACACCAAGTTGTTTCTTGGTTTAAATTTATATTAATGAAGCTTTGATTCTTGATGTCTGCCTCTCTTTTTTTCTAATTCATTTAAAAGAAAGGACAACTTGGAGTCTGGGATTTTGCTAAAGTGCATGAAAAGACAGTTTATGGAAACATACACTCTTGTATACTCAATAATATGAGGTAAGTAATCCTTGTTTGAAGCTGTATCTTCTTTTGTTATCTTCGTACATTCATACAAGGGCATGTGTATTTGCACCTTTGTATAAGAAAAGAAATGTACATGGTAATACTTCAATTTTTTAGACTCTCTAGTCCATTTTTAGTCTTTTTAAGCAGAAGCCTGAAATCCAAATCCTTGCAGGTTCAGTCCTGCAAATGATGGTACAATATATGCTGCATCGTCGGATGGAACCATCAGTTGCACTGACTTGGAGACTGGAATTTCATCATCTTTAATTAATCTTAATCCTGATGGTTGGCAGGTAATGATTAGAGGTTTTTTGACCAAAGAGGCAAAGATCTTCTGTTTTATGTCTATCTCTCTGAATACAATTGACGGATAATTGTTGACGCTTTTGATGATATTATAAATTTATAATAATTGATGATATTATAAATTTATAACAATTAAATGTTCAAAGTTTGTGCAGAAATATGTGTTTTTTAATGTTCACTTTTTTTCTGATAAAAATATATGCAGTTCACTTGTTTGCATCACTATGGATGATTTATGATCGTCATTAATCACCAAGTTTTAATAAGAACACCTACTTATTTTACTTTGAAGTCCTTGAATGCTTAATATATTTCATTTCTATAATTGTAAAAGAATAATGTTCATCAGTTAAAAAATTGCCTGCTAGTTATCATACATTTCTCAGTAATTAAGTACATTTTAGCACACTGTAATCCTGTTCAACCAGATCTTTTGTTATTAAGTTCATTTTAGTTGAACAGAGCTGTGAATAAAGAAACAGAAACATTTAGGCAAAGTGGATATAGGAAAGTGAGCATGGCACCCGCCTTGCCCCCTTCATTGTGGCAACTCAGGAGGGTGTACAAAGTGAGTTAAACTAAAAATTGGAATATAAAGAAGGTAGTTTTTGGCTGTCACTTGCAATTTCTTTTTAATAAATCATGAAGCATGACAATATGTGTTCCATCTTTAGGGTCCAGCCAGTTGGAGGATGCTTTATGGCATGGATATCAACTCAGAGAAAAGTGTTGTGCTTGTAGCTGATAACTTTGGTTTCCTATACTTGTGAGTAATTTTCTTATCCATGCATTCATTGCATACTCTTGAAGCACTAAAAGTATGAAATTATGAGTTTTTCTTTGTTTGAGAAATATGAGCATTATGCTCAAATTTGATTGGAAATTTCATTCTGGCATATCCAGGGTGGACGCTCGCTCCAACAGCCAAACCGGAAAGGCAATTATGATCCATAAGAAAGGAAGCAAAGTAGTTGGTCTGCACTGTAATCCTTTTCAACCAGATCTTTTGTTGAGTTGTGGAAATGATCACTTTGTAAGGCTCCTATGTCCTTATTGCATCACTTGATATTTTATTCTGTTGATATTAAACTGTTGCATTACTTTATCCTTTCGTATACCAAAGTATACATGGGGATTTAATATTTTTATTGCTACTATCATCAATAACAAAAACTTTAAAGATTGTCTGCACACATGGTCAATTTTTGCATGTCATTTTGCATACTATTCTTTTGCCAATCAAACATCCTTATCATTTCAGGCTCGTTTGTGGGATATGCGTCGATTAGAAGCTGGATCTTCTCTTTGTAACCTTGAGCATAGACGTGTTGTGAACTCTGCCTATTTCTCCCCATTGTCTGGATGCAAAATTCTTACCACATCTCAGGATAATCGTCTTCGTATATGGGACTCCATCTTTGGTAATTTGGACTCACCAAGTCGAGAAATTGTACATAGTCATGATTTCAATCGACACTTGACTCCTTTCCGAGCTGAATGGGATCCTAAGGTCATAAAATTTGATATGAAAGTACTTTATTATTGGTTTATTATACATCTTTTATCTTTAAAGATTCCCTTGTTCCTTTTGTGCAGGATCCATCAGAGTCTCTTGCAGTTATTGGTCGCTACATAAGTGAAAATTATAATGGAACTGCCCTACATCCCATTGATTTCATAGATATAAACACAGGACAACTAGTAGCTGAGGTTATGGATCCAAACATTACGACTATTACTCCTGTGAACAAACTACATCCGAGAGATGATGTCTTGGCATCTGGTAGTTCAAGGTTGGAATTCGTTCTCTGTTTTGGTCTTCATCATTCTTGGATGCTAATTTCTGTACTTTCATAACTTGTCATAAAGCCCTTTTGGCTGTGAACTTCCGGTAAATAGTATGTCATCATGTCTACTTTCCCCTTATTAGTTTTTAGCTGCTGCAGAAGAAGCGTGCTAGTGCATCCAGTATATAGCATGCAAGATTTTGCCATAGGGTTAGGTTCAATCTTTCATGTTTAGTGGGTCTAGATTGTACTTGTTTCGAAAGGATGGAAGAGTACATGAGCAAAGCGAGATCCATTTTTGAGCTTTGTTTGACTACATAATACTTTACATCTATGATAGTAATAAATTCAAGTCAGACATGTTGGCTTTCTTTCAATCCGATTTCCAAAGCTTAGACTGGACAAAAATGATCAAATTCAGTTTTTGATAAATGGTGATGATTATTAAGTCTATGATGTAGCGAATTTTTAGTGTTCAGTTACTTCATCTTTCATTATTTTTTTGGTCCTCTTTGATTATGTTGCTGGTAGTCTTCATTGTCTGATATATCTTGTACTTTTAGGTCTCTGTTTATTTGGAGGCCGAAGGAGAAGTACGATGACGCAGAACGGTTAGATATGAGAAAGATTGTTGTCTTTGGAGGAGATGAGAAAAAGCGCGGCAAGAAGTCTAGGGATGAGTATGATGATGATGATTCTGATGATGAAAAATTCAACTTCAAAGGCAAGAATGTGAAGGCCAAAAAATCTAAAAAGGAAACAACCCCTTATTGTGGAAAGGCAAAACGATGAGTAAGAAACATGATCATCCTAGATCATTTTTGTTTGTCTGTGATAGACTATCTTTTTTGTTTCGGTTTCAAAAGCTCCCATCAGCTAATCCTGTACAGGTCACAAACTTACCTAGCATCCTTTTCCCTCTCGCAAATGCTTCCTTCTCATCAATGGTAAACAGCTGAGGCAGGCATTTAGCTTTGGATTTCTTTAAAACAGTGTGTATTAGAGGTTGTTAACAGTCGTATGATCTGTGTCGGACTTTTAGTTTTAATAGTAAGGATTTAAATCTAGGCAACTTCATATATAAAAAATATGTATTTATATATATTTTTGAGACATTTGAGACGTGTGAACCGTGATAACATGCTGTGTGTGCCGTTTGTCATATCCCGTGGTAACCATCATGGCCTTCCTTTCAGGGTTCAACAAACAAGGGCCCTTATTTTCTGCATGAGAATTTTTTGGTTTTCCGTGCAAGTTATTAATCTGTCGTGACAAATCATCGCATCAACCTAACGTTAACGACTGTCGTGTCTTTTAGCAAAGATCATTAGATTTCATTAATATATATTTGTTCTTTTATTTTCTTCATTTATTTTTTAAATGTTTTAAAATTATATATATATATTTCGAACATCTAAAATTTTTTTATTTTTTAATATTAAAAATTATGAAACTTCAATTTTAACAAAAAATTATTTTTTAAAACTCTATGAAAGTTAATACAAGATTAATAAATTAATAAAATTGAGATGCAAGAAATAGAAATAGAATTATAAATTGATTAAATGTTACTTTATAAATAATTATATAAAGTAATTAAATTAAGTGTCAAAACAACATTTATTAGTTGAAATATTTTTAAAATGAAATTTACAATCTTAAAAGGAAGAAAATCCTCCAAACCAAAACAACAAGATGCAAAGTTGAACTCTACATAACCAAGTCACTGATGAGATAGGGACTATACGGTCATCCAATACGTAATAAAAACTGACAATAATTTTGACACGTCAATAATTTTCTTCTACACCTTTTTATTAGTAAAAGAAAAAGACAAAAACAAACTAAAATTGGAAGCCTATAGTTTCAACTTTTCTCTACTTCATTATAAAAATAACTAATTATATATCAAATTAAAATTTGTCATGACTCCAATTTTCATTTACAAATGATACGTAAAGGAACAAATGATAACGTAAAGGAGTAAAGGAATGCCTTCGAAAACATACTTTAACTTTAAAAAAATGTTTTCACGCTAAAAATAGGATAAACCAATGCTTTAATTAAAACATCGATACTTTCCACGTCACTTTGTCGCGATTATAAATGTATGTACAAAATTTATATTTTTCTTAATAGTAACGTATTTCTATAAATAAAAAAGTTATAAATAAATGTTTGAAAAATATGTAAAAATTATACATTTTTGTGAATGTGATGTCTCGATCCTATATTGAGATAATATGAGATTTTATTATGATATATATATATATATATAAAGATATAAATTTAAATTTGTGCATATTTTATGAAATAAAATTATGAGACTTTTAAATGAAAATAGACAATATCTCATAAATTGAGTGCGAATATTCACAAATAATATTAAAACGATCACTAGTCGGATGAGAACTAAGTGTTACATTCTAAAAGCTATTTCTAAAATTTTACAGAAGCTAAGTGTTACACGGTGAGTGTTATCTCTATAATCCCAACGTTTAGTGTGATCATGTTATTTGTGTGTATTTTATGTTGGGTTTGCTCAATATTTGATGTGATTTAATAGATTTGTGCGTTTTATATTGGGTTTGAAGGGGACATCAAATTTTAACGAAAAAATTTATGATACCTCAATCATACATCGAGATAATTGAAGTTTTCTTATAATATAATCATATATCGGGATAACTGAAATTCTATTATAATATATATATATATATATATATAGATTTAAACCTAAAATCTGTAAAGTATTTTTTGTGAGAAAAATTTGTAAGATTTTTGAATAATATTTTATAAATTAAGTGCGGGTTTTCAAATTAGCTTTATTATAAAATTAATTTATAAATCATTTCTTAGTTAATATCATGAAATTTATCCATAATGATAACATTATATATGACAGCTTTTTCTTTATTATATATATATATATATGTATGTATGTATGTAATGGGCGAATCTGAAAAGGCAAGTAAATGTTAGACCCTTTAAAAAATTTTTTACTTTCCTTATGAAACAGAACCATTCAAAAATTTTGTACTTTCCTTAAAGAGTAATTTCACTTAATTATTTCTTTGACCTCTCTTTTTTTTAATTAAAATTACTATTTACCTATTTCTTATCAAATTTTATTTTCGCCTATTTATATATTTATATATATTAATTTTTTATCTTCGACTCTATATATATTAGTAGAAATTTCAAAAGAGAAAATTGCATGGAAGGATTTTGAAGTATTTAAAATATCCAAGTTTAAAATTTTTTCCTTAAAACCGATACTATTTCTTGTGCCGAAAACAAAGAAAAAAAGGAAAAATATAGTTGAGAAAAAAGATTTGAACATGTTGTCAATTGCAGCGCTTATTTATGCATGTGATCGTAAGAATAGGGCAGAAAAAAATTTTCTAACAAGCAGTAACAAACTTGCATGGTTCTAGTGGGCACGAAATCTCACTTTTACCCCTCTCAACTGAGGGCAATTCTGGTTTTTCAGACGTATCTTCAAAATTTCGGTCGTATCTTATTTCCTTTGGAACTCAAACTCTTCCTCTATAAAAACTTCACCACTTTCGTATATTTTCATTCGACTTTTTATTTCTATTGAAAAATATTTTTAAAGAGGAAAATCAGAGAGAGAGAGGTCATGGCGGCCTCGAATGGAAGCGAATATTTTGAGTTTGATTTAGAGACGGGAAATGTGGAGTCGTTTCACGGACCGTCAAATGCGGAGTCCGTTAAGAAAGATGAGGAAGAGCTTGTGTGGGAAGCGATATCGCGGTTGCCGTCAGTGAGGCAAGGACGTTTCGCCATTTTGAGAAGGAGTCCATCCGAAGGAGGAGGAGAGAATGGAGTAGCGGCGGAGACGATTGATGTGAAGAGGCTTGATCGAACTAGAAGAGAACTGGTTGTGAAGAAAGCGTTGGCTACCGACGATCAGGATAATTATAAGCTTCTCTCCGCTATCAAAGATCGCCTTGATAGGTAGTAACACGTTTCATGCGATTTTATTTTTATATTCAATTATTTTTTAGATTTATTTAATTTTTTTCTCTTTCAAGTAGCGTAAGAAGATTTAAATTTACAACTTGATATGATTTTTTTTTTTTACTCTCAGAGTTATGAGATTTAAACTTAACTTAATATTTTTATACTATTATTTTATATTTACTGTTTATTAAATCCGTTGAGAATTGATGAGTTGAAATTTGCAGGTGAATTTGAATATTTTGTGGATAAAATATGTTCTAATGCGCAAATTTTGATTACTTCTAAGCTCTATTTTCCTATTGTGTGTGAATTATGACAGAGTTGGATTGGATGTGGCAAAGATTGAAGTAAGGTTCCAGAACATAAACGTTGAGGTCGATGCTCAAATCGCCTCAAGAGCTTTACCCACTTTAATCAACGTTACCCGTGACTTCTTTGAGGTTCAGTATCTTATACGTATCTTTTTTTTTTCCCTTTGGTTTAATCTCTGACTCATTTCTATTGAATTTGAGTACAGAACGTCGCAAGAAGTTTGAGGATTTTAAGTCCCAATAAATTCAAGTTAAACATCTTGAAAAACGTCAGTGGTGTTGTTAAACCGGGGAGGTAATTACTACTATTAGATCGTTGAAATGGGCGCAATTTTAAATTAACATTAGAAAAAAGGAACTGAAATCACAGTTTATTGGAGATGTTCGTAACTTTTTTTGGGTGTGATTCACGACATGCATGTCTTTTGTCAATCATTTAATGTCGAACTTGGTATTTTTTTTTTTTTCATATCAATTTGCTCCTTTCAGGATGACCTTGCTCTTAGGACCACCAGGATCGGGCAAATCCACCTTGCTTTTAGCTCTTGCTGGGAAACTTGACAACAAGACTTTGAAGGTTAGACATATTGTTGCTTTCAGCATTTCTGCTTTTTGAGCAAATCACATGATTTAACTCCTTTGCATGCTTGTTACTGTCAATATCATGAATCACTCAGTGTCACTCTCAAATTGCTTTTCTCCATATGTGATTCGTGAACAACCCATGACAAGTTTTTATTCCGAAAACTCAACCGTCAATGTTCAAAGCAATTGTTTCCGGCTATAACCTATATGTTTTGTTTCCCTCATGTACAAGTGAAACAGATGGAGCACATCAACGTATATTTATTGTATTCAAATCGTCTTACATAATCGCATTATTAAAATTAATTAATTTATTTATTAAAATAAATATTTATTATTTAATTATTATATATAATATATAATAATTAATTAATTTTTTTAATATTATAATTACATGATGTAATTTGAATAGAATGTTTCACGCCATATAATTATTTTATATAATATTTTCTCAGGTAATATATATTGCAAAGGTTAGCCAAAGCTTTCTTATACCGCCCAAAGGGTCAAATTTTAAAGCAACAGCGAAAATAGTTGACTGTTGAAAAAAACAAGCCATTTCAACCATACAATTAATAAATATGGCCTGGCAGTCTTAAGTTTACAAAAAATAGCTCTAATTTCTTGCTAATACAAAATGTTTCTTTTTATTTTTGCAGACAAGCGGTGATATTACATACAACGGCACAAAACTTGATGAGTTCTATGTTAAAAGGACTTCTGCATACATTAGCCAAACAGATAATCACATTCCAGAGCTTACTGTACGAGAGACTTTGGATTTTGCTGCTAGGTGTCAAGGTGCAAGTGAGGGCTTGGCAGGTTTGTTTGTTCCCATATCTGGACATATTAGTTATACTTATAATTCACTTTAACGTTACACTTTGAACATCATGGTTTTGCTAACAATGTGATAAAGTAATAGTTTTTGTAATAATACTTTTATATTAAATATGATAACTATGTTTTGGCTTCAAGCTTCTGCTTAATTAACTACTTTTTTCCTGTTCTTCCTATATGTTACTTGCAGAGTATATGAACGATTTAACCCATTTAGAAAAGGAAAGGAAGATACGTCCAGTCCCAGAGATTGATGCTTTTATGAAGGTCACCTTTTTAAAAAATTTATATTAACTACCGGTTCAATTGTTCTTCAGTGTCTACTCATTTCCAGCTTTAAGACTTTTACTTCTTTGATTTTGCACAGGCATCATCTGTTGCCGGTAAACATAGTATTTCGACTGATTATGTCTTAAAAGTGCTTGGTCTTGATGTATGTTCAGACACCGTGGTTGGGAATGACATGCTCAGGGGTGTCTCCGGTGGCCAAAGAAAAAGAGTTACTACAGGTCTCTCTCTTTGGGTACTATCCCCCCATGAGTGAATTCTGTCAGATTCTAACAACTTATATTGTCCAAGTCTGCAGCTAGAACTTTATGTTTCTAATCTTATTAATGTCCTTGGGAAGATGAGAATTTTTTTAATGCAATATGAATTCATTCTACAAAAAAATGATTGAGGAACTTTAACTTAGAGTTACATTCTGAATGGTTTTTGTGATCCATGCTCTATTTTGTGATACTCTCCGTCAAATTGTAACTCTCTTCACTATCCTCGTGCAGGAGAGATGATTGTTGGGCCGAGAAAAACTCTTTTTATGGATGAAATATCCACTGGTCTTGATAGCTCTACGACGTACCAAATTGTAAAATGCGTGCGAAATTTTGTTCATCTAATGGAAGGAACCGTACTCATGGCTCTACTACAGCCTGCACCTGAGACATTTGAGCTATTTGATGATCTAGTGGTATTATCAGAGGGATATATGGTGTATCAAGGCCCTCGAGAAGAAGTTTTGGAATTCTTCGAGTCATTAGGATTCAAACTGCCACCCCGCAAGGGAGTTGCAGATTTTCTTCAAGAGGTATTTATTTTCCTCACTGCAACTTCTATGGTTAATTAGATCTTCTTTAGGTACTTGCCTAACTAGTTGCAATTGCCAGGTCACCTCTAAAAAGGATCAAGCTCAATACTGGGCTGATCCTTCAAAGCCATATGTGTTCATTCCTGTTTCAGAAATGGCCAATGCATTTAAAAATTCTAGATTTGGGAGGTCTCTGGAGTCAACACTTAGTGTTCCATATGATAAATCCCAGAGTCATCCTTCAGCTTTGTCCAAAACAAGATATGCTGCATCAAAATGGGAACTTTTAAGAACGTGCTTTGCACGAGAAAAACTACTAATCAGCAGGCATAGTTTTCTTTACATTTTCAGGACCTGCCAGGTATGTTTTGGCTTGCCACTTCTGAACTTGTTATGTTTACCGCCACATTGTGTATACTGATATTCTTAAACGTCTATGATTTGATGAGATATGAAGTGAGAACCGTTAGTCTATTACTTCTGCTTTATTCATTCTATAATAAAAAGCTTAGCATTGACTGAGTATCTATCTATCTGGGAGGTTTTTTACCTTTTTCATATTTTCTTAGCTTTACTGATATTACAAATGATCTTAGTACTATGTAGTTTTTTTTTTTTTTTCATTATTTTTTTTTTTTTGAAGTTCTTCTCATGGTTTTTCACTTTTGAAATCTATATGTTACACATGTTTAAGGTTGCATTTGTCGGATTTGTCACGAGCACAATTTTTTTACGAACAAGACTACATCCGGTAGATGAGATTAATGGCAACCTCTACATCTCTTGCCTTTTCTTTGGGCTGGTGCATGTGATGTTTAATGGATTTTCTGAGCTATCTCTTCTGATATTTCGACTCCCAGTCTTTTACAAACAGCGAGATAATCTGTTTCTTCCTGCATGGATCTGGTCTGTGGTCAGTTGGATTCTACGTGTACCTTACTCTATTGTTGAGTCTGTAGTATGGTCTTGTGTTGTATACTACACTGTTGGTTTTGCCCCTGCTGCTGGGAGGTATCTCCTATTTCATTTATTTTCTCAGGAATGATGCTCCTTTTCATAGTAATTTCTTCTAATTAGTTCTTGTTTTTGGATTCAGGTTTTTCCGCTTCATGTTCTTAAAATTTGCAATACACCAAATGGCAATTGGTCTATTCCGAATGTTGGCTGCTATTGCAAGAGATACGGTCATTGCAAATACATTTGGGTCATTTGCACTTTTAATTGTACTTTTGTTAGGTGGATTTCTTATACCAAAAGGTATGCTGTGTAAAATTTTACTTAGGAATAGAAGATAAGATATATTGTTGGTTGATTGATTTTTTAGTCTTCTTTCAGACAAGATTAAACCATGGTGGGTTTGGGCTTCTTGGTTGTCACCACTACAGTATGGACAAAGAGCAATTTCTGCTAATGAATTCACTGCCACAAGGTGGAAAAAGGTGCATTAATAGACGTGCTATCATCAATTTTCCGTTCATTGATATTTATTTATATGTAGACATGTAATTGTTAAGACATCTTGCAGGCATCTGCTATTGGAAACAATACAGTCGGATACAATATTCTTCAATCACATGGTTTACCTTCTGCTGGATATTGGTATTGGCTTGGAGTTGGTGTGTTATTACTTTATTCTGTACTTTTCAACATCATCGTGACACTCGCCCTAGCTTACCTAAATCGTGGGTTATCCCTCTACTTATCAAACTCATTCCCTGCTTTGTTATTCAACACTTTAAGTATGTATCTAAATACTCACAGAAATGTTTCTCTTATATTTTTTCTTCACGACAGCTCTCAGAAAAGGCCAGGCAATTTTTCCAGCTGATGAAACAGAAGAAAATTCTGTTGTGAAGAATGGTTAGTCATCTTTGGTATATGCAACATCAATTTAGTTGGCAATGCATAGGGCTTCTGTGCCTCTTTTTGAACGGTTCTGATAGTTACTTCCAACTTTCACTTATCTATGCAGTTGAAAGCCAGGAGTTGGAATCAGGTGTTCCATCTGCTAACGGAGGCAGTAAGAGGAAGGGAATGATTCTTCCGTTTCTACCATTAGCAATGACTTTTCACAATGTCAATTACTATGTCGATATGCCTAAGGTATGGTTGTCTCGTGGTTTTTGTTATTGGAGTTCCGTATATCTTCAACTAATGTGAAACCTCGTTTTCCATTTCCCTCTTTTTTTTTCATCGAATATCTCAGGAAATGATTGCACAAGGCATACCTGAAAGGAGATTGCAGCTCTTGTCAAATGTAAGTGGTGTATTCTCACCAGGTGTTCTTACGGCCTTAGTCGGGTCAAGTGGAGCAGGAAAGACTACCTTGATGGATGTGCTTTCTGGAAGGAAAACTGGCGGATACATTGAAGGTGATATTATGATATCAGGGTACCCAAAGGAACAGAAGACATTTGCCAGAATTTCAGGATATGTTGAGCAAAATGATATACATTCTCCTCAAGTGACGGTTGAGGAGTCTCTCTGGTTTTCGTCCAGTCTTCGCCTTCCGAAAGAAATTAGCAAAACCCAGAGACATGTGAGCTGCATAACTCAATATGTATTTATATTTGTTTTAATCTAGTTGCTTTCACTGCATTTCTCATATTCTTTTTGTGCACTTCCCTACAGGAGTTTGTTGAAGAAGTGATGCGTTTAGTAGAGCTTGATACACTAAGGAATGTTTTAGTTGGTTTACCAGGTAGCAGTGGCTTATCAACAGAGCAGAGAAAACGTTTAACTATTGCAGTGGAGCTTGTTGCAAATCCTTCCATTATTTTCATGGATGAGCCCACATCTGGACTTGATGCACGGGCAGCAGCAATTGTGATGAGAACTGTTCGTAATACTGTTGATACTGGAAGAACTGTGGTGTGCACTATTCATCAACCCAGTATCGAAATATTTGAATCATTCGATGAGGTGAGTCTGATTAATAGTCTTCATATCTCAAAGCTAGTATAAGATCCTAATATACGTCTTTTCATCTGAATTTGCCTATAAATTTTCATAACCAGCTGCTGCTTATGAAACGAGGAGGTCAACTTATATATGGAGGGAAGCTTGGAGTGAACTCGCAAATGTTGATAGACTATTTCCAGGTGACTTATATTTATTATTATTATTATTATTATTATTATTATTATTTGGCATTTCCAGACTATCTGGGACACTTAGAGAGGAATTAGTATTCAACTTTGACACCAATGTTAAGCTTTATTTTCTAACTCTGAAGTTTTATATTCTGATTTCTGAAAGTTCCATTTGAATGTAAGCAATCTCCCAAGCAAAATCTATTCATTCACATTCCTTTGGACTTATATGTAGACATCTACCAATATTTCAGCGTATTCACAATTTAAAACACTAATGATCAGAATGGTGATTATGTATGAGAGGTTTGTCTTCATATTCGTTCTCTTTTACAGGGTATAAGTGGAATTCCATCAATTCCTGATGGACACAACCCGGCAACGTGGATGCTCGAGGTTACTAGCCCTGCAGTAGAGCAGAGAATTGGTAGAGACTTTGGAGATATATACAGAAATTCTGCGCAGTATAGGTAATTATTGTGATGTCATGCACTAATCCAAGCAAGATGAGACCAATACTTTATATACTTTTTTTTTTTCACATCAACCTTCCTTGGTACATTTGGGATATTGGATTTGGACTTACTTTGACATACATAAGTAAATAGTTTGATATCCTCGTTACAGGGAAGTGGAAGATTCCATTATGCGTTTGAGTGTTCCACCCCCTAGTTCACAACCTTTAAAGTTTCCTTCCACGTATGCACAAAACCAACTGTCTCAGTTTCTGATTTGCCTGAGAAAGCAAAACCTTGTGTATTGGAGAAGTCCACGTTACAACTTGGTGAGATTGGTCTTTACAATTGTGTGCGCACTAATATTTGGCTCTGTGTTCTGGGATGTTGGTTCCCAAAGGTAAGTAATCTCGGTTATTTCATGTTTCTGTGCTAAACTCCAAATACATAGAAAATGGACAATTTCATTTTTCATATTTGGACCTCCATTTTTGTCATCATAATTGTGTTTCTTCTTTTGCGCTTTATTTTGTCATTGTATATTTCTTTCCACCTTCTGATTTCATAATATTCAAGATTCAGCTATTCATGTAAACATGCTATAAACATCGTATTTGAAGAGAAAGATTGTATGTTTATAATGTCATTTTTCTTCTGCCATTCTTTTACAAACCTACTAAACCATTCGGCGTATATATTGTTTCTGCAGGCATACAACTGAAGGTTTGTTTATGGTTATGGGTGCCCTTTATGCCTCATGCCTATTTCTTGGGGTAAATAATGCTTCCTCAGTACAGCCAATTGTATCCATTGAGAGAACAGTATTCTATAGAGAAAGAGCAGCTGGAATGTATGCTCCTACTCCTTATGCAGCAGCCCAGGTAATTGGCGTGTTCCTGAAAGAAATTTGGTTCAGTGCAATTTATTCTGAACAATAAGTAATAATAAATATTTCCATTCTTTTTTGAACAGGGTCTCGTGGAGGTTCCATACATTGCTGTTCAGGCAATTCTGTTTGGGGCCATCACATATTTCATGATCAATTTCGAAAGGACAGCTAGTAAGATTCTCTATTTCCCTTTAGCAATGCCTTTTTGTTTATGGAGCTTTTCTGATTGCCTTCCCCAACTTTCTATAATGCAACTTCCTTATAAGAATCTCTCTTATTATGCAGGAAAATTTTTCCTCTATCTTGTCTTCATGTTCCTCACCTTCACCTACTATACCTTTTATGGTTTAATGGCTGTTGGTCTCACACCTACTCAGCAAATGGCAGCCGTCGTCTCTTCTGCCTTCTACTCTTTATGGAATCTCCTCTCAGGTTTTCTTATACCAAAGCCGGTAAGTAGTATAATGCTCTCTGCATATTCTCCTGATCTCCTCTAAAAATGAAGTTAATAATAGGGTTAATGTTACGCATAACCCTTGCGAATTGTTCAATGTAGTTCTTGAACCTTAAATGTGGTGTTGAGAGTATTTGGAATCCACCCATAGCTTGAGCACTGCTCTAGTCATTTCCAAACTAACAAACATAACGTTTTCCTTTTTCCTTTGGACTGCAGAGAATTCCAGGATGGTGGATTTGGTTCTACTACATCTGCCCTGTTGCATGGACTTTAAAGGGTATTATCAGCTCTCAGCTTGGTGATGTGGAAACCATGATTGTTGAACCGACGTTTCAAGGCACTGTGAAAGAGTATATAAACACTGTTTTCGGCATTGATCCTGGGATGATGGGGGTTTCAGCAGCAGTGTTAATCGGCTTTTGTCTCTTTTTTTTTAGTATCTTTGCTTTCTCGTTGAAATTTCTCAACTTCCAGAAAAGATGAATGATGAATTTATAGACTGCTGCAAAAGCTCTCTCCATCAGCATTGGACAGGTGGTCACCATCCCAGTTTGAGCACAAACAATTTCTGTAAGAGCCAGTACCTCATCAAGATGCACATATCCTTCTCAACATTCTTTAATGCCATCTCATTGACCTAGTTGAAACAATTCTTTAGGATCGATCAGTACAACATCGATAGGATAGGAGACACAAATCAAATACACCTTTGTATTGTTAATGTAGCAGTAGCAACACGAGTTAGTTTCGATGGTGAATGTTGTAAACTTACCATTCATTATTGTATCTGACCATCTTGATTACTGTTAAACTTTGGAATCATACACTGAAAATTGTTCAAATATGGAATTCCCTTTTCACTTTCTTAGCGCTGTCTAGCTGATAATATCAAATGCAGTAAGTTTAGACAATAGATGAAAGGGGCCATTGCTGCTCCCTCTTTGCAGGTCATACTTGTTTCGATGGTTAAGCTTTGAAAACAGGAAAAAGGGCGAAAGTTGTGAAGACAAGAGCCAATTTGGGGTTCTTGTCTCTATTGATTTGCTCCAAATGAAACCAACAAAGCTATGAGGAAACAAGAAAAAAGAGGACGAATTGTCTAGGGAATGAACTTCTCATCTCTCGTAAAATCAATCCAATACAAGATCGAATCGAGTGTCTTATATCTCATTGTAAAACCAAGCTTGTCAACTTTAGCTCGGGAACCCAGCAGTTTTACAGGACAGCGAAACAAGATGTCCAGGAATTGCCAATTGGCTAAATCTTCCATCTTTGTCTGAAGCAGATTTTCCTTCATCACAATTTGTTCCCATGCTTGTTTCTTGTCCAGCATGGCTGTTGTAAACCCAAAATCCTCCAAAAACATGTTTCCATCAGGCACTGTAACTCAAATTTCTTTCCAAGAGTTGGCCATATCTGCTTCCAAGTAAAACTCGAACCATTGATTGCGTTGAACGCCTGGCCATCTGGAAGATATTTCATCAGTTGTGGCTGCCCAAATTTGCTGTTCAGCTACTAGCCTAGCATCAGAGCCATCAATGTAACTTTCTTCCCAACACTCCCTTGTCCCTCCAAACACAAAAGGGAGGTTTAAATATTTACAAATAGCACCATAAACAGATAAACTTCCTATAAAATTAAACAACGTTCTATGAGAACTACCCATTAACAAGCCAGGTGTCATGAGCCAACCTTGTATAGGACCATGATCGAGACTTAGGTTGTCATGAGCCACCCATGTATAGGGCCATCGTTGGGTAGATCCCTTGTGCTAGGAAAAGTGTCCCCATTTCAAACATTGTAATGGTTACTGGTAGCATAGCTCTAAAATCTTTAAGGCTCTTTAGGGGGGTGAGCCGGCAGCATAGTGTTGGGCTGTCTCACCGGGTGCTATGCGAGTCTAGGCCATCCACCAAGGGCTGCCCCCCTAGCCCTGGTGATGGTGGGAAGTCCCGATGTATGATTCCCGATTATAATAAAATTTACCCTGATTGAATATCTTGAATGTTGCCTCGATGTGTTTTTCTTTTTCTCGATGTGGATGTGCCTTGTTGTGTGTGTGCTTGAGATTGATCTTGATATATTGTGTCTTATTGTGAATGCTTGGGACTAACCATGGCTTATGGTTATTTGTTCAGATATCGATCTATTGAAGGCTGACTTGGGTGGGAGCGTCCATTTAAGTGCCGCACGGTCTATTGCTTGTTCAGAGAAAGTATAGTCCGTGACACATGGTATCAGAGCACGGTTGAGAAGTGCTAGAAAATGGATGAGATGGCCACAAGTGGTGGACCCAATCATCAACAAAGAATTGAGGAACTTGAGGCCGCGGTGACCGCAATGAAAACTCACATGACGACTAAAGACCGAGTGAGGGAGATCGAGATAACCCAGTGGGAGTTGTCCGATACTCTCCATAACGTGAGCGAGGAGGCTAGAGATGCCTTGAATATTTTCCAAAAAGAGTTTGAGGAGCTCAGAGTACAGATGAGCATCTTACAAATGACTGTGGCCAGATCGGGTTCGAGCTCGATGGAAAGGGGAAAAAGGCCCAAGGTACCGGAGCCTCGACGTTATGAGGGGGCAAGGGATGCTAAGGAACTTGAAAATTTCTTGTTTGACATGGAGCAGTACTTCTGAGCTGTGCACACGAATTCAGAGGAAGACAAGATAGCAATGGCGTCGATGTACCTCACAGGGGATGCCAAGCTATGGTGACGTTCCAAGTTTGTCAATGACGAGTGCCTGATTAAGACTTGGACGGACCTGAAGCAAGAATTGAAAAACTAGTTTTTCCTCGAGAATGTGAAGTATATGGCTCGAAGGAGACTCCGAGAATTGGTGTAAACAGGAACAGTGCGAGAGTTTGTAAGGAGCTTTTCTACCTTGATGTTGGATATTTGAGACATGCCCGAAAAGGACAAGATGTTCTATTTTCTTGAGGGCCTCAAGTCTTGGGCCAGGACAGAACTACAAAGACAAAAAGTGCAAGACGTGGCCACGGCCATGGCTGCAGCTGAACGTCTCCACGATTATAATGATGGCTCCTCAAAATGGAAAAATCCTCCATCAGCTGGCAGTAGATTCAACTTTGGGAGTGAAGAAAAGATGACTAGGTTGGATCGACCCTTCGGTGGGGGATCAGACAAGAGATCTTTTGGTCGAGATAGCACCCAACCCAAAGCAAACAACGCAGTGATCTTCAAGCCTAGGCAATCGCTGGCTTGCTTTCTTTGTAAGGGGTTGCATCAGGTGGTCGAATGCCCGCACAGAGGAGCCCTTAATGCCTTAAGAACTTCGTCTCAAGAGTCAGCAAAAGTGCCAAAGAGCGTTGAAGAAATTGAAAAAGAGCCAGCCAGGATGGGTTCAATAAGGTTTCTCAATGCCCTCCATACCCAACTGAACACTTTAAAGAAAGAGCAGAGTAGATGTTTGATGTATGTGAACTTAATGATCAATAAGAAGGCCACCAAGGCCATAGTGGATACGGGTGCAACCGATACTTTCATCACACCAGAAGAAGTAAAAATGTGTAGTTTCCAGGTTAGCAAAGATTGTGGACGAATGAAAGTGGTCAATTCGCTAGCCTTTGCGATCAGTGGAAGCTCTAAGAGTGTGACAACCAAATTGGAGCCATGAGAAGGGAAGGTAGACTTTACAGTTTCCCCCATGGATGACTTTGATGTCGTTCTTAGATTGGACTTCATGATGTTGGCTCAAGTGATCCCTATCCCCGCCGCTAGCTGCTTGTTGTTTTTAGGAGAACACTCATGTGTGGTGCTAGCCAATATCTTATCAAAGAGTGGGAAGAAAATGATTTCAGCTTTACAGTTCAAGAAAAGGGTAAAGAGAAGAGAACCCTCTTTTGTGGCTATACCGATCTACAAAGAAGGGTCGAAAGTAAAACCAATACCCAATGGCATGAAAAAAGTATTGGAAAAATTTGAAGAGGTGATGCCAGAGATGTTGCCTAAGGTTTTACCCCCTCGACGAGCAGTGGACCATGAAATTGAGCTCCTTCTAGGAGTGAAACCCCCTGCTAGAGCCCCTTACTGCATGGCCTCGCCAGAATTGGCCGAACTAAGAAAACAGTTAGATGAGCTTTTACAAGTCGGGTTCATCAGACCATCAAAGGCTTTTTTCGGAGTACCAGTGCTATTTCAGAAGAAGCATGATGGGAGTTTACGATTATGTGTTGACTACAGGACCCTGAACAAAGTCACCGTAAGGAATAAATATCCTATCCCTCTTATAGCAGACTTGTTTGATCAATTGAGCTGGGCCAAGTACTTCTCCAAATTGGACTTGAGATCTGGCTACCATCATGTCAGAATCGTTGAGGGAGATGAGCCAAAGACCACTTGTGTAACACGGTATGGTGCATTTGAATTTCTTGTTATGCCCTTTGAACTGACCAATGCTCCTGCCACATTTTGTACATTGATGAATCAGGTGTTCCATGACTACCTAGACAAATTTGTAGTCATCTATTTAGACGACATAGTGGTATATAGCTCCACTTTGGAAGAACATCAAGAACACCTGTGCCAGGTGCTTCGAAGGTTACAGGACCACTAGTTATACATAAAAAGGGAGAAGTGTGCATTTGCTCAGACCCAAATCTATTTTCTCGATCACATTGTCGAACGTGGCCACATTCGAATGGACATGGAAAAGGTTATGGCCATCAAGGAGTGGACAACACCGAAGAATGTTAGTGAGCTCCATTCATTTTTGAGACTAGCCAACTATTATAGAAGGTTTATGAAAGGGTACTCTTGTAAGACCACGGCCCTCACAGAGCTATTAAAGAAGAAGCATAAATGGTGTTGGACGAGTGAGTGCCAAGAGGCCTTTGAAGGATTGAAGAATGCTATTATGAAATATCCCATCTTAGCTCTCCCTGATATTGAAAAGCCTTTCGAAGTTTAGACAGATGCATCTGATTTTGCTATTGGAGGAGTGCTTTTACAACAACATCACCCGATAGCATTTGAAAGTAGGAAGCTAAGCGAAGCTGAGAGGAAATATACGGCCCAAGAAAAAAAGCTCCTGACGGTGGTTCACTGCTTGAGGGCTTGGCGACATTACTTGTTGGGTTCACATTTTGTCGTGAAGACAGACAATGCGGCCGTTAGCCATTTCCTTACCCAACCAAGGCTTACGGCGAAACAAGCTAGGTGGCAGAAATTTCTAGCGGAGTTCGACTTTTGCTTTGAGCACACCGCTGGAAAGACCAATCAAGTGGCGGATGAATTGAGCAGGTGAATAGATTTAGTGGCCCTTAGAAGAATGGCCCCAATGGCGGCTAGTAGAGCCACTACAGATATTCATAAGTTGATTGGAGATCATTTAGGGAAGGACCCGCAAGCTTGTGCCATCTTAAAGCTAGTGGAAGAAGGGAAATCCAAGTACTTCTGGCAAGAAAATGGGGTCTTGTGGACCAAGGGGCCTCGAGTGTTTATGCTAAGAGCAGGAGGTCTGAGACAGATGCTGATGAGGGAATGTCATGACACACCATAGGTCGGACACCGGGGCTGGCAATTCACTTTGGCGTTATTGAAATAGGGATACTATTGGCCCCACATACGATAAGATGTGATGGACTATACGAAGACTTGCCTCATTTGCCAACAAGACAAAGTCGAAAAGAGGAAACCTGCAGGCATGCTTGAACCATTATCAGTACCCACCAAACCGTGGGAAAGCATCTCCCTCGATTTCATTTCGAGCCTACCCAAGGTTGGTGATCTTGGAGCTATCTTGGTGGTGATTGACCGGTTCTCTAAGTATGCCACATTCATTCCCGCTCACAAGTATTGTACAGCAAAAGACACAGCTCGACTGTTGTTTAAACATGTGGTAAAATATTGGGGCCTCCCTCAAAACATTGTCAGCTATAGAGATCCGAGATTCACGGGGTCCTTCTGGAAAGAACTTTTCAAGATATTGGGGTCCCAACTCAACATCTCTTCAAGCTATCACCTTCAAACCGATGGTCAAACGGAACGGTTTAACGGATTACTGGAGGAATACTTGAGGCACTTTGTCCAAGCCAATCAGAAGGACTGACCTTCATTATTGGACGTTGCTCAACTCTGCTTTAATTCCAACAAAAGCTCTTTCACCAACAAGAGCCCATTTGAGGTGGTCACCGGATAATTACCAAGGCTACCCCACACTTCCTTGGAACAATATGGAGGAAAGAATTCGAGAGCCTTCAACCTCAGCAAGGAGTGGAAACAAAACATGGAGATTGCACAAGCCTACCTAGAGAAAGCATCAAAGCGGATGAAGAAATGGGCAGACAAGGGTCGTAGGGCTCAACAATTCCAAGTTAGTGATTTGGTTCTTGTCCAACTAGTTCCTGAACAAACCAGGTTCTTGAGAAAGAGAGATCGTAGACTGGTGCGCAAATATGAGGGTCCAGTAAGGATTTTTTCCAAGGTGGCGAATGCTTCTTACAAAATCGACCCACCAAAGTGGATGAAGGTGCACCTAGTATTTCATGTGAGCAACCTGAAACCTTTCCATGCAGATCCTACAGATGCTAGCCGAAGGGAGTCAACCAGAGCCGCCATCACCATGAAGCCACCCTCAGAGCGTCGAGTCGAAGAGATCTTAGCCGACAGGAAAACCAAGATATCTCGAAGACTAGTTCGGGAATACTTAGTGAAGTGGGAGGGATTAGGACTAGAAGAAACCAGCTGGGAAAGAGAACATGACCTTCAGAGATTTCAACGGAAGATTGAAGAATTTCAAGCCAACAAGTCGACGAGGACGTCGATAGAATAGGTGGGGGAGGATGTCATGAGCCAACTTTGTATAGGGCCATGACCGGGACTTAGGTTGCCATGAGCCACCCATGTATAGGGCCATGATCGGGTAGATCCCTTGTGCTAGGAAAAGTGTCCCCATTTCAAACATTGTAATGGTTACTGGTAGCATAGCTCTAAAATCTCTAAGGCTCTTTAGGGGGTCAGCCGGCAGCATAGTGTTGGGCTGTCTCACCGGGTGCTATGTGAGCCTAGGCCATCCACCAAGGGCTGCCCCCCTGGCCCTGGTGATGGTGGGAAGTCCCGATGTATGATTCCCGATTATAATAAAATTTATCCCGATTGAATGTCCTGAATGTTACCTCGATGTGTTTTTCTTTTTCTCGATGTGGATGTGCCTTGTTGTGTGTGTGCTTGAGATTGATCTTGATATATTGTATCTTATTGTGAATGCTTGGGACTAACCATGGCTTATGGTTATTTGTTCAGATATCGATCTATTGAAGGCTGACTTGAGTGGAAGCGTCCATTCAAGTGCTGTACGGTTTATTGCTTGTTGAGAGAAAGCATAGTCCGTGACACCAGGCCTATGCACAGACCAAGCCACCTTACCAGCCAGTGTCTCGTGGAGCAAGTCCTCCAGGGCATAGTAAAAGTTGCAGCTCGCATTCGGCCTCTGCCATTCTTCATCAAAGAAATGAACTGTTTTCCCATTCACAGGTACATAATTACTCATCCCAGTTTGCAGGGAAAAATGCTTCAATGCCTTTGCTACAGGGAGGATGGCACTCAAGGCATTGGACATCATGGCCTTGTTCTGCTCACAACACTCTGGACTATCCAAAGGATGCTGGCTTGCCCAAGTGATCCAGAACATATGAGTCGCATCCTGTAATAGAGAAAGCTTCTGCTTGGTTTCAAAAGGATCTAACAGGTCACAGGAAATGAAATGATAGCCAGAACTTTTGATTGGTATGATCTCAGAATTTCGAGCTATCCCATAGACCTTCCACTTGGATTTTGAGATTAGCTTTTTGGCTAGCTCTCTTCCAACAAGCCCAGTAACCCCAAAGATGATGGCAACATTGTTACTGTCAGCTCGTACTTCTTTGCTACATTCCCTCTCAGCCATTAGTTCTAACTTGGACAGTTTGGCTGTGTCTAATCTTTCAACCATCTTTATAGAAACAAATGCACCTACCAAGATGCTGTAGTTTCTTGAAGTCTTTTAATTGCTTCAAGAAAACAGAAAGTCCGAAGTCCTCTTCTTTCGAGGGAAGATTTCTTGGAAGGTTTCAGGCTCGCATGTCAAGTTAAAATTTTGGATTATAATAAGCAACTAGTAGTTACCAAATGGTATAAGAAAACCCCAAATCTGTTGTCCTCCTATTTTTATTTTAAGTTAAAGTGTGCTTTATAATTGAGATTTACTAAACTTCTTTTAGTGATTGACATGTTCTTGCGGTGTCAAAGTTTAGTATAATAGCTTGTCTGCCGGCAAGATTATGACCATGGCCGTTTCTATGCTGGCATCTTGGTTAAAATATTTTTGTGGCTTTAATCATATCCAGGTTTGCTGGTCAATGGTCAATGCAGTTATTCAGGACCAAATTTCCTTGATTGACACAGTTTAATTACCTGGCAAATTAAACAACACTAAATTTGAAGTTTAGCTTAATTCATTTAATTATTTTAAAAGTCCGCGTTTAATAAATTTAGGATTTAAACCTTCTTTTATTTTTAAGTTATATGCACATATATATATATATATATATAAATTAAACAACACATATTGATGGAAAGATTTTTCTTATTGACTGATTTATGATTTATTAAATGACATTTATCTTAAGTAAATAATAATAATAATAATAATAATAATAACTTCTCAGTTGGGTTCTTTAACTTCAACTTTTAGCCTTTTATGTAAAGGGAGTAACGGTTTTCCAATTTGTCATCAGTTTTCAACGACTGTCTCTCCTCTTTTTTTTTTTTAATTTGAAAATATTATTTTGATTCAAATGAATTATTAATTTAATTTTGATTTAAAAATTTTAAAAATATATAAAATATCTTACTGTTAGAAGCTAATTTTTTATATAATATATTATTATATAATCCTACATTCTTTTACATTTTTATTCTTATTATTGTTTTAACTCCATGCTTTAACCAAAATTTGTATCATTAGAAGTAAGAATGAAGATTTATATAAAAATCTACATTTATATGATAACAAATGAGATGAGATTTCAATTTCTCATAAAATATGAAAATTAAAAGCTCAAAGTGCAATTTACTTTAAACTTTTACCCCAAAAAGTAATATTGTAAAAGAATAAGGACTAGTTGATAAATTCTGAAATTTTCGGAATTATTTTTTTTTTTAGAAAAAAAAAAAAGAAAAACCAAAAAAAAAAACCAGAGTTATGATAACAGAGAATCGGTAACAGAGAAAACCCTCAAAAATCTAAACGCTATTGAACTGTTATGAATAACTTGATTCTTACGTAGTTCATCAGAACCTCAATTGAATGGTCAAACATTTGACTCGATACCTTGTTAAAACCTTATTCCAAATAATTGTGCAGGGGTGACCATGCACATTACCGAAACAATGTTATTTTCCTCCTGCAGAACCCAAGCTTCGACTTCTCCCAAGCTCAGTTTGCGGGGAGCTGTCCTGATCCAAGGACTTTTATGGGTGGTATCCCTTCTTATTAGAGATGACAATGGATTGAATGGAGACGAGTTTTTATTCATCTTAATTTCTCAAATTTTAATTAATATTTTTAATTTAATATAATATTTATAAAAATATTATTTTTAATATAAAATATATGTTAATTAAATATAAATATAATATAATATTTTCATTAATATAATATATATAAATATAAAATTAAATAAATAATAAAAATATATATTTATATATAAGAATTGATCAGATTGAAACGGATAAATTTAAAACACAATCCTGACCGAACCTTAACTTAAAAAGAAAATCTGAAACCTAATTAAAAAAAAATTATCTTATAAAATTGAATCAAAACCCAATGTTAAGATATATTTGCGAACCCTAATTTTAATTGACGGTCTTCATGCGCCGGTTGGATCACTTACATTGTCCAGTTATTAAATCCTGACCTTTACTTAGTATAATAAACAATCTAATATGTTTTCTGAGTATAATTAAACGATCTAATATGTTTTCTCCCCGAGTCGAGACCGAATAGAAAACAAGTAGCCTAACTTGTTTGCCCATTTACTTCCAACTGATTGACAAGTTTTGCTGTCAAAGATGCTCGCATTCCGTTTTTGCTGGCATGGAAAAGCTGCCCGCTTTGAGTTTGGGCAATTATCTTTATAATGTTGTGTCGTGTGTTTGTGTTCAAATTTAGTTTTTCTACCGAGAAAAAAGGACTCACGTAAAGGCATTAAAAGGATAAGGAGTCGACGAAAAGATTGAGAAAGGAGAATCATATTCGAAACGCCGAGTAATGAATCATATTTCTTTTTTTTTTTTTTTTGTGATTTTCAATCATTGAACTCAAATTAAATTCAACTGCGGCATCTAAAGTTAGCAATATGCTTAAAACTAAATAAATAAAAGTTAAATTTGAATTGATGTTTCAGAAATTAACTACCTATTAAAAAGTTAAATAATTTTTAATACATATTAATTAAAGATATTCCTGCTTTAACTTCCTTATTATCTTCCATGAAAGAAAATCCACCACTATTTTTTAAGTAACAGATAGGATTCATTCTCAAATATATTTGGAGCTAACCAAAGTGTTGGCAGTAATTTTTTTTTTGTGATAAAAAAATTAGATGAAAGAAGATTATTTTATTTGAAAATTTTACTTTGAATTTATAAATTTTTAAAGGAAAAATCTCATAAAAAAAGTGAATAGTATTCTATTCTGTCTACCACATGGAAACACCTGACAAATTTTGGCACTAATTGTATCTTTGTCGTTTGCCGGATTCAGACATTTTCGTTAGGTTCGCAACTCAAAGCACCAACAACGACCCTCGATCAGGTCAAGGAGAAAAAAACAGAGAAAAATATGCAAAATTTGGCCTTTCGATACCTATAAAAACCCCTCAAACAAATCTCTCTGGCGTCCGTCCTCCATTGCTTGACACCTTCATTTCACAGCCTCCATTTCTTCCTTCTAAGTATCTCTCTCTCTCTCTCTCTCTCTCTCTCTCTCTCTCTCTCTCTCTTCTCTCTCTTTTTCCTCTCCTTTTCCTTCTGTTTTCAATGGATTGTCTCATTTCTTAAAGGTTTCCCGTTGGTTTTTTTTTTTTTTACATTTCCATGACCCCAGAACCTGGCAAAAGAAAATTCATTCATTTTTCCCTTCTTAACCATGGTAACCACCGCCCCTCAAAGCAAAAGCAACCCAATTCCAAGCGTTCTCATTGTTGGTAACTACTGCCACGATGTTCTCCTTCAAGGCTGCGCCGTCGTTGCCGAAACCCTCGGTGGGGCCGCCTCTTTCATTTCCAACGTGTTTTCTGGTCTCTCCGTTTCTTTTGATTTAACCTCAAAAGTTGGGCTTGATTTCAAATACCCACTTACTTACAATCCCATCGTGGTCCCCGCTTCCAAAACCACCGTTTTCCACGCCTATTTCGATCTGGGCTACAGCGAGAATGCTCATCAGGATCGGGTCTTGAAACGGGTCGAAGCATGCGACCCGATAAACCCATCGGATCTACCCGATAAAAGGTTTGATTTTGGAATGGCGGTTGGGGTTGGCGGGGAGATATTACCAGAAACGCTGGAAAAAATGGTTGAAATCTGCGATGCCGTTTTTGTTGATATCCAAGCTTTAATCCGTGTTTTTGAGACAAACGGAACCGTAAAACTCGTGGGGTTAAAAGAGAGTGGGCTTTACCATTTGTTACCGCGGCTCAAGTTCATAAAGGCATCTTCGGAAGAGGCATTGTTCATGGATGTTGAGGAAGTGAGGCAATGGTGTTGTGTGGTGGTAACCCGTGGGAAAGATGGTTGTCAAGTTTACTGGAAAGACGGGGAAATAAAAGCTGGGCCTTTTGGGGCTAACCAGATTGATCCAACGGGTGCTGGAGATAGTTTTTTAGGTGGGTTTGTTGGTGGGTTGGTTCATGGCTTGGTCGTTCCTGATGCTGCTTTGTTGGGGAACTTCTTTGGTTCACTTACTGTTGCTCAGATTGGTCTCCCTAGGTTCGACTTGAGATTGTTACAGGTTCGTTGCTTCATAATTTCTGGAACATAGTTGGATAATGTTGGGAAAATTGCATTTTTATGAGAAAAAATGTGAATTTTAGAGTAACTTGGGATGATTTTTATGAGGGAATTTATATTGTTAATGTTGGCAAATGGCATTTTTTATAATAGTGGAATTAGATCAAATATGAATTTTTGTGACTTCAATTGGGGACTGATACTCCTTTTTTGTAATGAATCATTTTGAAATGTACATTGACTGCAAGTGCCAAATGTGTAGCACGAGTACATGCTTAGCAATATCATGAAGGTAGTGAATATAGTGGGTCTCTCTGGAGGAAGTGGGGTTAAATGTTTAGAATGCCCATTTTGGGTAGACTCAACTTGGATTATATTGCCAGTGATGCTGCTAATCTTTATCAAAGATTTATACTTGGATTGGAATCACAGGTTTCTTGTCATGGTTAAAGTTCTGAAAGCTGATTTTTGTCTATCTTATTTTCCAGTTGAGTTTTCATACTTATTATGACAATGTTATCCTTAGTAACCTTCATGTGTGGATGAATGTTTGGCATGTGTTGTATATCATTGTTCTGTACACTCATGGTTTTTGTATAAAAAAAGTGGGATTTGTAACTTTTAAGTCCTTTCCTTTGCGAACTAGAAAGAGACTATTTGAAAACAGTCATTGTTAGGAACGCTAGTTAGTTCTTTGTGTGTTTGATTGTGAATTGACTGACAACAGCCGAACTAGAATTTGTTTTGTTTTTTATTCTCCCCTTTGTTTTTTGTGCACCGAGTGTTAACATCAGGTGATGATTTGTTCATTCGAAGAGATATGAATTGATATTGCTTTCCAAAATGGTTTATGTGAAGTGTTGCTTAATCTTTTAAGTTGTATGATTCATGAAAGGTCAAATTTCTTCTCTGTCTTCGACGTTCTCTTGCATAAAGACATACATGTCAGGACATGACTATTACTCTTGACCAACATGATACTTTTAATGTGTTTTTCGTAAGAAGTTGGCTCCCTGAGCATAGAGACGTTGTCATTTTTATTTGCATCATTTTTAATTATTTCATCATGAATGCTTCTTTCGCAAAAGTGGTCTTTGCCTTAACTCCTTTCTATTTTTATTTTTCACATTCCAGAGAGTTAAAGATGAGGTGCAAAGAAGGAAGCTGCATTGCACAGGCCGCTTCCAAAGAAGAGATGATCAGTTGAGTTTCACCAGGCCACTGGGCCATGAAGAGTTCCATGCTTCTCTTGCTTCAACTAAATTAGTTTCCACATTCTCTATTCAAGAATGTCAACGGGATCTGCCAAGATCATCCAGGACAGTAGACCAAGTTATCCGCCCTCAATATAACGGGCAGCCAAAGTTGTTATTAAGTTCTCTTTTTGATGATCCAATTTGAACAGTGCAGGATAGACCATGAGTATACCTGGAGCATATTTTCTTTTTTCTGTATCAAATAATTTGGCTAGTGAAGAAATCTCTTTGAGCCTTTGAATGAAAGTCTAGAAATCAATGGCAAATTAAATTAGTAAATAATTGTAAGCCATATTTGTCTCTGATTTCTTTTTTTATATGCTGCCATTGCAATTCTTGAGCCCTTCCTTACCTGCCAAGCGCAGGTGGTTTGAAAGTAAAGAAGACGCCACAACTTGTGGGGTTTAATTGGAATTTGGGCCCCCTGGAATTCTCAAGTCCTTTGAGCTTTTATATTGTGTGATTTTGGACCAAATCCAATCTCCGTCAACCATGAAATATCTTTGATAACAATGATATGGCGTTGCTTTGATAGCAATCATGCTGGCTTGTAAAACCTTAATTATGAAAAGTCTTCAATTAAAATTTCTTACTAAGTATGATTGCATGGTTAAGTTTATCTATGATTGAAGTATATCATTCATCATATTTTATTCCCCAAGAAAAAAGGAAATTCAAGGTCAAAATCAAGTGCTTAAAGAAAAAAAAAAAAAAAAACCCATTGACCAAAAATCACAATGTAAAGGGTTAAAAGTAAACTTTAATGATCCTCATTGAAATAAATCTTGTTAATAGATTTTTTATTTCCAGAAGAAATCCTTCTTTAGCTTTAGTTGAAAGTAGTTTCGTTTTTAATAAATTAATCTTGTTTAGCTTTAGTTGAAAGCAATTTTTTTATTTTTTTGTTTGAAATTTTTTGATATTTAGTAATCACTTTGAGTTTCGATTAATTCAAAATCGAATCAAATCAAACTTCACAAAAAAAATAAATTCTTATAATGTCTGTTTTCTTTGTTCACAACATTCAAAATCAAAATTTTACTTAACAAAATTAAATTTCATAATCATTCATATCAACATACGTCGATAAAAATAATCCTTTTAATAAATTATGAAAAGTCTTCGGTTCATGGTTTGAAAATGCAGCCAAAACTATTCTCCTACTCCAATCCATAATTTGCCACATGATGACTAGACAGAACCCCCCACACAAATTTTGGAACCCAATGATTCCAAAACAGGTAAAAGACTTTTGACAACATGTATTGGTGAATAGCACAACTCCAATGGTTATGCTTTCAACTAACCATCTGTCACTCATCAACTAACATTCCTATGTCCCATGAAACATGAAATAAGCGCAAGGTATTGACTGCTTGGTAACACACGCCCCTATCTCTCAATCATCAATGTCTGCTCCTTCAAATTCCTCAATCCTTAAGAGTCTCAAAAAGATTAAAATAAAGAGAGAGAGAGAGATAGAAAGGGAAAACAACAAAAGGAAAACCCTTTTTTGTTAACTTTATTTCTTCATCTTTACTACTCCTCAGTTTCATACCCTGCTTCAAAGTTTGAACCTTTTTTCCCTAACATGGAACATTCACCAGAACATAGCCAACACGCACCTGCACCATCTTCTTCTTCTTCTTTTATAGTCACAAATCTTCCATCTTCTTCTTCATCTAGCTCAGGAGTCTATGAAGGAGAAGAGGAGGAAAATAATGGCCATAGAAATGATGAAAACTTGCAGCACCACCACCATCAACACCAAGAGCAGCAGCAACATCAACAATCTTCTGGGGTATCTTATCATCTAAATTTATCGATATCCGCTGCGGCAAGAATTGATATGAGGGATGATATTTGGTCTTGTGTTATTGTGCTTATCACATTTTGGAGTTTTGGTTAGTTTCTCTCTCTATTTCTTTTCTTATTTATTCTAGTTTATAATAAAAATGTTCTACCATTTTACTTAAACCCTTCAATTCCCTTCTCTCAAAAACCAAAATTACAGACTTTAAATCTTTTTTCCTTTTTGGCTTTTTTGTTGCCAATATTTCTGTCCCAGCAGCATCCATGACTCTGATTCTGGGTTATTATGGATCTGTGACTTTACAATTGGGTCCGAATTGCTCACGCCTTATGCAGCCTAACTCTGTCTTTGTTCAGTCTATTCAGGTGAATATTGCTGCAAATGCCAACTCATTCTTTCTCTTTGTTGCTTCAGCTTTTGTCATTTCTGTGGACTAATGTTGATTAGTTTGTTAACAACAGGTCGAAGAATTGGATAAGAGAAAACCTGGGTTAATGTTGTATGGATTGGAAAGACCACCTCCCTCAGATGTTGAAATCTCCTGGATTGAAACACATGACGCATTTGTACCAGCAAATTTCCGTAAGGTAAATGGTTGGTTTCTCTGCGTTTTTTTAGTGCAGCAATTCTTTAATTCTTTTTCCTGCTTTCATACTTTCAACTTCATAAATTTGCATCAATTATGCACCACAGCAAAAGTCTTTTCTTTTGCAGGAGTGGCTATTCTTCTTAAACAAAGGGTCTAAAGTGAATATTTCATACACCATAAAATCCGCCGGTCCCTCACCCTTATCCCTTGTCATTGCCCAAGGTGAAACCTACTTCTTTAGCATAAGATTGCGTTGGTTTATTCTTGTTGTTTGAATGAAACAACCTGGATATATAGTTTATGCACCGAAGCTTAGGTTTATACTTCATAACAGTCATAACTTTTTAACTATTGTGCGCCAAATAATATGGCTAGATTAACAATGGAATGGTTTTGCTTGAGCTTGTATAAGTTCAGGGTAGGTAGCACTTGTAAAATTTCATTTGGCATTCAGATCATTTTTTCTTTCTTGCGTCTGTTCTAGCTCTAAATTTGTCTACAAGTTTCCGTAAACGGCCTGTACATGCTATATATGATGTTAATAGGTAATTCTCAATAAATTTCACTTAAAAATAACCAAAACACACCTTTGATACCAGTAATGCATTGTCCAAATGTATCCATTGGAGTGATTTTCTATAATGCAGGTAAAGAAAGCTTTCTTGATTGGGTAGAGGATCCATCATATCCTACAACATCTTTGTCATGGAATATTATAAATGGTAAGATTTATATGAAGTATGATTATGAATTTTCTTTAAAATGCATTAGGCCTCTTAATGCGATACTGCCATGAACTTAATGTTGCAGGAAGTGGTAAGATCCAACAGGAAATTCCGAAGTCTTCTAATTATTATATTGCTGTGGGAAATTTGAACTCTGAGGAAGTGGAGGTAATTCCTCAAATACTGTCTCACTGTTACATCAATTAATCTACAATTAGGTATGTTCAATATTTGAATTACTTCACCTAACTACTAGATTTTTTTGACAGATTGATTTGAATTATGAAAATCCTTCTTTGAGTCAAATAAAAGGAACACAAATTTTAATTAATTTTCATATTGATTGCTGCATCAGCTAACATTTCCCAAACTGTTCTGTTTTCTGTTTGACACGTGCTGTATGTATCCTGAAAGCCTGATCTGCTCATAAATGCATATGATTCAGATACAGTTGAAGTTCTCAATCAATGCTCTCATCTATGACACAACTCAAGCGTATTACAGATGCTCCTTGGGCGACCATTTGTGTACTTTAAAGCTTTATCTTCTAGGAGAAGCTGCAGCTGTTCTCTCTTCACCTGGTCGAAGTGAGGTAAAAGAATAACATCCATCAACCTTATCGGCTTCAGTTTGTTCTGATTAGATTGAATGGTGATATGCTATCCTAATCAAGCAATTAGGTTAAGTTTCCACTCCTTTTAACTCTTAATAGAGAGCATTCATGGTACTTAATAGAGGGCATTCATGGTACATAATTTTCATTAGGTGCTCAAACTCAAAAAAGTCAAAACACGAATGCCAATTTGATGTATTAATCAACAAGAACCTCTGATCCTGGTGAAGCTATTGCAGCTGTTGGCTGTTTCAGACCCACTTAACGGTCACACCTACTTTCCTCAGTGTATTCTCAGCTTAATAATTAGTTTCTCTCCCAACCAAGGATACATATTAATAGAAATTAACAGCCTTTTGTCATTCTAATTATTGTTTCTTGGAGTTTCTTCTTTTCTACTTTGAATTTAGTAAAATAAATTCTTTTGTTGCAATCATTCTATAAATGAATCAGAGAAGTTGTTCCTACTTTGAAGATGTTTCTGTTAAGCATGGACTATCATTTTTCAGCTGTTTTAGTCCTGACAGTTCTCAGTATCATAGTGTTTTTTCATTTCAAATATGTGAAGTTCACACAATTTTGGTTCTTTCAGGAAACTCCGAATAGTATCTGGTATGTTAAAGTAACTTATGGACCTCGATGGATTACATATTTTGTTGGATCAGGTCTTCCCATTTCCCTTACATAGCCCTTATTGCATAGAAACAATATTTAATCCATCTTTACGTTTACCTCTTTTGCGACTGTAGGTGTGATGACCATCCTCATATTTCTAGCCTTAAGATTCTGTAAAATGTTCCAGACTAGAGATGGACCAAGACTCAATGCTGGAGAAATGGAATCAGAACGAGCCCCATTACTTCCAGCAAAGGATGATGATATCTCAAGCTGGGGTTCTTCTTATGATTCTGTATCCCATGATGAGGAGGATCTGGAACAGTGGCTGGCAGTGACTTCTGTTCGAGGAAAGCCTTTGAACGAGGGGGAAAGCAACAATCCTCGGCATCTTTGTGTCATTTGCTTTGATGCACCAAGAGATTGTTTCTTTCTTCCTTGTGGACATTGTGCCACCTGTTTTACCTGTGGAACAAGGTAAGATATAGCACCATATCATTGAATACTATGCACCCTTATTTCTAAAGTAAGCAATTCACTTAGCTCATTAACGATAATTGAATTCTTATGATTATCAGATGCTTTTAAATTAGTGTCAAATTAGATTCTTAACTCTACTTATCTATGCAGGATTGCAGAAGATGCTGGTACTTGTCCAATATGTCGTAGGAAGATGAAGAAAGTTCGGAAGGTATTTACAGTTTAAGCCATCCATTTCAGTAATGTTTTGCAAGGATTTTACTCATGGTGTAAATTTATAATGCCCCACGGATGAACATGAATGTTTTTTCCCTCTGACAGCTTGCATTATTTTCAGACATGTACTGTAATGTAGAATATAGGACCGTCTGAAATTTGTTGCCAAGGTTTCATAAAGGTTTAATTGAAGGTTTTCCACATTCTACAAGATAAAGGTTCTCCATTGGTAATTGTCAATATCATGTAATCTTTTCTTTCTTTCCTCAGGCAGAATCAAACAATGTTCATCCTGGTTTCCTCTGTATATTATATTACTTTTTATTTCACCAATTAGCTAGTAGCCTACTACTATAAAATTAAAATCTTGTGTTGATTGAATAATTGGGAACAGTTTTTTTTTTATTCCTCTCCAAATCCATTCTTGGATTGGTTCATAGCCATAGATTCATGCACCAAGAAGATTGCTAGCTCTCGTTACTGGACTGACCACATCATGCCATTGCCAAGGAAGAATTACAGATGTATTTTGGACCCAAGCCATTAAAAAGTGCTGGGCTGAAACCCAGAACTTGATGGAGTCGAAAGATAAAACCTGAGTCGTCGTCGACATAGTCTACAGAGCAATAAAAAAAACGCTGCAATCATTTTGCTTCGCAAACGAAACCTGTTGTGGGACACAATTTAGAGCCAACGCCATGGCACTTTTTCCCTCCAAAAAACTTCACCGAAGAAACCCGACAAGCCCGCACTTACAAAATTATCCAATGCTCCTATCTCACTTGTCGCTATGCCACCACCAATGTCAAGCAGCAGGAGGAACTGCTGCGTTTAATGTCCTTTCAAACCCCTGAAAAATGCCCCAACTTTTTCAAGTTCATTTACCTTGATCTTGAACCATGGGCCAAAACCAGAATATCGAATTATCATTTAACGCAAGCCATGCAACACGCTGCGTTTCGGGTTGTTATTGTTGAGGGAAGATTGTATGTTGATATGTATTATGCTCGTGTATAGAGTAGATTGATGTTCACGATATGGGAATTGTTACAGCTTTTGAAAGGTATCTTGGGATGGTTACTCATGTGGATATGATGTTTGATTGCATGGATAAGCCCACTATTGATAGAATCGAACATGGGTCTTTTCTGGTACCTTTGTTCCGGTATTGTACGACCGAGGCTCATTTTGACATTCATTTTCCTTACTGGTCTTTTTGAATCATTGAATCACAAGTCTTTTTATGAGATTATAATTTGTCTATATTCACCACAAGATCGCGTGCATAATTTATGTTAAGAGTTGGCAAAAGCTGACACGATCCGAGTCACTGAAAAACCTGAAGTTACAAAACCAAAATTGACCCAAACCTGAAAATATGGAAGAGTTTTTGCCTTTCCATTAATTTCCTCCGGTTATTCTTTAGATTTATGTTTCACAATTTGCGTTGATATGATAATCTATATATAAATATATTGATCATAAAATAATTGAACTTTTATTGTACATAAACATATTAGTCATATGAATAAAGTTTTAAATTTGTTATATATCCGAAAATATTATGATCGATTAAAAGTGATAAATAATAGAGATATATATTTAAACTAAACAATATTGAAGAAATAAAGTTCTCATAAAATTTTAAAATTAAGTTTAGAGGTTTCAATAGTTATAATCTTGAAATTGACCATTCGACAATTAATATATGTATTAAAAACTCATGATAACATTTGAGAAAGTTAGTTTTCACTAAAAACCTTCACTATAAATGAGATAACTTTAATAGCTAAATCTACATGATTTATAAGTATGATGTGGATTATTATAATTAGCTTAGAATAGCCATAAGCCAAAATTGACGCCATAATTTTGATTATGTTGTGATAATTTTTTTGTTATATATATAGTCTAATTCATGGATTGTATAAATTATTTATCATCTATGGTTTTATTAGAAGTTTTGAAATATAGTGAAAAATTTAAAAGTATATTTACTTTGGAAGCCATGAGGGATTCAATGATCTTGTAAATATGAAAACTTTTATAATAGCAAAATGAATGCCATTTGATCTATTTGGGTAATGAAAATGATTTTGTTCATGGTAATAAAAATTATTAATAGTGTCTATGATGAAATAGATTTATATAAGTATTTATAAATTAATATTAAAAGTTTTAAAATGAGACTATGAAGCATGATTATATTTAAAATCTGTTTATTAATGTCAACTCTTATATTAAATTAAAATATAAAAGTTTTGAAACTTTTATGAAAAGAAATATTAAGATATAGAATATTTATTCGTTATCTTTCACTAAAGGTGGATTTGGAGGCTTCCCATTTAAAAAAAAAATAGTGAAAAGATAAATAAAATAGTAATTTGATTAAGTATATATAATATCTTGATAAATGAATGAGACATTTTTTAATAAAAGAACACATACTTACACATGGTGGGCATGATAAGAATCAAAAGAAATAAAAATTACTACTATAGTATTGAAAGCTTTTAGTATAGTTTTATGAGCAAATTATATAAGTTAATAAGTTTAGTATACTTATCAAAGTAAAATAAAAAAAAGGTATTTAAAAAATCTTAAAATGACTAAAATGGTTTGTTTATTTATTGAATTTATCCGATTATACTATAAGTATAATTGTATTAAAGATGTAATAAAAGTATGAAAATAGAATGATTGAAATTTATGAGTATAGAGTTGTGGCCATAACTAATACCATCTATTTCTTAAAATGACAAGAATGAGGTAACAATGTCTAGAACATATAAATGATATGCAAAATGAAAAGTTTGAACATTTTAATCTATAAAGTAAATAAATTATAAATTCAATTTTAAGTAGAGGTAATTATCATAAAAAAAATTAAATTCTAAAATATTTGGTTAGTAGTACTACAAGTAGAATGGATTTAAATCCTTACTATTAGACACAAATAATAGAAACCTAACTTTGAATTAATAACCTCTAATTAAAAAATTTAATGGGTAAAAACAAGATATTGTTATGTGTTTTTTAAATACTAGTAAAATTTATTCAAATTTTAGAAACTAATGTGATTCATTGCGTGATAAGTTTTTATACTCTTAATGGAGTTTTAAATATCTAAAGTAATAAGGACATAATGAAAACTCTACCTATATAAATATAGAAGTGATGCCGCTTCAACAAGAAGAATTAGGATTTTTCTTGTAAATGTTTATAAATAAGATAAGCACATGGATATAATAGTACTAAAACAGTTATAAACCTTTGACAGAAAAATAAATAAGTATTATGTATATTATATCTTCAATTCTCAACTTTTTTAGAATTCTAAAATATATACGTTAATTGAATAGTTAAATCGAGAGATACCTTTTTGTATCGAAATAATTATTTGTATGAAAGGTTAAAGATTAAGCACCGACATTTCAAACTAGTGGGAGATTATTGGTAGTTTAGAATATGATCCATTCACATTGGATATAAATATTTAATTATTGATAAGTAAAGTTAACTTTTGTATTAATTTTATTCATATTTTAAAGAATTACGTTTGAACAGAAACAATTATCATAAGACAAATGATCATAATTATTTGAATATAAATAGATTATTATTCATAAAGGTCATGATTATACAAAAAATCATAACCATTTGAATAGAAGTTTATATCTATTCATTTATTATAAATAAATATTTCAATATAATTATTTTTACTACTTATAATTAGAGAGTTTGAAGTTTTGTTATATCTTAAAGACATAATTGCCTTTAAAAAAATATTTTTCACTCTTCAAAGTCAAAATTCTTTTTTTTTTATTTTTTCTCTTTTCTTATTGATTTTTTCTAACAGTTGCAGCAATTTTAATATTCATATGTTGGTTTAGCTGAACCTGGATTTCTTGTTTCTGAGTGTACCCTTATGATTATCAACTATACTAAGAGAGTAGTAGATTTTTATTTGTGCTTTCCAAATAGTATAAATACCTTTTTTGTTTTCTTTCTGATAAATTTGGGTGAACAAGCTAAGGCAATTGGAAAAAAAGCGCAACAACTCGTGGAAAGTTCAAGCATGGATCGGGTGTATAATTACATGTTTCACCTCATTTCAGAATACTCAAAGCCGCAAGACTTCAAGCCTGTTCCGCCATCATCAGCTCAGAAAGTATGTGAGGAATCGCTGCTTTGCTTGGCAGAACCGAAACATAGGGAATTCCTTAAAAGACCAGCTGCTGTCGGTTCATCAACACCTCCATGCACCCTCATCAAGCATCCCAATAATGATTTATTCAATCGTTAGACTGAAGAGAATAAGATAATGGAACGTGTGAAAGATGTGGAGATAAGGAATGCAGTGAGACAGATGATGTAGAATAGAATGTCTATAGTTGTCATGTATATGGAAATTTCGTAGCGTTAGAGTCACTTGTAGATAAGGTTTAAGGTTGGATCCGTTAGGTTTTGATCCAATCCAATTTGATTTATAGGGTTGGGTTTTTTTTAATCAGATTTTGAATCGAATACACTTTTTTGACAAAAAAATTTGAAGTCTAGTCAGCGTTAGGTTTTAGAGAAATCCACAGATTTAATCCGATATATATATATAATATTATTTATTTATTTATATTTTATATTTATTTAATTTTATATTTATATTTAAAAAATAATATTTTATTAATTTAAAATTAAATCAATTACGATTTTATACACATATAAATCAAAATGAATTCGAATATAAAAATAATATTTTAATATCATATCGGATTAAGTTTATATATTAAGTATATAAAGTCTAGTCAAATTAAGAGCGTGAAAAAATCTTTTTTGACATATTATCATCTCTAATTTGCATGATTTTTTTTATTTTAAATTTTAACATTTAAATTTTTTTTATATATTAGATGTGACTTATTTTATAAAAATAAATAAATAAATATAAACTCGTGTGAGTAATTGTAAAAGGGGTAACGCCATGAGATATGGGCAACCAACACCCATTTAAAAAATCTTGCCCATAACATATTATTAATGAAATGGAAACTATTATAATTACCCATTAAGTTAAATCTTGCCATTAAATTGGAAACTAAACAGATTTTTCAGACAAAAGAAAAAATTTCCCTTCGTTGGACTCATCCGTTCATCTTGGTGATGGAGTAATGGTTTAAGACCCACAAATATTCGGAAACATCACCTTGTTTAAATTCCTTCATGTGTGTATTTAATTTTATTTTATGTTAAATTTATTTGATTATATTTTGATTTATTTATTTGATACAACATGCAATATTTTTCCATATTTTCATATTCACATTTTTATAAAAAAAAAATATATGATTGTAAAATGAGTCAATTCTTATATTAAAAGAAAGTAAAATAGGAGAAATAGATAGGCATATCTATTGGCAAAAATCTAAAAAGCAATGGATTAACATTTGACTAATTAACTCATTTTGAGAATTTGAAAATTTATATATTTTTTTGTTCACTATAATTTGAAAATCTTGGGTAATGTTTAGTTTTTAAAAATATTTTTTATTTTCTATTTTTATCCTTTAAAACAGTTTTCATTTTTTATAATCAATTTCATTAAAAATACATTTCTTTTTTGAAAATAAAAATAATGAAAATGTGTTTGAGATATTAAATTTTTTTGTTTCTAACAATAGTTCATATGAATTTCATAGTTATGATCATTAAATAATTAACCAATTATGAAAGAACACAATTCATGATAAAATAACATGGACTTATGAGTTTGTTGCGTATATCTTTATATAATTTTTTTTTTAAGGATTCCAACTCTGAAGAGGATTCGAATTTGTAAATGGAAGAGCAACTCTCATGTTTTTGTTATTTTCTTTTGTTTCTTTTATTTTGTTGGAAAAATAAGAAAATATTTTTTTTATTCTCAAAATTGGCTAAATTTTCATTTTTATTCTCTAAAAAACAATATTTCTAAACATTTACTGGACACGTTTTCTTTACTATCTTCTATGTTTCATAAAAATAAAAAAAAATAAATATGTTTTCTTAAACTAAACAAAGTCTTATTCTTGTCATAAAATCTTATTCCTACATCTGATTTTCCAAAATTAAAAAAAAAAAAGGAAATGTACTCCTTTTTCATTTTTTAGAATTTGTACCCATATTTCCTAAAATCAAGAAGTAAATGTAAATAGTATTATATTTTAGTTAAATTTGATCATTTATATATTTATATGATATATATTTTGTATTAAATATATATAATATAAAAATTATCTTATCATAATTTATATCACACATTTTTAAATCATATATTTATTTAATAAAATATATTATTGATCACTTAATTATGATCATATTTTTAAAATAATCATTTAACTATTAAATTTTTTAATTTGATTATTAAAATTTGAGCAATTTTTTTCATTTAACCATTAGTTTTTAATAACGTGCTAATATAGTATTATCACATCAGATGTCATGTGATGTTATTATATTATTATATTGTTAAAGATTGATGGTTGAGTGATAAAAATATTTATTTAAATTTTAATTATTAAATTAAAATTTTTAATAAATAATATTATTTTTTTATTATTTTTTTTAAAAAAATTTAAAAGTAGATAAATTGCTCAATCCCTTATGTCAGAACAAAATATATCATATATGATAACTTAAAATAAATATTACAAATTATACATTTAAAATAATCTCAACAAACGATCATTAATAAAAATTAAGTTCAAAATTATTTTATTAAAAAAGATAAACTTTAATTAATTAAATCAATAATTTATTAATATTTTTTATTCTACCATCCAAAATACGGGATCTAAGTCTGGTCTAAGCTAAAAGAGAGTAGATATTTTCTCTTCTTTTCTTCAAAAGTAGACTTTAAAGCTAGAAAGAAAGCTGCTGTGCGAAATAAAGTATAATAAAAAGTTGACCAAAAGCTGAGACCAACAAGAAAACAGAGTGGACTCTCTGCTCCACTTATATTTCGGAAAGAAAAATACAGAAACAAACAAAGAAAACTAAACTAAACCCACTTCAGCAGTCCAAAAACTAGAAAAATTTTACACAGAAAATTGAGGAATGTTCTTTATCTAATCTTTTTCTTATTGCTTGATTATTTCAATTGTACTCTATTCAGATAATCCAAAACTTGCTTGAAACTTTTTTTTTGTGTAGATCTTTGTATTCAGGTCCACCATGACATGACAGCTCTTTTGTCCCATAATTTCATGTAAACTGGTCACAATTCATACCTGACTGGAAATCACTCAGCAGTGACCAATGTTCCAATCATAAAAGCACTGAAGGGAGGCGTGAGAGTGGTGGAGCTTGACATATGGCCCAATTCCACAAGATAATGTGCATGTTCAACGTGGAAGGTAAAATACTTCTAATTTCCTTGTACTCAGTATGTGTTGCAATGTGGGTATGTTTTGATAGAACTATATTAGTCAGCAGTGACTAATGTTCCAATCATAAAAGCACTGAAGGGAGGAGTGAGAGTGGTGGAGCTTGACATATGGCCCAATTCCACAAGATAATGTGCATGTTCAACGTGGAAGGTAAAATACTTCTAATTTCCTTGTACTCAGTATGTGTTGCAATGTGGGTATGTTTTGATAGAACTATATTAGTAATTTTGTTTTCTCTATGCAGTGACTTAAGATGGTAATAGGAACGACTTAGAAATCATTCATTTATGAGGGAAAATGGCATGCTTTTCTAGCATTGATTAGCTGGCATGGTCTGATTTAATAAATTATCATCTATGTTTACTGAGTACAATGACGGGTTCAGTAGCTTTTTTTCTGTTGATCCCATACGTACAAAAAGTTCACAAACCATTACTTCTAAATGCAGTCAGTCAGTTATCAATTTCCTTTGCATGTGGAGTCAATAGTTTGTCTCATTTTTTTAAGTGTTTAAAAGACCAAGTTCGTCAAGATCTTGGTGCTTGACTTGTTACCAAATTGGCCCTTTTTCAAAGTAGATGTTTGTGTCGAACTATCTTGACAAGAGTAGATTGATTAATGGTAAAAATTGAAGGTTTTTTTTTTATGCTTGCATTTTAACATTCAAGTTAGTTCTTAAAAAAAAAGTAAAAAAAAAAAAAAACTCGAAAATAAATGTCCATGGAATTGAATTAATGGTACATAAAAGAAGTTACTTATATCTATACGGAAAGAATATTAAATTTACTGAAAATTTGACCAGCTGGTTTATAATTATGTGTAGAGCAGCGTCATTGTCATGCAAATGGGTCCATTTTCATTGCTCTTTGGTTTCCTTTATAATTTTTTTATGAAAAATTTTGTAGCCTTCAATACGAGTATAAGCGAAGAATTATAAGTTTTGAAATATAAATTTTAAATTTATTATAAATTATTTTTTAAAAATAATTAATTAAATTATATTTTAAATTCAAAATTTTTTTATTTACAATGCTCATACCCCAAATCTACAAAAATTTATTAAAAAATAATAAATAATAAATATTCTGCTCTTTCATTTCATAATTTTTTTATTCAAAATTCAAAATTATCTCTCAAACATTTAATTTTGAAATGAAATAATTTTGATAAAAATGAAATAGATATGCATTAAATCTTCATTGATGTCCATGATAAGAATAGTAATATTAATATGCATGATTATTGAATTCAGATTTAATTTAACTAATTTATATAATATTTTTAAAAATAAAATCTTAATTTTAATATTTATAATATTTTTAAAACTACAAACTTATTTGTAAAAATATATACACAATAAAAAAAATTTTAGAGGAACAAGGATAACTTTTCATGTTGTTATGTTGATTGAGAAGGTCGAGTGATTGAAGAACTTACTACAGGCTGGGGTACAATTTGGCGGTGTAATTGGCACACTTTCCAGTACGGCCAACGGATGCAAAACTTTCTTTTGAAAACCAACATCAAAAAAGGTGTCTATATGTCCTTTCGCATACTTTTTCACTTTAACAAATAAATAATTAAAATTGCTTGCTAGTAGCTACTTATGTCAGACATAAAAATATCTACTTGAATATCAATGTATTTGTACTTCTTGTCTTTTGGGCTTTGTTTGATTTTGCAATTTTAGAATTTTTTTTTTTTTTTTTTTATAAATTTTGAATTTGTTTGGCATTGTAATTTCAGAGTTTTCTAATTTTGATTCTATCCTGATGAGTAATGCAACATTTTGGAATTGATTCTTTTTGGGGGGCTAAAATTCATTCAAAAGCGACAGGGATTCTCTCTGAATTTTCTTACCGTGTGAAAATGAAAATCATAACACGAAAAGGAAAATTAAACCTGTGAACGACTAAAATGTAAAAAGATAGCTTGACTCAAAGAATCCACGACTACCACAGATTAATATTCTTGCTTCTAAATAAGTATATATAGCAATCTTAATCAAAGAAATCTCAGCTTCCATACATGTTTTCATGTGGGAATAGAATCCAATTTCCAGGAATGCTTCATGCATGGCAATGAAACAAAGAAGGCGGGAATTTGTTGAACAAATCTGATATATAGAGTTGTGGAATATCAGTATATTATTAACCTGATAAAATCATCAACAAAGATAGTCATCGATCAGCCCGACATTTTTATTCTTTTGATCTAGTTTCTGTAAGGGAAGTTTTCTCACGGTTATTTTCTGATGGGGTACATGGGAAATTATAGCATGTGCATTTGCCTCCCTAAGAAACTTGGGGTCGCTGAGGCAGGGCCTCCGGTGGACGTGAAGGAAGTTTTCATGGAGTTTGCCGAGGGAGGAGCCTGCATCACGGTGGAGCAGCTGAGGCGGTTCTTGGTGGAGGTTCAAGGTGATGCTGCAGTTTCCATGGAAGATGCTGAGAGGATTGTGGAGGAAGTGCTCCATAGGAGGCATAACAACGGAGAGTCTACAAACCAGGCTCTAAGTCTTGAAGATTTTCATTTTTACTTATTTTCTGTGGATCTCAACCCTTTTCTCCACAATCAGGTAGAAATCTGTTATTGCTTCTTTTCTTGGTGTTTTGTTTGGCTGCATGTGCTAGCAAAAGTTTTTTATATATAAATATATAAAACAAAGTACATTTCAATGTTTAACATAGAACAAATTACATTCAGGTTCATCAAGATATGACTGCTCCTCTCTCCTACTACTTCATATATACTGGTCACAATTCATATTTGACTGGAAACCAAATCAGCAGTGATTGCAGTGATATTCCAATCATAAAGGCTCTAAAGAGAGGTTTAAGAGTGGTGGAACTTGATTTATGGCCAAATTCTACAAAAGAAGATGTTCTTGTTCTTCATGGATGGTATGTACACTTCATGTATAAATTCAAAAAAAAAAAAGGGAATTCTCAACTGAATTTATTTAATTCCAGGAAACTTGAAAGATTCTTATAATTTCAGGGTTTTTCTTTTCTGAGTTAATGTGTATCTGTGAAATGTAGGACCCTGACAACTCCAGTGGAGCTGATAAAATGTTTGAGATCTATTAAAGAGCATGCTTTTTCTGCATCTCCATACCCGGTGATAATTACTTTTGAAGACCACCTTACCCCAGATCTTCAAGCTAAAGTCGCTCAGGTTTTTTGTCATTTTCTTCTTGGAATTTTAATACCACCAATCTTAATTTCCTGGAACTATACATTTCAGATTAATGCTTCACAACACTTTTTCTTTTGTCTACAGATGGTCACCCAAACATTTGGAAACATGTTGTTTTATCCTGAATCTGATTGTCTGAAAGAATTCCCTTCCCCAGAAGAACTGAAATATCGAATTGTAATATCAACTAAACCTCCAAAAGAATACCTTGAAGATAAAAGCTCATCAAGCAGAAGAAGAAGAAGAAGAAGTAACTCCCACAAAGAAAAAGATTCTGATGATGATATTTGGTGGAGAATGTCAGTAGACCTCACAAATGATGATAGGAAGGTCAGCTAAAAAAGAGGAAAAAAAGCTTATTCTCTTTTTCATTTTTCTCCTCAAATTTCTCCTTAGGGATTTTTCTTTTTTTTTTGCCAGGTTTTACTGCTGAGTGATTGTGATGCAAGTGAACATAGTCAATGTGATGGTGACAATGAAGCCAGTGATGGGCTATTGCGCCCATTAGGGACACCCGCCTACAAGAATCTAATTTCCATTCCAGCTGGAAAGCCGAAGGGAAAGTTGAGGGAGAAACTAAAAGTTGAGATGGATAAAGTTAGACGCCTAAGTTTGAGTGAACAAAAATTTGAAAAGGCTACTGCCTGCCATGGAACGGAAGTTGTAAGGTACACAGCAAGTATGAATTCGTGATAACTTTGTTTATGACTGGATCTAATCTAATCCTGGAAATAATCGTGTGTAGGTTCACGCAGAAGAACATTTTGAGGATATACCCAAGGGGTACTAGGGTTGATTCCTCAAACTACAATCCTCTAATTGGTTGGATGCATGGGGCTCAAATGGTTGCATTAAACATGCAGGTTTGGTTTGTATTCCATTTTTCAATATCTGAAGCCGCTTCTTAAATACTCTGATTGGTTCCTTGTACTTTTTAACATGTTTTATGGTCTAATTGCAGGGATATGGCAGATCTCTATGGTTAATGCATGGGATGTTTAGATCCAACGGAGGGTGTGGGTATGTGAAAAAGCCAGACTTTCTGATGGATATGGGTCCAAATGATCGAGTTTTTGATCCTAAAGCAAAGCTGCCAGTGAAGAAAATCTTAAAAGTGAGTGTGGAGTTCAATTTAAAAAAAATATATGATTCCCCACCATAATAGTCATCTTTTCTCTAATTGTCTTCCCATGTTATTCAACAGGTAAAAGTATACATGGGAGATGGATGGGATTTAGATTTTAAAAGAAGGCACCTCAATCTTTGGTCTCCACCAGAATTCTACACCAGGGTAAGTGTTACTTGCTTATGGCACTTAGAAATTTGATTGGAAGAAATCATCATCCAATTACTCAGATTTTCAAGTGATTCCTTTCTTTAAGCAGGTTGGCATAGCAGGAGTACCAGCAGATAAGACAATGAAGAAAACAAAGAAAAGAAAGGGCAATTGGACCCCAGTGTGGGATGAGGAGTTCACATTTCAATTGACAGTTCCGGAAATAGCTTTACTTCGAGTTGAAGTTCATGAGTATAACATGTCTGAGAAAGATTACTTTGCAGGTCAGACTTGCCTGCCAGTATCCGAATTGAGACCAGGCATCCGGGCAGTGCCTCTGTTTAACCGCAAAGGAGAGAAGTTCACTTCACTTAGGCTTCTCATGCGCTTTGAGTTTGTCCATGTAGATATTTAGTCTTACACAGACAAAGTTTTTTGTTACTAGTACAATACTTTCCCATGGTTGGGAAGTTCATTTAAAAAAGAATCCATCAAATTTCATTTTTGTGTTCTGTGATAGTAAACAAATGTAAGAAATTTATGGTGCATCAGATTCAGTAACTTAAATTCATCTAAACTTTGAAATTATACAAACATGATAATGTTACACATACTTGAGTCAGAATTTGAAACTGAAAAGATCTATATATCAGACTCAATATTGACACAGTCACATAGCTGTTAACACGACGACTCAAGTCAATCTTAACTTCATATTTTCAACCAAGAACGCCCTAACATTTTTTTTCCCTTAGTCCCCAAGGAACCGGCATCTGTTCTTGTCTGGTCATGTTCAAAAAGCATCAATGTTAATTAAATGTCCATAATAACTGGGTTACAAGCATTTTGCTCTACTTTGCTGCCAAAAAGAGGAATGTAGGAGTAAAAAAAGCGGGTCACCACTGCATTCCTTGCTCTCTTTTGACCCTTTCAAAGCAAATGACAAGCAACTCTTCCCTTGGAATAAAGCAAAACTGCCTTTGCATAAGCACATATTCTCACTTTATTAAAACGCAGTTTCTGTCTTTCCATCTTCATTTATATACAAAGAAAACTTAAGTACTAAGAAAGAGAAAGAAACATCATTAGAGTTCAGATTTCAACCTTTGCCAGTGAAAGGGGAGATGATAGAGCACAATTTCAAGGTTTGCCTGTGTTGGAGGAGAATATTCAAGACAAGGGTAGTTGAGCCACCTATGGAAGTTAAGAATGCGGTTTACCATTTCTCACAAAGTGAAATGATGACAGTTGATGAACTGCTGAGGTTCCTGATTGAACACAACGGAGAAAAGAATGCCACTAAGGAGGATGCTTATGTTGGGCCTAAAGTAATAAACACAACAACTTAAAAGCAATATATTGCAATAAACCCACAGTAATAGATAACAATTAACAATCAACAACGCAAGAAAATAAAGCACACCAAAATTTACGTGAAAAATCCTCCAGTGTAGAGGAAAAAAATCACTGACCATTAGAAAAATCTCCACTATTAAATAATGGATATACAAAGTTCTTTTCTAGCTAAAACTAGAGCTGATCAACAACTAGAGAAACAATTGGAGAAATCTCATCAAATAGGTGACTTAACAAATACACCATAGATTTGTTCCAAGAGAGTTTCAAACTCGATCTTCACCATTCAGAATGTAGAACTCTGAATCATAAACCTGCTAACAAAATTTCAGCTTAATCGATTCACGGATCGACTTCTGTTCAACCAGCTCTCCTTTCTCCCTTTTCTTTCTATTTTTCTGGCTTTTCTTCTTTCTTTTCTTGGTTTGTGACACCACCTTAAAACAGCCCCACCTCTTTTTATTAAATAGTAGGGCTTTGTATAAAAAGAAAGACCAAAGCCTATAGCCTTTGATTGGTCCAAAACCAATTACATGAGGCTAGATCCCATTTTTCTAACAATCTCCCCCTTCAGCCCCATTAGGAGAAGATTTATCACCATAGCAGTTTCATTTGAAATTTACCTTGGTCGAAAAACTCATTCTGGCTAAGTTAATATAGAGTTTAAGTCTCTCTGGGAAGTATCTTAGTCAATATATATGCTACATTCTCATCAGTATGAACTTTGTTCAATAGCATCTGTTGTTTCTCAATCACTAAATGTAACCAGCGATATCTAACATCAATGTGCTTTGTTCTAGCATGGTACATGGCATTCTTACTCAAATCTAAAGTACTCTGACTATCACAAAACATCACTTACTCTTTTTTATTTAACCTCAATTCAAAAAAAAAATGTTTCATCGAAAGCATTTCTTTACCTACTTCGATTGCTGCAATATACTTAGCCTCTGTAGTTGACAAAGCAACATACTTTTGCAAATTAGACTGCAAAGACACAGTTCCTCCTACAAAAATGAACAAATACTCATAAATAAATTTTTTACCATCAAGATCACTTGTCATGTTAGTATTAGTAAACCTTTCTAGAACTGATTGTGAAACTCTATAACTCAAGCACATTTTTAAGGTGCCCCTCAAATATCTGAAAATCTGTTTCACTGTTTTCTAGTAAACCTTTCTCGGATTAAAAAGAAATCTACTCACTATACCAACTGCATGGGCAATGTCAAGCCGTGTACAAACCATAAGATACATTAAAAATCGACTGTAAAAGAATAAGAAATACTAGACATAACTAGTTGCTATTTCTTAGACACCGGATAAGATTTCTCACTCAGATGAAAATGGTTGGCAAATGGACTGCTAACTGATTTAGCATGTTGCATGTTAAATCTACTAAGCACCTGTTCAATATATTTTTTCTGTGACAACTATAGCTTTTCAGCTCTCTTGTCTAGGATAATGTCCATACTGAGAATCTGTTTTACTAGACCTAAATTTTTAATATAAAAAAACTTAGACAATTGTTCTTTTAATCTACAAACCATACTAGCATCTTGTCTCATAATCAACATATCATCAACATATAATAAGAGAATAATAAAGTTATCATCAAAAATTTTTTTGATATACACACAATGATCCGTTACTGTTCTTTTATAGCTATGGCTCACCATAAAAAAATTAAACTTTTTGTACCATTGTCACTGAGCTTGTTTCAAGCCACACAAGCTTTTTTCAGTTTGTAAACTAAGTACTTTTTCCCTTTCACTTTAAAACTCTTAGGCTAATTCATATAAATGTTCTCATACAAGTCATCATGCAAAAATACAATCTTGACATCAAGTTGCTTAAGCTCAAGATTCAAACTAACTGTTAATCTCAATACCACTCAAATGGAACTCATATTCACAACTGGAGAGAAGATCTCATCAAAATCGATGCTCATTTTTTTAGAAAACCTTTCACCATCAATCGAGCTTTGTACCTTACTAGCTTGTCACTATCTTTTTTTAACTTGAACACCCATTTATTTTTCAATGACCTCTTTCCTTTCAAAAGTTTAACAAGATCATAAATATCATTTTTCTGCAATGACTCAATCTCTTCTTTCATTGGTTTTAATCAGTGCTCGCTATCTGAAGTAACATACACATCTTGAAAGCTCTCTGACTTTTTCTCACTAGTAACTAAAATAAAATCTAAACTTGGATACCTGGTAGATGGCCTACACTCTCTAGTAGATCTTCTAGGCTGAGACTCTACATTACCTGATGCCAAAAGTAGCTTCTCCTATTCAACACTCTCTAGTGGAGTAGATTGCTTATCCTGTTCAAAACCTATTACATCTAGCTTATTACTAACCGTGGCTAGCACATTTATATCTTCAAGTTCTATTTTTTGCTCATTTCTACCATCTATAGTTCTTTTCTATGGAACCCCTGTCGATGTTGAAACATCACACTCAACAGCAACCTATGTAGTCTTCTTATTTTTCTTAAAGTCTGTTATGATTTCTTTTTCATGAAAGATCACATCTTTACTTTTGATTGTCTTTCTTTTCACTGGATCTCATACTTTATAGCCAAATTTCTCATCATCATATCTTATAAACACACACTGTATGGCTTTACTATCAAGTTTTGACTTCTGCTCTTTCAGCACATGCATGAATGCTTTATACCAAAAAACTTTCAAATAAAAGTATAAAGCATCTTTTCTTGTCCACACTCTTTTTGAAATCTCAAAACCCAAAGGAACTGAAGGTGATTTGTTAAGCAAATAACAAGATGTGTTGACTATTTCACCCCAGAATGACTTTTGTAATTTTGTTATCCTCAACATACATCTAACTTTTTTCATAATAGCGCAATTCATCCTTTCAGCTATACCATTATGCTACAGTGTTTCAGGTTCTATTATCTCATGTCTAATTCTATGCTTTAAACAGTACTCTTCAAAGTCTTTATATATGTATTTTCTACCATTATCAGTTCGAATATACTTCAAGAGTAACCCTATCATTTTTTTCACCATGGAATAAAATTTTTAAAAATATTACAATTTTTTATTTTTATTTTTTAACATATACATCCAAGTCTTACATAAAGCATTAACAATAAAAGTAACAAAATACCTACTACCACCTAATGAGTCAACTTTATTGGGATCACATACATCAAAATAAATCAATTCTAATCTATTTTTTTCTTTGAAAACTCTTATGAAAAGAAACTTTATGATGCTTACCAAACAAACAATGATCACATGAATCGAGAGGCATACATTTGGTCAAGGGAATGAGAAACTACCTTGCCAAAACCTGTAACCTTTTCTCACTCATGTATGTCAACCTCTTATATCACAAATTTTCTAAAACATTATCTTCAATGGCATTTATCCGGTTACCATTCAATTGCATCCATGTCTTATACATTGTGCAACATAGTTTTTTTCTTGCAACTACCATAGATCTTTTAAGAAGCTTTCATTGCTCATTTTTTTGTCGACTCTTATATCTCTTATTATCAAAGACATTAATAGCAAGTAAGTTTATTCTCATATCTAAAATGTGTCTAACATCCCTCAAAGTTAATATGTAACCTGTATTAATTTGCACAACAATATCACAAATCCCAACAATATGTAATACACTTTTATTTTTCATCTTAGTGTAACCAAAGTTTTCTATTTTATAAATTGTAAACAATTCTCTCGTAGGAATACAATGATATGCCGCTTCTGTGTCAACTATACACTCAATAACGTGATCACTAACATGATTATAATCATTATATGTACAAATCAAAGTAATTGAATCACTATCTAAATTCATTACTGTAACATTACCATGATCTGAACTCTTATCTTTTCATCTTTTTACTCTTGTTTCAAGATTTTAGAGTGTCATTTTATATGACATATTTTACTATAATAAAAATACTTTACTTTATCTTTGGACTTGGATCTATGTTTAGACTTACTATAGCCTTTTAAGTTCTAACCTTTATCAATGTTTTTACTCCTGTTCTCTATGACCAAAGCTTGATTATCAAGGTTTACATCTTTTTATCTTGCTTTTTCATTAAGCATATTATTATTTACCATCTCTAATGTCACTAGAGTATTTCAGTTGTCTGGTAATGAATCAAAAAAAAATAATGCCCTTATTTTGTCATCCATCTTAAGCTCCATAGTAGTCATTCGATTAAATATATCTTAAAAATTACTCAAGTGCTCTGTAATAAATCATCCATCCTTGTACTATAAAGTTGTAAGATTTTTAACAAGTATAACTTTATACAATGCTATTAATTTTTTTCAAACAGTGTGGGCATCTGTCTCATATGCTACATGATAGAACATGCTGATATCAACCTATTTTCTGATTATAACCAACATCTTTTTGCCTAACTTCTTTCAGTTTTCATTTTTTATATTTACTGATTTAGTCGAATCACCCAATATCGACTCATACAAATCTTTGTAGTATAAATGATCTTCCATCATAGGTTTTCAAAATGAATAATTTGATACAATCAATTTTATCATAGAACTTGAATCACCCTTCATGATTTCAAATAGAATTTACTTTTGTCTTGGACTGCTTCTATATTGATGTCTCAAAAATAACCCTTACTCTAATACCATTTGTTAGGTCTGAAACAATAAACACAACAATACATAAATAATATATTGCAATAAACTCATAGTAGTAAACATAATCAACAATCAACAATGCAAAAAAAAATAATAATAAAGCACACCAAGATTTACGTACAAAACCCTCCAGTGTAGAGAAAAAAATCACGGACCACCAGAAAAATTTTTACTATCAAATAATGGATATACAAAATTCTTCTGTAGCTAAAACTAGCGCTAATCAACAACTAGAAAGACAATTAGAGAAATTTCATCAAATAGGTAGCTTAACAAATACACCTTAAATTTATTTTTAAAAAGCTTTAAACCCCATCTTCACCGTTCAGAATATAGAATTTGAATAATAAACCTACTGATAAAATTTTAGCTTAATCAGATCATGAATCAATTTTCGTTCAACCAACTCTCCCTTTTTTTTCTCTCTATTTTTTTGGCTTTTATTCTTTCTTTTCTTGATTTATGACATCACTTTAAAAAAACCCCATCTTTTTTTATTAAGTAACTAAGGCTTTGTGTAAAAAGAAAGATAAGACCCATGTCTTTTGATTGGTTCAAAATCAATTACATGGGGCTAGACCTCATTTTTCTAACAGCTTAGGCCATTTTTTATAGTCTCAAAATGAGGTTTCAAAAGAGTGGCTCCATTTAGACACCTTTTTAGATATCTCCTTGGTGACCATTACCTTGCTTACCCTCTATCTCAAAAGGTAATTATGGTTTTTCTCTTTAACATGATCAGAGGAATCGATAAAACTTTTATGGTTTAAAGGTTTTTAATTAAAAAATATCTAAGCTTATAATTTGCAATAGATATAATTGAATTGCGATTGATGCATTAGTCTATAACTAGAAATCATATAATGCCTAATTTCTTTCTAATTTATTCAATGATGAAATTGAAGCATTTAAACATAATGTTCCCATAATTACATTCCTCATTCCCCCACTCCCTGGAACATTCATTGGATAGTCACTCATTGTTTTGATGAATTTAGTATGGTATCATGGAAAGCTCCAGTCTATATTTATTAATTTAGAAGAAGTTGTCTTTGAATTTAGGTACACCATGACATGAAGGCTTTATTGGCACATTATTTCTTATTCACGAGCCATAACTCCTACTTAACTGGGAATCAATTTAGTAGTGCTAGCTGTGTTGAACCAATTAAAGATGCTCTGCTTAAAGGTGTAAGAATAATTGAATTAGATCTATGGCCAAATTCCAAGGGCAACAATTTGAAAGTTTGTTGTGGCAGGTGTGAAGTTAGCATACTCTTTTATTAATCCATCTTTCTTTTTCTTATAAATATAACCTCATTCTTAAAGTAAAATTCAAGAATTTGAAATGAAGTAGTGAGAGAAGATCCACTTTCTTGATTTTTTTTAAGTCTTCATTTCCTTCAAGTAGTTGACAATCTTTATTAAAACTATAGAACTTTCATTTTTCTTATTGATCTTCAAAAATGTCTACAAACAATTAACGAGAAAGCATTTGAAGCTTCAGAATATCTAGTTGTGATCACTTTTGAAGATCACTTGAATTCAAATCTTCAAAAAAAAAAGTGGTTGAGGTGAGCTTAAAATGATAGTGATAGTATCGAATTCTACCAATACAAGGCTTGAAATCATGTGCTTTTTCAATAGATGGTGAAAAAAAATTTTGGAAAAATGCTTTACTGTATTGAAACAAAAAACTTAAAGTAATTTCTTTTACCAAAATCATTGAAAAAAAGGGTCCCGGATTCTCTCCTGACAGGGACATAAAAAGCACCTTTGGATGATGCAATGAATGTTTAAAGCCAATGATAGATACGGTTATGTGAAAAAACCTGACTTTTTATTGCCAAGAGGTCAAAATGATCAATGTTTTATCCTAAAAAGCAATTGGACATTAAGATTATTAAAAAGGCTGACCAGTTTAGCTTTAGAGATTTTCAAAATAAAATATGAAAAATAATTTCGTATTAGAAAATAAAAATAAAAATAGATAGTTAAGTCTGTTTAAAACTAAAAGATAAACCTATTCAAAATAAACAGTTTTAACTATTCAAAAATAAACAATTTTTGTCTATTCAAAATAGATAGGCATATATGTAAAAAATAACACTTATTTATTTATAAAAAGCTTATCTAATTTTTTGAAAACATATAAAAATAATTATTGAAACTCTCTCTCTTTCTTCAAATTCTAAATTTCTTTTATAAAAGTTTTGCTACAAAAAATATTTATAAAAGTTTAGTGATATTGTGATACATCGGTAATTGCTCGATAGACTTATTTCGTTAGTATAAAATGTAATCAGTCACTGGGCTTCATTTTATCCTCAAGATTTATTGTCTATAGCCCTTTTGCACACCTACTAAGTAAATAATACGGTAGCGACAAATAAAACTTTAAAGAAGTAGTAGCATTACACGTCTTAGAGCCTTTTTTCAAATTCCAAATTTACCAAAAGCAGTAATTCTAGTTTTTTAGTGTTGCTTTAACAATCTTAAGGTTGTATTCATTTCAACAATGGCTACTGAAACAATGCTCAAGGAATTGGCTTTTAGTTTTGTCAAATTGGATCATTTTGATGGTGGCAATTTTAAATATGGCAGAAAAGGATGCATTTTTTGCTTTCAACCTTGAAGGTTATATATGTTGTGACTATTCCTAAACTAGAAAAAAATAAAACAAAAGAATATATTGCTGCAATAAGAGAAAGGCAAAAATAGGATAACATAAGCTGCATGTGTAAAAGCCATATTTTGAATGGTCTATTTGATAGCCTATTTGATACCTACCAAAACTAGGCTACTGCAAAGAAGTTATGGGATAAATTAGAGACTAGATATATGATCGAGGATGCAACAAGGAAAAAATTTCTCATTAGTCATTTCAATAATTATCGTATGGTTGATGGACGTTCTCTGATTGAAGAACTATGTAAAATTAAAAGAATACTTAATCAGTTTAAACAATAAAACATAAGTATGGATGAAATAATTATTATGTTCTCTGTAATAAACAAACTTTTTCCATCATGGAAAGACTTTAAAAAAAGTCTAAAAGTAAAAAAGAGAAAATCGCTCTTAAGACTTTGGCTAATCATCTTCGAATTGAAGAGGAATGCAGAAAGCCAAAACAGAATTCTAATTTTGATAATGCCAAAGTTCATGTTTTAAAGGAAAAACAAACTACAAAGCTTGACAAAAAAAAGTTCAAGTTCAAGCAGATTGCTAATGGGCCTAAATTTAAGAAAAATAAGATAAGAAAGGCTCATGTTATCATTATAGTAAGCTTGGACATTTTTAAAAAAGTATGTTGGTTGCTACAAAAGAAAAATGATTCTTTAAAAGAAGATACTTTTGAAAATTTTGTTGCCATAATTTTTGATATCAACATGCTTGAAAATGATGAATCTTGGTGGGTTGATTCTAGGGCAACAAAACATGTGTGCAAGGACAAAAACATGTTCACAACATTTAAACCAAGTGAATATGCATTGTCCTCTATATAGGAAATCTTTCTACAACAACAATCAAAGGCAAAGGTTTATTGACCTTGAATTCACTTTTGGAAAAACTCTAACTTTGAATAATGTTTACTATGTACAAAAAGTTAGGAAGAACTTAGTGTTTGGAAATCTATTGAACAAGTTTGGTTTTAAACTTATATTAGAGGCAAATAAATTTATTCTATCTAAAAGAGGAATTTTTATTGGAAAATGATATATGTATGAGAGAATGTTCAAACACAATATTATTAAATAAAATAAGAATATTGTTTTTACTTACATAGTTAAACCTTCATATTTATGGCATTATAGATTAGTTCATTTAAATTATAAAACACTACATACTATGAGTAAGCTTCTGTTAATTCTAAATATAGTCAAGACATTATTAAATGTAATACAAGCATGTTGACTAAGATTACTAGAAATCTTTTTTCCTAAGGTTAAAAAAAATATAAAGTTACTTGAGTTAATTCATAGTGATATTTGTGATATATATAGCACTCTTACATTATCTGAAAAAAAAATATTGTGTCACTTTTATAGAAGATTATACTAGATATTGTTATGTTTATCTGTTATGTTCTAAAAGTGAAATACTTGATAAGTATAAAATATATAAATATGAAGTTGAACTTCAATGTGAATCTTTTCTTAAATGCTTAAGGTCGGATAAGGAAGGAGAATATTATAGTCAAAGTTATTTTGAATCCACCTGAATAATCTACCAAGTTACTGCTCCTTATACACCACAACAAAATAGTATAGCTAAAAGGAAGAACAGAGTCTTAATAGAAATGGTAAATGCAATGTTATCTTATTTTGGTCTTGGATAATGATTTAGGGTGAAGCTTTATTAACAGCTTGTCATATACTAAATAGAGTTCCTAATAAATAAACAAAAATAACCATATATGAGCAATGGAAGAAAAAACATCAAATCTTAATTATTTAAAGGTTTGGGAATGTAAAGCTATAGTTAAAATTTTAGACCCTAAAAGGAAAAAGTTAGATGAAAGAGGAATAGAATGCATATAGGATATGCACAAAATAGTAAAGCATATAGGTTCACAATTATTGAACCAAATGATTCAATTTTAGTTAACACTGTTATTAAATCAAGATATGAAATTTTTTTATAAAAATATATTTAAATCTATTTCAAGACAACTACAAACAATTTATCCTACAAGTGGAAAAGAAATTCCAAATCCATTAAAACAAACTAAAATTAGTGATGAATCTTATTAAAAAATAAAGACAAGCAAAAGGGTTAGAAAGGTAAAAGATTTTCGATTAAATTTCTTTATGTTCCTTGTGAAAGGGATTGGTGAAAGCAAAAACAATAAAATTATTTATTGTTTTAATGCAGAGTCTAATCCTATTACATATGAAAAGATAATGAAGTCTCAAGATTCTGCCTTTTGGAGAGAAATAATAAATGATGTAATGTACTCATTAATGGGAAATAAATGCTTGGATTTTGGTTGAACTTCCACCAGGTTCTAATCCAATGTGTTGTAAATGAATTTTCAAAAAAAAAATGAAAGTGGATGGAACTATAGATAAATTTAAAATAAGGTTGGTAGCCAAGGGCTTTACATAAAAGTAAGGGATAGACTACTTTGATACTTATACTTCAATAACTAGAATTACTATAATTAGGCTTCTAATTTTACTTGCCTCGATTTATAATTTGATTATACATTAAATTGATGTAAAAATAACATTTTTAAATGATAAATTATAAAATGAAGTATATATGAAACAACCGAAAGGATTTATCATTCTAGGTCAAAAGCATAAGGTTTGTAAGCTTGTAATGTCCTTATATGGACTTAAGCAAGCACCAAAACAGTGGCACCAAAAGTTTGATGAAATCATTTTGGCTAATAGTTTTAAAATTAACGAGTTAGATAAGTACATTTAAAAATGACAAAGAAGTCATAATTTGCTTATATGTGGATGATATATTAATATTTGACACTAATTTAGAATAAGTTAAGGAAACAAGACACAATAAATGATGTGATGGACTCATTACTGGGAAATAACACTTGGATTTTGATTAACCTTCTACCAAGTTCTAATCCAATATGTTGTAAATGAATTTTCAAAATGAAAATGAAAATGGATGAAACCATAGATAAATTTAAAACAAGGTTGGTAGCCAAGGGCTTTACACAAAAGTAAGGGATAGACTACTTTGATACTTATACTCTAGTAGCTAGAATTGCTATAATTAGGCTTCTAATTTCACTTGCCTAGATTTATAATTTGATTATACATCAAATGGATGTAAAGATGACATTTTTAAATGATAAATTAGAAAAGGAAGTATAAATGAAATACCTAGAAAATTTATCATTTCAGGTCAAAAGCATAAGGTTTGTAAGCTTGTAAAGTCTTTGTATGGACTTAAGTAAGCTCCAAAACAATGGCACCAAAAGTTTGATGAAATCATTCTTGCTAGTAGTTTTAGAATTAATGAGTCAAATAAGTGCATATATAGCAAATTTAAAAATGATAAAAGAGTCATATTCTGCTTATATGTGGATGATATGCTAATATTTGACACTGATTTAGAACAAGTTAAAAAAATAAAAAAAAATTATTAAATAACTTTTCAATAAAAGATATGGATGTAGTGGAAATTATTCTTGAAATTAGAATAATTCGGAATGATAGTGGCATAACCTTGTCACAATCGTATTGTATTAAAAAAAATACTTAAAAAGTTTGATCTTTTTAATTGTATTCCAGTATCTACACCCATGGATTCTCAACTGATATTAGTATCTAATACTATAAGAATAATCAATCAATTGCAATATGTAAGAGTAATTGATTATATGATGTATACAATGACTTGTACAAGGCCAGACATAACATTTGTTATTGAAAAGTTGAGTAAGTACACAAGTAATCTAAGTAACTTGTATTGACAAGCAGTTAAAAGAGTATTTTAATATTTGAATAAAACAATCAATTATTAATTGTGTTATAGTGGTTATCCTTCAATTATAGAAGGATATTCTACTGCTAGTTAGATTACTAATATGAAATATCATGCTTCTACAAATGGGTAGATATTTGTACTTGGTGGGGGTGCCATTTCTTAGGGTTTCAAAAAACAAACATGCATAATGGATTCCACCATGGTAGCCAAATTTATTACATTAGCCGCAACAGCTAAAAAAGCTAAATGGTTAATAAATTTATTATATGAAGTATCTTTATGGCCTAAACCAATTCTTCAATTTCTATCCAATGTGATAGTGAGCAACTCTAGCAAGGGCATATAGCCAAATATATAATGAAAAGTCTAAACATATTGGATTTAGACATAGCTATGTTCAATATTTAATTTTAAATGGAGTGATCACTATAAATTATGTGAGGTCAAGTGAAAACTTAATGGATCCTTTAACCAAAAATCTTGCTAAAAAATTGGTAAAAAAGACCTCAATAAGGATAGGGCTCAAGCTCATAAAGTAAAGTCACCCATGATGAAAACTCGACTCAACGCTTGGTATAACATCAAGTCTTGAGTTCAATGAGACAAAATACATCATTTATATATGACTGCTGGCACTATAGTAATGTTTAATGCCATCTCAAGTAAAATGCTAGGCACCTATAATGGTAAAAAAAAGGATGAGTAATATACTCTTAATAGATCCATAATATAAATATGTTAGAGTGTTATAGTTACAAGAACACTTTTAGTGTGAGCTACTTATATGAGTGTAAAGTATGGCCACTTCTAAGAGCTTAAGAGATTGGCTCTAATAACACTCATGAAAATAGGATACAGACATATGGTTGTCATAATGTTTAGATCTATAGACCTATTGCTAGACATTGACTTAAGAAGTCACCAACAATCTTTTTTGTTTAGGTACGATTGGTCACATGACTGAATCTGTCCCTTTTAAAAGATGAATCCTAAGTTCGACTTAGGTATCTCTAAAAGGTAAATTCAATGCTTGCAAAATTGAACTAGGTCTGGGAGTACGATTACGTGTAAGAAAGGTTATAACACCATCACAACGTCCATCAGAAGATGGTATCAGCTCGATTTTGTGTTATCCATTAAGTTTTAAAAATTTTACCAAGTATTTAATTATTGAAAATTATCCTTAATTGACTCCAATACTTTTGACAAAAAATTAAAAAAATTCTCTCATCTCAAGAGTATACAAGAAAATTACTGTCTCACTTATTAAGGCTTTGTCGTCAGATTATTTAACATTAAAAAAATCTCCAAGAAAGGAAACAAAATAATGTTTAAACCATTGGTAGAAATCCTTTTTTATTATGTTGTTTTATAAGAAAAAAAAAAAACTCATGCTTTTATACAAGAAAAATTGATACTTTCAACTTTTCCTTAAAATTTTTAAAATTTTTTATTTTCAAGGAAAATTGATATTTTTAAAATTTTCTCAAAAATATCTTTTTTGAGTTTTTTATTTTCAAGAAAAATTGATACTTTGAACTCTTCCTCAAAAACACTTTTTTAAAATTTTTATTTTCAAGGAAAATTGATACTTTCAATTTTTTCTTAAAAATATTTTTTGAAATTTTTTGAAAATATATTTTTTTAAATATATTTTTTTTGAAGTTTTATTTAAAAAAATCATTGAAAATTTAAAGATGTTTAATTAAATAAATAACTTTTTTTATTTAATTAGTAAATAAGAAATAAATAATAATAAATAAATAATGAAAAAAAACCTTTGGAGCAGCTCGACTAAGTTCTACTGGGAAGCAGCTCCAGAGACAAATAAAGCAAGAATGGTTCAGTGTGTGGCTTAGCTTAACGGCTCAGCTTAGCGACTCATCAGAGGCTAAGTGAAGCGAGTAAACAAGTTGACGCATTGCGGGTTAGGTCAGACCTGGGGTGATGCGTTGATCCTATCCATTTTTTACGTTTCAAAATGGCATTGTTTTGCCCAGGTATAAAAGGAAAAAAAATTCCTCTTACCTTCAGATGCTTCCCCGCTCTCTCTTTCTTCCCTCTTTTTTCTCTGCCCTTTTTTCTAAGTCATCAAGAACTCTAACGAAATTCTTGTCGGTTTCTAAGTTTTGTTGTTAGAAACTGGGTTTTTTGCTCAAAAAAGTTATTGAAAAACTTAAATTTCGTCGAAAAATTCACCTAATTTTGGAAATCTCCAAAAATTTTCTAAAAATTTCCAAAAAAAACCTCCAAAAAATCAATTTAAAAACCATAAATTCTCCAAAACCTCTTTACTACAAACTATAGCTTCTTCGAATTTTTTTATTCTGACCACTATTTTCCTTCCCTTTTCTTTGTGTTCTTTCTCTGATTGCTAAAGGGTATATATAGGGCTAGGGAACGAGGGTTTTGAAAATCAAAATCCCTATCTTCTAATCTGTTTATCCACGTTAAAAAAAATCAAATCATTTTTTTGATCCTATTTTCAAAATTTAAACCTTAATCCTAAAGTTTTAGCATGACTGAAATTTCACTTTTATTTTTTAAATTATATTAACCTTATTAAAACCCACCGAAAAAACAAATCCAAAGTGGGTGTCTACAATTGTCTCTCTTTGCATATTTTCTATGAAATAAAGATTATGTAAAGACATAGACACCCATCATGACCTTATTTAAAAAAGACAACACTTTGGCATAGATTGGATCGAGTCTAAATGGAATGACTTGAAAATGGATCTGACACAAATCCAAATTCAACATAAAATAACCTAGACTGAATCGTAATTCGAAATGAATAACTTGGATTAAGCTGAAGAAAGATTTGACATAAGTCAAAATTCGAAGACAAAACAACCTGGATTGAATCGAAGTCTGAAATGAATAACCTGGACTGAGCCAAAAAAAGATTTTACATAAGTCAAAATCTGAAAACAAAACAACCTAGATTGAATCGAAGTCTGAAATGAATACCCTAGACTGAGCCAAAGAAGGATTTGACATTAGTCAAAATCCAAAAATAAAATGACCTGGATTAAACTGAAGTATATAATGAATAACTTTGACTGAGCCAAAAAAAGATCTGGCATAGGCTGAAATCTAGAAACAAGATGACTTGGGTTAAACCGAAGTCTGTCTTTATAGTAATTATGAAATTTCAAAACTTCAAAGGTTCACAATTTGAAGCATTCAAAAATTTCATAATCAAAAATTCCCAATGCAAGTTAAACCTCAAATATTCGTAATTAAGTTTTAAAAAAAATTAAAAATTTAGAATTCAAAGGTTTGCAATTCAAAATTTCACAGAATTCAAAAATTCACAAGAATTTCATATTTGCAAGAATTGAATATTCACAAAAATTTCAGATTCACAAGAATTTGAAGTTCCCAAGACATTCAGATTCGTAAGAATTGAAGATTTGTAAGATTTTCGTATTCGTAAGAATTGAAAATTCACAAGATATTCAAATTCGTAAGAATTGAAGATTTGTAAGATTTTCATATTTGCAAAACATGAAGATTCGTGAGATTTTTAGATTGAAAATCCATCAAATTTCATATTCGCATTTGAAAAACTTTTAAAGATTCACAACTAAAGTTTCAAAGATTCTCATTCAAAATTTTAGAACTTCATCCAAAATTTCTAAGATTCTGATTCAAAAACTCTGGGTATTCACATCAAAAAATTTTTAAAGCTCAAATATTCTCATTTAAATTATTCTTTACAAATCATCTTCATCATTGAAAAAGTTTCACAACTTTTAAAAAAATTAGGATGTTTTCCTTGTCAAAATTCCCCTACCAAAGTTAAAATTTTGTATGATAATGATGGGAATGCTTTTTTAATTATGCAAATGCAACAACTCAGATTCTTACAACAATGCAGATGTCATACGCTAAACCATGATTCATATGTTATAATACCCCAGCCGAAATAATAATTGGGCTAGACTAATACTAAAGCCCATTAGTTTATTAAGACATTATTTAGTAAAAAAAAAGTAGTTGAAGTATTAGATAAAAGAAAACCTAATTATCATGAAATAGAAAAGAAATAGAGCTCTTCTTCCTCATCTTCTTTAGGGTTAGAGAATATGAAAAATCAAGTTAGAGATTCACAATCAGAGGCTACAATCAAGTTAATCCCTTAAAGGTGAGTACATGCCCTCTTTTTATTTGAAAAGAAATATCAAGTTGATTGCTATTATTTGGAGTTGAAGTTTTGAGAGAAAGATCAAGAAAAATCATGAAATTTTTCATTAATCTTGATGATCTATTTGGGTCTGGGCTTTGTTTATTTCATGTTCTTAAGATTTATTGATGATTATTGAATGGAGTCTAAAGGCTGAAAGTGAGGATTTGAGTTTTTAAAGATTGAAAGAGAAATTCTATTTTTAGATGAGATATTATGATCTGTAATAATGAATTAAAATAGAATTTTACATTAATGGATAGATTATTGCTATGATTATTATATATCATTAGAAAGCATGTTGAATCTAGTTTCTAATGAAACAAACGAAAGTCAAATCCGAGTTTTCTATGAAGAGTTGTCTAATTTTAAGGATATACAGGTTGTAAGACAGCAACATCATGGTTGAATTACGAAATTCTTTTTAATTTGTATACAAGGATTTATAGATTAAGCGATATATCTTTGGAAATATTATTGAGTTTACTTTCCAATGAAACAAGCGAAATTGAATTTGGAGTTTTCTGTGAATAAATATATAGTTTTTATTAGAAGGTATACAGGTTGTTTGGCAGCAGTATATGACATGGATTTCAAAATTTGTTATAATTAATCTACAAGAAATTACGATGTGTGCCATATACGGTTAGAAAGCTTATCAAGTCTAGTTTTTAACACATTAAAGAGATCATAATTTTGATTTGGATATATTGAGATATGACTATTTTAATGAAAAGAGGTTAGGCTACCAGTATTAATTAGTTAAATTAACCCTTGTGTAACTTAGTTGATTTTTGTATAAATGATCTCAAAAACGGTTGATTAAATTATGATATGTTGAAATGATCTTGGATAGGCCATTAATTATTTTGGGGGAAAAACTAAGTGGTGAAATCGAAAAGAGGTAAGTAGAATCTCACACACTTTGCTTATTTTTGAAACTATGTATATATGTATGTTTCTAATTGAATGAATATCTTATTTCATTATTTTCAATGTATGAAAATAGGATCAAGCATATGATTATTTTATGTTTTTTTATATAAATGATGGATCATGCTTATGAACGAAATGAGAAAATGGTTTATGTTTAAAGAATAATTTTATGATAGCTATGTTTTTACATCCCTGAAATGCGGGATCATCGACACCAGAACTAGTTCTACGACCCTGGCTAACGGGTAATAGTAGTTAGCGTAAGCCCTGGCTAACGGGTTATAATAGTTAGCAATGATCATGAGAATGAAATTATCGATACGGCCAATGTCACGAGTTATAGTAGTGACCGTAGCTAATGATAAATGAATGATAATGATGATTTATGATGATTTTAATGATTGATCCATGATTTAGTTTGATTATGATATTTGAATGATAGCATATTTTATAATGATTTATGAAGTGACATATTTTGATATTGATTTATGAATTTATGAAATATTTGACAAAACGATGATCTTGAAATATTTTAATATTATAATTTGATAAATATTTTGAATGATCTATATGATGTGTAAAAAAATTATGCTTGATCTGATAAGGTGTATGAACATATACTTACTGAGCTGTGGTTTGCTTATTTTTCTTTTACTTTTTCTTTACAGATGACTAAGTGATAAGTTTGGTTAGTCTTGTGTGAAGTTAGAAGATGAAATGGGTAAGATTACTTAATCGTAAGAGAATATGTTGGCTAATGAGATTTTAAGAGGTAATTTTATATTTTATATGGTTTGTATTTGGATATATAAAGATGTATCATCAGTTGGATTAAAGATATGAATTTTACTTAACAGATTATTTCATTAAAAAATTTTAGAATGATTAAGAAAGAAGGCTTCATATTACTTTGGAGTTTTCTTCAAGGTAATATGAACGTGTTGCGTCTTAGTTTCGAGGCGTGACATAAGTGGTATCAAAGCTTAAGTTACGATCTTTGGAGAATTTTAAGAGGTAGATTATGATTTATAGATTGTGTTGAGATTTTCTTTAAAAGCTTAAGTTATGTTTCTTAGAGATTTTCTAAGAGTTCAGGTTATGATCCTTAAACTATGTAAGATGTTAAAGAGATTATAATATGATTTTAAGGATTTTGTAAGAACTATGATTATAATCTTTAGAGATTTTTAAGAAGTTAATTTATGATAAGTAGATTAACGATGATATTCAAATAATATAGTTTATGATCCTTGGATTGAAAGAGATATTTATGAGTATAATTACAATCTATATATTATGTGGAGATTTTTAAAAATTTAGATGATGACCTCTAGAGAATGTGATGATCTTCCAAAGACATAGTTTAATCCATAGACTATATTTGTGAGTATGACTAAATGATTCGATAAATTTTTAGAGTAGTTATAGTTTCAATGAATTTTGAAGAATCAATAATTCAATGGATTCTTGGTGTAGTTATTTTTATTGATATTTATATATTGCTTTTGGATCTTATAGTTAAGAGAAAGCGTAATTACTTTGATATAGTGTAATTTTATAAGTTGAAGAGATTTTTGATGCCACTTATAATGAGATATATTTTATAAGTTAAATGATTATTTAATAGAACAATTTGATCGCTGGAGATCCTATGGGTTTGAGAGAAGACTTTCGACTTAATGAGATTTTGAAGTATTTGATAAGTGTAAAGTGAATCCTTAGTCATGGATTACGATTGAAATATGAGTGTACATTGTTGGAATTAAAAGTATAGAATATTAGAGTTTGAATGGAATAATGTTTTGAAATTTTGAAGTAATTATTTATGGTTTATAATGTTGGAGAATTTATTTTGATGGATTTAGTCCAAAATGTTATAATTGTGGTAAATAGCTTTATATACGTAAAGAAGGATGTTCACTTGATTTGGTTCTACTTTTTTATTAAGAAAGTATTTAAAGTTTGATTATGCGAGTTGGATGTTTGTATAGTTAATTTAAAGTTTGATCATTAAAATCCTATTTGAGGTGTACTGATATTTTTTTTAATGGCTAAAGTGATTAATTTGTGGTTATAGTTTTTAATTGAAGTATATTATTGGATTCCTTCAAATTTTATGGCCTATTGTGGTATAAGGTTGTGTACTTAGCAAGGAATTAAAATTATGGTTATCCAAATGATTTAGTAAAGAAATCGGTTTTAAAGGAGTAATCGATTTACAGAAAAATATATATGTTTTGGTTAAGAATGATTCTTTGAAATCTTACAAGTGCAAATGATTGTTTGAATTTTACAAGGGCAAAAGATTGGTTGAAATCTTACAAGTGATGATTTTGTGTACTTGATGATGTTGAGCATGTATTTGATTTTAGAGAAATTTGAAAGAACTTCTGAAATAATGTGATGCATTTGGCTATTATTCATAATTATACTTTTAGTGTTAATTCAAATGTTTGGAGTTCTTATTGGTTCAAACTTTATAAAAGAATTTTTTTTTTTTTTATGGATTATGATGCATAGTTTTTAACTTTGACGTGAAGATGATAGCTATATATTTGGTAAAAAGAGAATTTGAACCATTATGATGTTTGTGGGGATTATGAAGAATCAATTTTATATGATAATTGGTATATTAGAAAGAATAATATTCCTAATTGGAGACAACTTAGGTAACCAAAGATTTATGTTTGAATTTATATGGTATAAATTTATGGATATGATCTATTGGATTCATGTCATATGTATTCTAGTGGTTAATTGATAGAAAATTTTATGTTGTCGGTGGAAAAGAAAAGAAAATTAAAGTATTATATGATATCTTTTTGGTGACAAAATGATTTGTTGATATTGTTATTCAAGGTTGTTATGGTTATGAACACATGGTGTGAAGCATAGTATAAGGAATTTTGTGGACACATGCTTTTCTTGTTACAAAACGATGTTATGAAAGTTAATTTGTTTGAATTGTATTGGAAAGAAATATCAGAGTGCGCAGTGGAAACCTGAATTGATTTTAAGTTCTAAATTGTTGTGCTATTATTAGTTGAGAAAATGATGAATCTTTAATAAATAAGGACTAATGAATTTTGGACAAGAATATTTTGTGTTCCCTTCATTTTTGAGGCTTTATTGTTGATTGACATTCTTTTAAGAGATGCTTACGTCATAACTTGAAGAGAAATATTTTATAACGATAGTCATAAGATAAACATTCAATGATTCATTATTTTGAGGTTTTGTATGGAAGCAGATCTAAGTCTTAGACTTATTGGCATAAGGACAAAGAAGAAAAACTTTTATTTATTGAATTTATGAAACAAATGGCTGATAAATTTTGGTTGATTAAGTAATGGTTTAAAGTAAGCACGAGAATTATACCAAAATTTGGAGATATGATCTATTGTTTCAAGTGTTAATCATTTGTACTCATTACGAGGATTATAAAGTAAAAAAGGTTAAGTTTGCATTGTAAAGACATTTAAAGTTCTAGCCAAAGTGAAAAAGTTCAAAATAAAGAATATTGTCACCTTTGATATTTAGTGTATATGATGAATCTATGTTAAGAGAATATCTTAATAGATGCTATGTGATTGGTTAGAGTATTTAAAAATTTAAGATGATATAAGTTTTAACATATTGAAATTTTTTTTTTTCGAATGGTTGATTAGAAAGAACAAGTTTTGAGGTAAGATGATTATTTTTTTCAAAATTCTATGAAACAATCATACAGGAAGAGATATGATTGCAAAACTAGAAGAATGAGATGTGGATGTAAATCAAGTTTTGAGGATGAAACTTCTTTTAAAGAGGGGAGAATGTAATACCCTAGCCCAAATAATAATTGGGCTAAACTAATACTAAAGCCCATCAGTTTATTAAGACATTATTTAGTAAAAGAAAAGTGGTTGAAGTATTAGATGAAAGAAAACCTAATTATCGTGAAACAAAAAGGAAATAGAGTTCTTCTTCCTCATCTTCCTTAGGGTTAAAGAATATGAAAAATCAAGTTAGAGATTAACAATCAGAGGCTACAATCAAGTTAATCCCTTAAAGGTGAGTACATGCCCTCTTTTTATTTGAAAAGAAATATCAAGTTGATTGCTATTATTTGGAGTTAAAGTTTTGAGAGAAAAACCAAGAAAAATCATGAAATCCTTCATTAATCTTGATGATCTATTTGGATAAATTACTGGGCTTTGTTTATTTCATGTTCTTAAGATTTATTGATGATTATTGAATATACTCTGAAGGCTGAAAGTAAGGATTTGAGTTTTTAAAGATTGAAAGAGAAATTCTATTTTTGGATGAGATATTGTGATCTGTAATAATGAATTAAAATAGAATTTTACATTAATGGATAGATTATTGCTGTGATTATTATATATCATTAGAAAGCATGTTGAATCTAGTTTCTAATGAAACAAACGAAAGTCAAATCCGAGTTTTCTATGAAGAGTTGTCTAATTTTAACTTAAGGATATATAGGTTGTAAGACAGCAACATCAAGGTTGAATTACGAAATTCTTATTAATTTGCATACAAGGATTTATAGATTAACCATATATATTTGGAAAGCTTATTGAGTCTACTTTCCAATGAAACAAGCGGAATTGAATTTGGAGTTTCTTGTGAATAAATATATAGTTTTTATTAGAAGGTATACAGGCTGCTTGGCAGCAGTATATAACGTGGATTTCAAAATTTGTTATAATTAATCTACATAGAATTACGATGTGTGCCATACACGGTTAGAAAGCTTATCAAGTCTAGTTTCTAACGCATTAAAGAGATCATAATTCTGATTTGGATATATTGAGATATGACTGTTTTAATGAAAAAAGGTCAGGCTACCAGTATTAATTAGTTAAATTAACCCTTGTGTAACTTAGTTGATTTTTGTATAAATGGTCTCAAAAAGGGTTGATTAAATTCTAATATGTTGAAATGATCTTGGATAGGCCATTAATTATTTTGGGGGAAAAACTATGTGGTGGAATCGAAAAGAGGTAAGTAGAATCTCACACACTTTGCTTGTTTTCGAAACTATGTATATATGTATGTTTCTAATTGAATGAATATCTTATTTCATTATTTTCAATGTATAAAAATAGGATCAAGCATATGATTATTTTTTGTTTCTTTATATAAACGATGGATCATGCTTATGAATGAAATGAGAAAATGGTTTATGTTTAAAGAATAATTTTATGATAGCTATGTTTTTACATCCCTGAAAAGTGGGACCATCGACACCAGAACTAGTTCTACGACCCTGACTAACGGGTAATAGTAGTTAGCAAAGATATGATCATACGACCCTAGCTAACGGGTAATAATAGTTAGCGTAAGCCCTGGCTAACGGGTTATAATAGTTAGCAATGATCATGAGAATGAAATTGTCGATACGGCCAATGTCACGGGTTATAGCAGTAACCGTAGCTAACGATAAATGAATGATAATGATGATTTATGATGATTCAATGATTGATCCATGATTTGGTTTGATTATGATTTTTGAATGATAGCATATTTTGTAATAATTTATGAAGTGACATATTTTGACATTGATTTATGAATTTATGAAATATTTGACAAAACGATGATCTTGAAATGTTTTGATATTATAATTTGATGAATATTTTGAATGATCTATATGATGTGTAAGAAAATTATGCTTGATCTGGTAAGGTGTATGAGCCTATACTTACTGAGCTGTGGTTTGCTCATTCTTCTTTTACTTTTTCTTTAAAGATGACTAAGTGATAAGTTTGGCTAGTCTTGTTTAAAGCTAGAAGATGAAATGGGTAAGATTACTTAATCGTCGGAGAATATGTTGACCAATAAGATTTTAAGAGGCAGTTTTGTATTTTATATAGTTTGTATTTGGATATATAAAGATGTATTATCAGATGGATTAAAGATATAAATTTTACTTGACAGATTATTTTATTAAAAAATTTTAGAATGATTAAGAAAGAAGGTTTCGTATTACTTTAGGGTTTTCTTCAAAGTAATACGACCATGTTGCATCTTGATTTCAAGGCATGACATATGTTCACTACATGATGCAAATGCGTGATTAAACCATGACGCAAATGCAATGTAATGCAAATGTTACGAAAATCAACACCATGACATTCTAATTGATTATGGTAATAAGGTTCTCAAGACTCCACTATCTCATATTTCCTTTTGACTTCCTAGTAGTAACATTTTCAAAATCACTTCACCAATTTCGCTAACTGATCCATGTTATTTCCAGCATTTGATCACAACTCACATATTATATTAATTGAACCATCACCATATTCACCACTTAGGTATCGCATTTGCCTTCTCAAACCAATTTCTCAGCCTTCTTTCATCTTTTTCATTTTTTGTTTGCCCTTGTCATTTTGGATTTTTCTCAAAAGAATGCATGAATCTTTTATAAACATTGTCATTCATTCATTATTATTTCAATTCATGGTAAATACAATGCAATCATATATTTTCTTGATTTATTTTAGAGACGCTGAAATGAGTAAAGGTAAAGTGAATTGAGAGAAAATGGAATCAATACAATAATAAGTCTGATACAAAAAATAAATAGATTAAGGAACAAATTCAAAGCATGTCACTAGGGTAAGTGTTTGAATGGTATAACAATATCTAAATAATGAATAGTCAGACAATTTTTAACATTAATTCAGAATTATTTTCAAAAACTTATTCCATTGACTTTCAAAATCAATTTTGAGCCCTTGAACTTTGCCTCAGCTTTGAGGGATTTTCAAATGTCTTTGATCTCTTAACTATTTGAACTGTCTATTTAACTTTCAACACCAAGTTTTTTCTACTTAAATCACCCTTTCGATTTTTAGTTTGAGTCTTTCTTTTATTTTCCTTTTACATTTTTCCATCCTTCATTTTCTCTTTTTCTTTTTCCTTTTCCTTTTTCTTTCTTTTTCTACTATTCTTTCATTTTTCATTTTTTATTTTTCTTATTGATATCTCTCATACATCAATCTCTAAAACACATTCTATTACCTCATCAAAAGCATGCTTGAGCCCAATAAATGGTCATTCAATTCGAGCATTCACATTTGATCCAAATAGACTTCTAAAGGTTGTAACGTAGGCCATGGTGAGGGCTCATGAAAGAAATATATAAAATAGGCCCAAAATATGTGTTTAAAGGGTTCAAAACAAATGATCATTTCTCATCATTCGATGGATTTTTCCATTTCGTCCCATTCTACATCATTTCACTATTTTTTTTCATTCATTTTTTTCTCACAAAATGATTCTTATTACTTTGCCCAAATCATGTGTGGCATTCATTTTTTCTCTTTTTTTTTCTATCTTTAAGACCTTTTGTGCTTTTTTATTTTTTGCAAATAGGGTTTTTTCAAAATTTGCCCCTAGTATGAAAGATGATCCTTCATTGGGTTTCTTTAGAAAAAAAATCATAATAGGCTCAAAAAAGGTAGTAGTGGATGATTTTATTTTTATGAATGGTAGAAGAAAGATGGTCATTTTTCATCTCAAATGTGAATGCTTTCTTTTAAGACCATATTTTGAACAAAGACAAACTAATTAGATGCCTCAAAGACACGTCTATTTTCATGAATGATATCTACTCATAGATTTTTTGTTTTGCTTAAATAATTTCCACAGATCAATATGAATGAGCTTTCAAAATTAAATCTCAAAATTATTATTTATAATTGTCTAAACATTCACCATTTGAAATTTGGGAATGGGAATAAAATGGATATGAAAAGTAATAAAGAATAATGAAAGAGAAAATGCAATGATATACATCAATCTGTGTTTTATTAAAATGATAAAGAATGAAATCTTATTACATAAAAGAAATCTTGGCATTACTCTAAAAGAAATCCAAGTAACTTTCAGCCAGTATCAACATCCTTGTCCTTCCCTAGGACTATGCCCCTATGTTATCAAGTGAAGAGTTTTTACTACGATCTGATTTTTCTTATTAATCGAAGCTTACCAAGCATTTTTAGATCAAACTTTGTACCTTATGCTTAAAAGCATGATAAGTTTCTATAAAATGACCCACATTCCCATTATGATAATCATACGTGGCATTAGCATCATACCATTGGGGATAAGATGACTTTAATGATTCTAGAATAACAGGGGATACTAAGTTATTTTTAACCAATTCAGAGAATAATTTAGTGTAAGTCATGGGGATAGGGTCAATGTATGCCCTCTCTTGGTTATTTCGAGATCTCTTCAAATTACTTACTTAGTTATTAGGCATCAAAACTAGGGTAGCAATAAGACTGGGCCTATACGTGAGTGCTTGAAAAGTTGGTTGGTAAGCTGATTGTGGAACATGATGGTAAAAAATGGGTGTAATATAATTAATGGCTAGATAATAGGTAGAATATATTAGTTGTGGGTATGAAGCATAATTTTTGAATTGTTGTCTTTCAAAACTCATAGCTTGAGGTTCACTTTTTTTTTTTGGACATCTCACCCTTCTTTGTACTGGAATTCTCTCCTTCCTCAAACTTGTCACTCTTAATGGCACTTTTCTATCATTTTCTAGAGATTACCATATCGACAAAATGTTTTATGGCATTTCTAATCATTTTCTTATAATATGGAAGCTTCAAAGTACTTACAAATAAAATAGTCATTTCTTTTTCAGTAAGAGGTGGTTGAACTTAAGTAGTTACATCTTTCCACCTCTGTGCATACTTTTGAAGCTTTCAAAAAGTTTTTTTTCATACTTTGTAGAGATAGACGATCTGAAGCTAAGTCTATAATGTGTCGATATTGGGCGATGAATGCCTTTGCCAAATTATTTCAAGACTCGATACGGGTTCAGTCTAACTGAACATACCACATCGCAACTGAGCCGGTGAGACTATCTTGAAACACATGTATTAGTAGTTTTTCATCATAAGCATGGGCAGTTATTTTACGGTAATACATGGTAACATGAGTTACTGGGCATTTTGTCCCATCGTATTTTTTTAATTTAGGGACTTTAAATTTTGGTGGAATGACCATATTTGAAACTAAACATAGTTCAACTGTATCTACAGAGCCAAAATAATCCATTCCTTCAATAGCTCGCACTCTCTCTTCTAAATGGTTAATTTGTTGCGTGCTCGGGTCTTTCATCACCTTAGAAGGTTTTATCCTCAATCTTTCTTTCTCTTTAAGATCATCAAAATCAGGAACCTCAATTGGATCATACGCTTTTGCCCCAAAGGTAAGGTTAGTGTAACTATGAAATGGCACTTCAGGATATGCCCCAAAAAATGGCATCTGTGGAACTTGTGTATTTTGAGAAGATTGGCCTTGATTTAGGCCAAACTCGAAAAGGTGTAGAGGATCCACAATATCTTATCTTTCATTCAAATTAGAGGTATCTTCTACTGTCTTACCCTTATCCAATTTTTTCAACATTTTTATCATCTTTGTCAACTCCCCATTTATCTCTTCCTGAGCCTTTTCAATCTTATCCATATGGATATTCTATTCTTGTTCCATTTGCCTTTCCTATGATCGAGTATTATATGGATGATATGCAGGTTGGCTTGAATTTATTGATGGTTGAGCTATCCTTGAACCTTTGATTACCACATGCTCAGGTCATAAAAAAAGGACTATAAAAATAATCTTAATATGATTTCAAGTTAACACATGTGAAATGAATACCAAAAATATATGCAGCCTAATGTTATCTTGCTTTAAATGAAATGAAAATAGATGACAGAAAAAAAATTCAACTAACATGTATATTATCATGACAATTCATACAACATGACACCAACAGTTAATTTCCACTCAAAAAAAATCAATCATTGTAAAAATTAACTTAGCTATTGGATTTTTCTACGAAAGGGGAAGGTAAGGCTCTAACTACAGGTTAGGTTCCTTATGCTCACTATATGTGGTTTAAGATTGATAGTCTAAAAGTTCTCAAATTGCTCCTTACATCATTTTCCATCACATACTAGAAAGGCACACCGATCATTGCCCATTACAGGCTACAAGTAGAAAAGATTCAATTTGAGTAGAAACATTCGCTAGCCACTACGAAGGCATTAAAACCTCATGAAAGCATAGGTACTTTACTCTCTCTTAGAAAGACAGAGCGTTGGTATAAAGCTCATGTTATGTAAATGTATATGAATGATATAATAAACAAAGTAAATAAATAAATAAACAACAATCTTTTTTTTAAAAAAATTATTTTATTAGGCTTTTTGAATAACACAAATTTATTTGCTGACTTGACTCTCGACAAATCCCAGCGGAGTCATCAAACTGTTATAACGTTTAGATCTGTAGACCTATCACTAGATATTGACTTGAGAAGTAGTCACCAATCTTTTTTATTTTGTTACGATTGACCACCTAACTAAATTTATCCCTTTTAAAAGAGGAATCCTAAGTCCAACTTAGATATATCTAAAAGGTAAATTCAATGTCTGTGAAATCATAACTAGGTCCAGGAGTACGATTACGTGTGAGGAAGGTTATAGCACCTCTATAACACTCATCGAAAGATTGTACCAACTTGATTTTGTGTTATCCATTAAGCCTTAAAATTTTTATCAAGTATTTAATTATTGAAAATTATTCTTAATTGACTTCAATATTTTTAGCAAAAAATTAAAAAAATTTTCTCACATCAAGAGTATACAAAGAAACTACTGTCTCTCTTATAGAGGCTCTGTCGTTAGATTATTTAACATTAAAAAAATCTCCAAGAAAGGAAAAGGAAAAAAAAGGAATAATGCTTCAACCATTAGTGGAAATCCTTTTTTATTATGTCGTTTTATAAGAAAAAAAACTCATGCTTTTATATAAGAAAAATTGATACTTTTAACTTTTTCTTAAAGCATTTTGATATTTCTATTTTCAAAAAAATTTGATACTTTCAACTTTTCCTTAAAATATTTTTTTTTAATTTTATTTTCAAGAAAAATTGATACTTTTAACATTTCCTCAAATTTTTTTGAATTTTATTTTTAAGGAAAATTGATACTTTTAACTTTTCCTCAAAATTTTTGAAATTTTTATTTTCAAAGAAAATTGATACTTTCAATTTTTTCTCAAAAATATCATTTTTGAAATTTTTATTTTCAAGGAAAATTGATACTTTTAATTTTTCCTCAAAAAAAATTTTTGAAATTTTTTTGAAGTTTTATTAAAAAAATATTAAAAATTTAAGGATGTTTAATTAAATTAATAATTTTTTTTATTTAATCAGTAAATAAAAAATAATAATAATAAATAATAAACTAAATAAATAATGAAAAAAAAATCTTTGGAGTGGCTCTGCTGAGTTCTACTGGGAAGAGGCTCCAGGGATAAATACGACTAGAACGGCTTAGTCAACTCGATTTAGTGGCTTGGGTTGACACGCTGCGTGTCGGGTCGAACTTAGGGCAACGTGCTGATCCTATCCACTTTTGATATCTCAAAACGACATCATTTCGCCCAAGTATAAAAGGCAAAAAAAATTCCTTTTTCCTTCAGATGTTTCATGCTCTCTCTCTTCCCTCATTTTTCTTTGCCTCCCTCTCTAAGTCACCAAGAACTCTAACGAAATTCTTGCCAGTTTATGGGTTTTTATCACTGAAAACTAAGTTTTTTGCCAGAAAAGTCGCCAAAAAATTTAAATTTCGTCGAAAAATTCACCTGACTATGGAAATCTCCAAAAAAATTCCAAAAAATTCCAAAAAAAATGTCCAAAAAAGTAATTTAAAAACCACGAATTCTTCAAGAACCTCTTTACTACAAACTAAGCTTCTTTGAATTTTTTTATTCTGACTACTATTTTCCTCTCCATTTCTCCGTGTTCTTTCTCTGATTGTTAAAGAGTATATATAGGGCTGGGGAATGAGGCTTTTGAAAATCAAAATCCCTATCTTCCAATTTGTTTATCCACGTTAAAAAAAATAAATCTTTTTTTGATCCTGTTTTCAAAATTTAAACCATAATCCTGAGTTTTAACAAGACTAAAATTTCACTTTTATTTTTTAAATTATATTAACCTTATCTAAAACCCACTGGAAAAACAAATCCAAAAGTGGGTGTCTATAATGGTCATAAATGTGTCACCGAATACCAAACATTCACTGGGTGTTGAAATCATTGTGTGAGACAAGTTCGATTAACCAAATAGAATAGTTGATTCAAAGTATAATCTACCATGTGATTTTGGTTAATTTTAACTTGTTTTTCACTAAATAAAGGTTCAAATCGAAAGATATATTCATTTATGCAATTGATTTTCAAAGTTATCATAAATCTAGATTATTTTAAAAATGGCAAGAGATTGTTAGAGATTTTTAAAATAAAATATGAAAAATAATCTCACATTGGAAAAGAAAAAATAAAGATAGATAGTTAAGTATGTTCAAAACACTGAGATAAGTTTATTCAAAATGAACAGTTTTAACTATTCAAAAATAGACAATTTTTGTCTATTCAAAATAGACAGTTATGTTTGTAATTGTGACACCCAATCCCATATTGAGAGAATTTAAGGTTCTGTTATGATATATATGTAAATATCTAAACTCAAATCTATAAAGTACCTTTTGTGGGATAAAACTTTTAAACAAAATCGTGAGACTTTCGGGTCAAAGCAGATAATACATCGCATGTTAGGTACAGATTTTTTTATAAATGATATCAAAGCGATCATCAATCGAACGAGAGCTAAGTGTTACACTATGAAAGCCATCTTTAGAATCCTACGAGAACTAAGTGCTATACTGTGGCAATCACTTCTAAAATCTCAATGTTTTGTGTGATCTTGTGATCTGCATATGCTTTATATTGGGCTTACCTAATGTTTGGTGTGCTTTGTATTAAGCTTAACGATGATATCAAGCTTTAATTGAGGGAGTTTGTAACACCCTAATCCTATATCGAGATAATTTAAGATTTTGCTATGATTTATATGTAGATATCTAAATCCAAATCTGCAAGGCACTTTTTGTGAGATAAAATCATGAGACCTTCGAGTCAAAATAGACAATACTTCGTAGGTTAGGTACGAATTTTTCACAAATGATATCAGAGCGGTCACCAATCCGACAAGACCTAAATGCTACATCATAGGAGCTACCTCTAAAATCTTTTGAGAACTAAGTGTTACATGGTGGGAGCCACCTCTAGAATCTTAACATCTAATGTGATCCAATGATCTGTATGTGCTTTGTGTTGAGCTTGCCCAGTGTTTGGTGTGCTTTGTGTTGGGCTTAACGAGACATTAAGCTTTAACGGGAAAAGTTTGTGACACCCTAATCCCACATTAAGATAATTTGAGGTTCTGCTATATATATATATATATATATAAATCTAAATTCAAATCTATAAGGTACCTTTTGTGGGATAAAATTATGAGACTTTCAAGTCAAAACATATTATACCTTGCAAGTTGGGTGTGAGTTTTCACAGTATAAAATTACACTTATTTGTTTATAAAAGGCTCTTTTGGTTTTTTGAAAACATGCAGAAACAATTTTTGGAACTCTTCCTCTTTTTTCAAACTTCAGATTTCTTTTATAAAAGTTTTGTTGTAAAAAACCTTTATAAAAATTCAGTGATCTTGTGATACATTAGTAATTGCTTGATGGACTAATTTCGTCAATGCGAAATATAATACGTCATTGGACTTCATTGTATCCTCAAGGTTTATTGCTTGTAGCATTTTTGCACACTTACTAAGTAAATAATACGGTGAGAACAAATAAAACTTTAAAAAAAATGACACTGTTATACGTCTTAAAACATTTTCTTAAAATTTCAGACTTATCATAAACAATAATTCCAGTTTTTCAATGTTGCTCTAACACTTATAAGTGCATCATTTGGTTCCTTCACAATGTCAGTCTTTTATAGCTAAAATCTTGAAGGTTTTTTTTTTCATGTTTACAGGTAAAAGTTTTCCTAGGGGAAGGTAAAATTCCATATTTAACTGAAATTCCTAGTATCTCTCAAAGACAGTTCAATATTTCACTTTCCTAATTCACTTTTTAGTTTCTGTGCCCCTGTGGGAACGAGACTTCGGGAAATAAACATGACAAATTACGCTGTTTTTGGTGTCTAATTTATCTGTCTGCAGATTGGAATTGCAAGCGTTCCCGCAGATCAGGATATAAAGGAAACAGAAAAAAAATGGAAGATCAGTGGTTACCTGTATGGAACAAGGAGTTTGAATTCCAATTAAGAGTTCCAGAATTAGGTATGCTTTGGATTAGAGTCCTTGACTGTGACACTACAGGGAGACATGATTTCGGAGGCCAAGCAAGCATGTTTGCCTGTATCAGAGTTGAGAACTGGGATCAGGATTCGGGACAGTTCCGTTACATGACAAAAAGGGAAATCAGTACAAGCATGTAAGGCTTCCTTTGAGCATCAACCTTGAGCCACCCATATGATGTTTGACTAATGAGATTTGTTTGATGTTGTAATGAAACTTGTTACTCATACATTACATGCCTAAATATTGGTCAATAACATCCCCAGTCCACTATATATTTTCATTTCAATTGATTCAAATTCAAATTAATTTTTTTTTTAAATTAAATCAATCTAAATTGAATTTTATTAATTTATTTTATTTTATTTTATTTTTAAAATTAAATAAATTTATTAAAAAATACTTAATATAATTAAATTTGGTTATAATATTTTGATTTATATTTCATGATTAAAAATGGATCAAAATCAAATTAAAATATTTAACATTTAAATAGAAACCAAAACAAATAAAAAAAGCATTCAAATCCAATCGAACAATTAACATTGTAACATGTTCAGAGCGTTATTGGCGGCGTTGACCTTAAACAGTAGGTATTGATTATTGAATGATAAATACTCAGTTGCACGTGAAATTAGCATCAGCTGCCACAATTTCTGTGGACAGAAAACGTTCCCTCAATTCTTTTTGTTCTGCAACTTGCAACGGACAGGACAGCTAATCAGCAATGATTGAAAGAAGAGACTGAGAGGAAAAATGTTCAAGCCTTTCATAAATTGAGCATACGTTGATTTAAATCTAACAGTCTCGTCTACAGTATAAACAAAATTGGAAAATAAAGGTCCAGTGCAAAATTAGAGGGAAACGTGATTCAGCTTTGTCTTTCAAACATCAAAATAGTAAGATTGAATCCAAAAAAGATTTCAATCACAACTAACTGATACGCCAGTGAGATTCAAATGATCCCTGACAATAGTATATTGGAAGAATTGATTGTAAACAGTGAGCACCTATTTCAATTTGTATTATTAGTTCTGTGTAGAGATATCCAGCCAGGCTTCTATTCCTTGTTGTCACATGACCTAAGGCTACAGGCAGCTCTCAGAGCATTGTTTTCGAGGTGGAACATTTTTCCATCATTAGCTTGGAAGAGCTAGCAAAATTTCCAGGAGTGGTTTGAAAGTTGAAAAGGGAAATCTTTATCACACATGCTGTAATGTAAGTTTTAGAGAAATATAAGCAACCTATCCCACTCTACAAACCACTGATTGGATCTCTGAATTCTGTGATAGATTCTTTTTATTAGAAAAATCTTTTACAACTTTCGAGTCTACCAGGCCTTGAACTGTTCAGATTTTGAATTAGGAGAACTTTGGCTATACATGGAGAGCTGGTGATGAAATTAAATCCGCCTAGACCTTTTAAATTTGACCAAGCACGGAGCGGGCAGCAATATTAAAATCTCACGTTACCACGATGCCTGGATTTGCTCTAACTTGGAATCAGACAGCCTGGAAATTGTCACAAGCCCCTTTCAATCAACCACTGCCCTTTTGGTATTGATTTTTTTTTTATATAAAAGAGTTCATAATCTAGTGATAAATAATAAATTACTAATGTTAAGATTTAATTTTAAATTTTATTGAATATCATTTTTTAAAGTCAATAAGTTATATGAATCAATTAAATTAATTTTTTATATTTTAACTTCAGCTTCAATGCTTCCCAGCCAGTCCCCTTTTCCTGACAAAATTAGACACCATGAAGAATGATAACTTCATGTTCAGACTTCATGGTATATTACTGCTTGGATATCTATCTAGGATATAGGTCTTGAACCGTTTGATGTCATCGTATAAAAGCGTAAAACAGGTTGTTCTGTTGAAAAATCAAGCGGCTCTTAATATCATCAAACCTGATTTAGATCCAACTTAATGATTTTGGTTGGAATCTCTAATGCCTTTAAATGGGATACTTTTTTGCCCTCTTGCCTCCAACTCCAAGACCAGGCCTATTTCAAATTAGAAATGACCTTGAACGGTCGAATGCAAGGCAAGAGGAAGATGACAAATAGTTAATCGGTGGCAGCATCAAAGATTTGATGTCGAATCTGGCCTACACCAAAAAGGTGTTCAAGCAAAACGGCATGATGAGGGAAAAGGCATTGAAAAGAAACCAATTCAGGATCAATTGCCGTTTTGTCTCCTAAATCAGACCTTTGATGCTGACTACAATACTTATTACCGTAAACTGACGGGTGAAAAGCAAAAAAACTGATTAGAAACCACTTCAAGTTTAAGATGTAGAGATAGAGTCAACTAAAACTAGATTACAGGGACCATTTTGTCTGTGACCATTGATCTCCAAAACACATTCTTTTCTCTTTTTCAATCTTTTGAACAATTTTTAGCTTCAATAGAACACCACATTTTTTCTATTTTTAATCTTTCATTTAAATTCAAAAAGTCATAAGAAGAATCAAGAAAATTGGGTTAATACTGGCTACAGAGCTGGAGAAAAATCGATTAAAATACAGTTAAAAAAAAAGAATTGAATGAACTCCAATTAAATCTCAATCCGAAGGAAGGGAAATTGTTCTAGAAGAGAGGCTAGCAGGGCTATCCTCGCAAAGTGTCAGCGCTTTCTCCAAATTGGCTACAATGTCTGTCATATTAGGCCTCTCTTTTCCCTCCAAATTCACACAACGCATAGCTATATGAGCCATCAGCTCCATAGCCTCAGCCTCATGAATCTCTGGCATGCCAATTCTTCTATCCACCACTGTCCGGAGATCCCCTGCCAATATCCTCGGGCTAGCATATTCAACCACCCCCGTTGGCCCTGTGCCATCTTCATTTTTGAAAACAGCTTTTCTTCCCGTCAAAAGCTCTAACAATACCACCCCCACACCATATACATCACTTTTTGCTGTCAGTACATTCGACACATAGTATTCAGGATCAATGTATCCAACTGTCCCAACTGCCCTGGTTGACATAAATTCTTGATCAGATTCCGGTCCCATTAGTGATAATCCAAAATCGGAAACTCTAGCTGTCCAGTTTGCATCTACTAGTATATTTGAGGACTTGATGTCTCTATGAATTATAGGTGGCACTGCATAGTTGTGGAGGTAATCAATCCCCCTTGCAGCATCTAATGCAATTTTGATCCTCATTTTCCAGGAATTTAGAATGCTACTACCTTTTTCGATATTGTCATTGTTATGCAGATGATCATAGAGTGACCCATTGCTCATGTACTCGTAAACCAAAAGCCTCTCATCATTTTCTTGGCAGAATCCAACTAACCCCACTAAATGCTTGTGGTGAAGCCGTGATAACAACGCTATTTCTGAATCAAATGCAGTTTCTTTCTCTTGGAATTTCTTCACCTTTATAGAAGTTTCTCCTTTTTTAATGGCAACTTCACGACCATCTGGAAGTTTGCCTTTGTAAACCACCCCAAAGCTCCCAGCACCAATCCTGTTTTCCACTGAGAAATTGTTAGTAGCATTAGAAAGCTCTAATAATGAAAAATTTTGGGTTTTCTCTACATGTTTCGATGATGATGACCCACTTCTATGGCGTCCTAGTCTTCCTGAGCTGTTGCGCCTGGTGGAAAATGATCTTAAAGGTGGGGTAATGGAATCATTATTATCCAGATCATTCGTAATTATATTAGCATCTGTAACCGCGGGTTGCACAGAATTATGAGGCCTGCAAAGCAAGAAGCCACATACTCCTTCCCATAAGCAGTAGGTAATAGTGCAAATCCCTGCAAAAGCTCCAACTGATCCAACGATTAAAAATGCCAAAGAAAGCCTGTTAATGCCCTTCCTTGGTGGAGAAAATTGCTTCGTTCCTTGTGAAGGAAGTGGTGCTAGTATTGGTGTCAATGGCACTGGAAGTGGAAGTTCAGTCTGGCATGATTCACAAATGTTCCCTGAGCCATCACACAAGGTCTCAGAATTCAGATACGTACCACAATTACATGAAGCCTTAACACATGGACCTGGAATTACCATTCCCAAAGGAAGATCACTAACCCCATTAGACCATCCAGGTCCCCAACAAATCATTGTTAAATTCCTTGTTGTCAAGCCGCAAATAAAATTCAAACCAGCAACAATTGACTCAAATGAAACATCTTCCACTGCATTATAATCAAATTCAGATCCGTTTGCTCCTCCCCAGCATAGAACCAATCCATTTATTCGCCTGATACCGCAACTAAAATTTCCTCCCAATGACAGACCTGAAAACTCAAAAGCTGAACTGGAAGGACCATCAAGTTGCCCGGACTCATTATTCCCTTTACAAACCAAGAATCCTGTCCTAGTCAATCCACAAGCATGAGAATCTCCAGCAACCAAATAGGACATTGACAAGTTACCAAATTGTCTTTGGATTTCAACTCCCATCCTATTACCACCCCAACAGAAAACTGTGCTACCATTCTTCAAAATCCCACAAGTAAAGCCATTCCCTGAGGTGATTGCACGAAACTTTAAACCAACTCCAGGTGACGGAAATGGAGAACCACTCCCTCCTCTCCAGCATCTAGCTATACCAGAATCCACCTCTCTAGCACAAACCTGATCATCACCAACTGCCAGGTTAGTCAAAGAGATATTGTAGTTGGAATATATACGCTTTGGCCAAAAATACGAATTCACTGAAGTTTGAGTCTCCCAACAGTGAATGATGAATCCACCTGACCTGAGCCCACAAAAAAAGCTCCTGCCACCAGAGATTGCTTCAAATGATACATTAGGCAAAACCGAAATATTGAGTCCATTTTGGTAGCACTGGATTCTCTGTGTTGCCTCACCAGCAATGATGCCACAAACAGTGCCCGTGCCGAAGGTGACAGCAACCGTGGAGCCTGAGCTGAGAGCGGTAACAACTGCACATTCTGTCGATAATGAAATGATGATAGTGGCGGCGACAAGGAAGGAGAAGGGTGACAGGGTCATTTGAGAGATGTTAGTTTCTTGTTGTTCCTCATTGAAGAAGAGTAAAAAGATAGAAGCTGAGAGCACGACAGGAACGATAAAAGAGAGTTGAGTGATAAAACAATACATTACAATACAATTCATACAAGTGTGGTGCGTGTGGTCCCGTGAAATTGGTGATGTTGTTGGGAGGGGAGGGGTACCTGGTGATTCAAACTTTCAGAAATTTATTTTATCAAACATAACTTTATAAAAAAAAAAAAAAAAAGGCTTAGTTGCAGAATTTACTGTTGGGAAACCTTTTAAAAGTACTTAAATGATAGTTCCCACAACAAAAAATATTGCTTTTTTTTCCTCTAGGATTAATAGAGATAACGAAAATATAAGGAGAAATGTAATCAGATATGATTTTTCCTACATAGGATTCTTCATTGCTGTTGAGAAAGAGAATGTTTTGGCACTCTAGAGAAGAAAAACAAGATATTAACTTGGATCATATTGGATTTTTCATATTTATAACAAGCAATTAATACAAGAATTTCGAAGTAAATGTTGAATAAGCAAAGCAAAAGAAATCTTCCATGTACTTGTAGGTCAGTTTTTGTAAGTACTTTAGGAACTGCTGAGCAGTTTGGTTGATGTTCTGGGTTGATTGTTGTTTAATCTGTTAAGTCACGGGGCTGCATTTTAGGTTGGTTTTAATGTACTTTATGTCCGCATTAGAAGGATGTGACTCGTTACGATGAAAATTGGCAATTTAACATATAATATAATGTTTTGATCAGTGAGCCCCATCAAAGAAACTGATCTAAACGCATCAGAAAGATCAAAATGTTATAAGAAAAGCATTAATATACTTGGTTAAACTGTTCAGATTCAAATTTTAGATATGTTAATTATCATCTTTGAAGGGTTTATTCAGACAAGTGATGAAATTAATTTCATTAAGATTAAAAATAACAATAAATGTGAAATTGATTATTGAAATTGTGAGATTAAAATCAAAGGTATGATATGTATTTGGATACAAAAATAACCATTAAAGACATTCACTAAAAATTGTATATATTAAAATTTTTAAATTATTTAATAGTTATAAATTAATAAATAATTTATAAATATTAAATTATTTTTAATTAAATAATAAATTTGTTAATAAATAATTAAAATTTATTTACTAATTTATTATATAATAAAATTTATTTTACATTAAGTTAATAGAATTACTTTATAATTTTTAAATAAAATCAAGATAAAAAAAATGTAAAACATTAAAGTTGTTAGCATGAAGGAGAGAAGTGACAACAAAAAAATGGAGGAATTGCGTTGAGCCACTAGAAGTTCTATCTCCAATGAAAAAATGACGTAAATAGTACTGTACGGTTACATTGTTTGGATTTATAAATTGTGATTGACAGAATTTTTCATAACAACTGAACTTCTATTGGATGCTCATTTCAATTCAAACTCACCCTCAAAGCGACAACATAAATAAATTGAATTAAATTTTGAATTCATCGGGAAAACAACTCTATTATTTGCTAATCATTTACAAAATGCAAGGTTTTAGGGGTACCCTGATTTTCCTAAAGATATTAAATGAGTTGGATGCTGAAGCCAAAAAGCATCATACCTGCCAGTTCAGGTAGGTAGCCACTCCTTGAAAAGGTCATAAGGCAAATCTGTAAAATGCAAGTCAGAAGGCCTATTCCTTGTATTTGGTCATCTAGTTTAGGATGCCTGCAGCTGGGTTTGGAATTTAGTGTCTCTACAGCTGGTTTTTGACATGGTAGATGAATTAGGTATTAAAACAAAAGAGATTTATTCCACGTGTTCGGTGATTAGTCAAGCATCATCGGAAAGCAGAACTTAGAATCTTTAAGGCTGCTGTCACACAGTTGAAATCGAATAAAAATATGCAGTCCTAACACCCCCCACATTGTTTTTCTTTTTTTTTTTAAATTCATGGAAGGCAACTGGGGCTTCCATCACATCGTTGAGTTTCAAAAGCATATGGTAGTCGTTGGTTTATGTTAATGAGTTAACCAAATCAATACAATACCCACCAGAGTAGCTAGGCCACAGCTCCTTACCATTCACTCACACCACCCAATTTACAGCTTGGATCAAAACTCCCATGCTTTAAACATTTTTGGCAACTCAGAGATTTAAATTCTGGCGCTGGCTGAAATAAAAGCTCAATTCCAAACTTTGGAATTGTCAATATTTCTATATATATACATGTATGTCTATATACATGACTGTTCACTTAATAGAATTATGTAATTTCTTACAACCTTGATGCAATCATGGCAACTAATCTGATACTAAATGTTTAGTTCGAACAAGCATCTTATTATGATGCCTATTTCAGCTGCAGTGAGCTGAGATGGGACTTGCACCCAATAGTAGGATACTAGGAAATTAAACTGTTCTAGACTCAAATCTCAGCCCAAGCTTAGCCTTCAAGGAGGTCTTTTTCGTCTGCATCAGCTGCCATGCCACTATCAAAAGTCTCATATTCATAGTCCTAATCAAGATCTTCCATAGATTTTCCAAAAACAAATGACTTTGTCCCCATTGTTGTAAACGGCATCAGACCAAACACTCTGGCAGTCTTGATCTCCCTGGCAACCTTCCTCTGGGCCTTCGCACTAATACCAGCCTACAAAATGAACTAAAAGGTTATAATAAAGGAAACTCCATAATCTACCATAGGTGAAGCAAACCAAACAAACAGAATCAGCACTAGAATTTCATTATTAGGTGTAATTACATCATTTATAAAACAAGAACGCACTTCTGTTTTGATTCTGAAAACAAATAGTGATGCTAAATTCTGATAGGCTCACCCTGATATCAGCTTTTCTCGGTACTTCCTCCGTAGTTACATCAAATGTGATGTTTCTGGCAGGTTTCCGTACTCCTGGCCTTCTACGATCAATATCCTGCATTAAGTTACACAGAATTTGAATGAAAGGGAAATATTACTAAGAACAAACAAAAATTGCCTAAAAACAACCCTTAAGTTCGTACGTCTTTTCAGAGTGAAAGCTGACATCTGGTCTAAAAACATAATCATCCTTATCCATTTCTTCGGGATCAAACTCAAAGCAAGTGGCTGCTTTCTTCAATTTCCCATCCATTCCATCCGATAACGTATTGAAACTCTCATCCAAGCCATCCATTGTTGGCTCATCTTCACTACCCGATGGAGAACCAGAACGGTCATGTAAGCACTGAAGTCTATCAAGCTTTTCATAAAAGGATTGAGCCTTCGGACCATCCCCTCAATACCCACAAAAAATCCTCCGTTCAAATTCATCATCTGGCTCGAATGAGTTGGAATTTGGACGCTGCCCATCAAACCCATTTCCTGTATGATGATAAACAAACTAAAATTTTCATTAAAGGGAATTTTTAAGGGAATTTACAAAAGAAAAAAAAAAAGGTACTTGAAAATGAACCTGTTGAGAGAAATCTGACACTTTGGAGATGCTGACATGGGCGTGGTAAGCCACCTTCGAGTGAACCAAACAGAACTCGAGCAATTCTCATTTCTGATAATAACAAGCTCAGCAACAACCTTAAAACCCAACAACAACAACAAAGAAGAAGAAGAAGAAGAGGTGAATATTCAAAACAGGGATTAATGGGACTTTGTAGGTTTCTGTTCTTCTGAGGTTTTGGGTTTGGGATTTTTTGCATTTCATTTGAGTCGGGCTTAGGCGATGAAGATTAATTTGTTGAACCCAGGCCTTGAGATCGGGCCATTAGGATCTCCTTATGAACTGAGCCTACACAAGAAGGGCTCTGAAATAACCTTTTTTTTTTCTTAATTAACTAAATTTCTTCTATGAAAGAGGGGAAAACTAAATTCTAGTATATAGTCACTTTTTCAGTTAAGTTTGGAGGATTTTTATTTTTGCAAAAGGTATAGTTACCAATTATCCTTCGAGTCTAGTAATTTGAGTATTTGTATCATGAAAATATTAATATTTTATATATTTATATTATATTTTATACCAAAATTATGTGTTATTATTTGTATCAATATAAAATATAAAATATTTTTTTTTATTTTATTAAATTTATTCATGATTTTTATCCAAATTTTAAATCATATTACATTTGTGTTTTTTATCCGTATCATTTTTACATCATATTATCGTATCATATTTAAAATTATCAAATCACTCAAATATAAAGTCACAATCTAAAGATTAAAAAAAATTATAAATACTAAAATTTAAATATTAAATTTTTTAAATATTATTTATTAAAAATATTTACATAAATTAATTAAACTAAATCTGTGTTATAGATTTAACAATGATTGGTGTTGTTCTACTTTACGTTTAAGATTTTTTTTAACTGAAAATCAATTTTTTAGAGTCAATATATAATTAATAATATTGTTTGCCTTACTAAATTTACTCAAGTGTAGCTTAGTAGAGACAGAGCTGGTACTAAATCCTAACAATAGGTGTGCAAACTAAGATTAATTCATTTTCAATCAAAAGAATATTTTCATTGCCTAAAAAAACAAATTGAATATGCATTTCAAATAAATCTAGCAACATATTCATAGATTACCTTTTTTTATATAAAAAAAATTTGAAGATAGATAAATTATTTAATTTTTCATATCAAAATAAAATGTATCGTATCTGACAATCTAAAATAGATAATTACAAATCGTGCATTCAAAATGATCCTAATAAATAACTACCGATAAAATTCAAATCCAAAACCTTTTTGTCGTATAAATTATCTTTATTTCTCTCAAATATAGTTTTACTTACCATTATAATTGTCAACAAGATGTCTTTCAAGCTAATCTCAAGCCTTCCTCTCTTTAAACAATTGTTCTTAAATTATTAATACTTTGAACCCTCTTTTTTCTTATGGTTTGAAAGAATTAAAAATAAAAAGGTTAGCACCAAATTGTAAATCCATCAATCCAAGTAGCTAAATCAAAATGATATTTCAGTATTTCATTATATATTCAAATATGCTTTATTTGAATAATTATCCATTTTTAAAAAGTGTCATTTAAAGTATATAAAATTTATATTTTAATATTATAATTTTTTTAATTTTATTTTTTATAAAATAATATATTTTATTCACAGCAATAGGTTTTATTTATTTTACATAAAAGATTGTAATTTCAAAATAAAAAAATTATAAATGTTAAAATTAAAATTTTTAAATTTTTAAATAAAAAAATAATTAATTTAACTACGCTCGCAGTTCAACAGTTTTCATTTTTCAGCCTCCTACTTTAGAGAAATATTTAGATAAAAATTCTTAGATAAAATTAGTGAAATTTCTAACTAAAAATAATTAAATCAAAATTAAAATCAAAAATCAAAATTAATAAACTAAAAGGTATCATTACATGGATCAAATATATAAACTTTGAAAAAAATTTAATAAATTTTGATATATATTTTTAAATAAATATTTTTAATAAAATATTGATAAATTTTTACTATTAAATAAATATCAATCAAAATTAAATTATAAATAATATTTTAAATCATTTTTATATATTATTGATCTTCATATTAAATTTTATCAATTTATTAATTTAAATTTGTTATTTAATTATTTTATTTAATTTTACATAATTTACTTTAAAAAATTTATGTAAAATTTTTTCCTATTTTTAACGGAATCTTACAATTCCATCAATCCATCAAACAGGGAACTGCCGCTTATTATTGGTCCCCCCACATACCGACCCATTTTCGTCTTTTACAATTTTCTTCATCTTCTCCCCATCGAAATCATCATTTCTCCATTGAGGAAAATGGTGTCACATCAAATGATCAAAGTGCCCATCTTATCGTTAAAGTTAGAAACACAAACACTTGAAAAACAAAATAAAATAAAAAAACCCACTGATTTCTAGCTAGACGCTACACGTTTTTTTTTTCAGTGGGTTTAAGTTACTTTGAATGATGATTTACCAGGCTGTTAACAGTCAATCACATTATTCCCACGTCACATCATCATATCAAACCTAATATACCTTGATTTATACGTACGAGTGTGGACAAAAACTGAGTTTTTGTAAAGATTTTTAGATCTTTCGTTGATGTTGTGAGCTCTGATTTTGGATATGATTCCATTTATTGCCACTTCTAATTAAAAATTATTTTATTTGATGAAAAACGCCATTTTTACAAGCTTCCTATAAATCGGAAAAGAGTAAATCTAATGTACGTGGGATTGTAATTGAATTAAGTTCCTATCATATATATATATATATATAATTATAGAATAATAATTATTAATGTAAAAATTTATATAGATAATTTTTTTAACATATAAAATAATTTTTTAATTTTTTATTATAATAAGATATAAGATATTTATTAATTTTAAATTATTTATAAAAAATATATTTTAAAATTTATTAAATTATCTAAAATTTTAAATTTTAATCAAAAATTAATTTAAATTTTAATGAAATTTGTTTTCTGTACATCACTTCATCTTAATTTAAAATTAATTTTAAAGTAATTTATCTTTTTTAATTTATCTGAAGTTAACATGAGTATTTAAATTAATCATAACTTTTAAAAATATTATTTAATATATTTAATTTTTTTATAAATAATCATTATATTATCTTTAACTTTTAAATATATTTTACAAATCAAATATGAAAAAATATATATAAATACCAAAATAATTTAGAAAAGTTTTTCCTATGCATCATCTCATCTCAATTTAAAATCAATTTTAAAGTAATTTATCATTTCTAATTTATCTGTAATTAACATGAGTATTTAAATTTATCATAATTTTAAAAAATATTATTTAATATTTTAAATTTTTTTTATAAATAATCCTTATGTTATCTTCAACTTTTAAATATGTTTCACAAAAGAATATGAAATATATATATATATATAAATGCCAAAATAATTTCAAGAAAGTTTCTTCTATACATCACTTCATCTCAATTTAAAATCAATTTTAAAGTAATTTATCTTTTCTAATTTATCTATAGTTAATATTAGTATTTAAATTTATTACAACTTTTAAAAATATTATTTAATATCTTTAATTTTTTATAAATAATCTTTGCATTATTTTTAGCTTTTAAATATATTTCACAAGGAAAATGTGAAAAAATATATATAAATACCATAACAACTTAAAGAAAGCTCTTATTGTTAGTAGTTCTTAGTTATATAGCATTTTTAATGTTTCACTGAGCTAAATGTATTTTTTTTTACTATTAATTTAGTCATTATTTTATTAGTCTATTATTATTATAGGAACTAACATGCTTTGTATGATAGGTACTATTTCATCAAACATATTATTCACTCATTCAAGTAAGGGTACTATTTCACTAAACAAACTATTTACTCCATAGGTTAGGATTATTTTTGTAAATTTTTTTTAGCTATAATATGTTTTTCAAAAACTACAAAAACACATATATTCTTATATTTTTATCGATGTTATTTGCAGACTTTTTATTTTTTCGTGAATTCATCACTCGATTAAATAATATATTTTATCTTTTAACTAATTATTTATTTAATATTTTCCATTTGTATAAAATAAAAATAATGCTATGATTCATTTATATGATAGAGTTATGTGCCTTAAGCAAAAATTTATGTGCCAATTATACATTCAGATAATGAATAATTTGTCAACTCATATCCCCATTACGAAATATATAACATAATTTTAAATCAAAAGATTATTTTTCATAAAAAAATAAAATTTAAAATAAATAATTTAGGGATAGTCTTATCAATAATATTAATTTTAAGTTCATTTATATCTTAGCTTAAAAAAATCTTAGAACCATAAAAGAATCTTATGATAACTCTATAATTATGGAACAAATAATTTATTATAATATTCAACAGAATTTAAAAAGAAAACCTTGTTTTTATTATGCTTTGATATTTTAATTATAATATTTATATGTTACATATGTTTTGAATATGTAAATAATTCAATAATATTAATTTTTATTTTTATTTAAATTTAAATAAAATGAACCGTTCATTACACGAATAGCAAACTAGTTAAACTAATAATTTCTGTCTCCAACTCAAACTACTCAGGTGATTGGTTAAACAAGTTTTGATAAAATAATTATTTTATTAGTTTCAAAGTGTGTGTAAACATAAACAAAGAAGGTAAAAAAAAAAATGCTAGTAAAATTTCTTAAATCTAAATATATTTTGTTGAAATTTAACCTAACATTAGCCAACCAATGGCAAAACCCCAAAAGGTTGGATAGAAAAGAAAATGTAAAAAGTTTTATAATTTTTGACAAAAAATTCTAAGAGGAAGTTTGATTCACAAATTCTTGAATTTTAAGAGAAAATTTGATTTTAAAAAATGATATTGAGATGAAATTTGTGATTTTTGGATTTTGTTAATTTTAAAAATATAAGATTTTTTGTGTTTAGTTCACAATAATATAATATTATATAATAAAATTTTTTATTATATTATTCTTAATAACACATGAGTAACACGTGATATTTATAATATTAATATGTGAATAATACATGACAATAAATAATACGTTATCTTCATTACAATTAAATAATTATAAAAAATAATTTTTTATATTTTTAATAAATATAATTTTATAATTTTAATTATTGCCCTAATGGTATTGTCTTTACGCAAAATAAAACATGTGGATCAATTTTAGCGATAAGATTGATGTAAGGGTTGAAAGGGATATTAAATTCCTCTTTTACGGTTCCGAAAACGAAGCTCTCAAAATAAATTTTATATCCAATAACATTAAGTAGATATAATTTAAAATTTATATATAATAATATTAAATAAAGATATATTATGTTTTATTATTTACATTTTCAACAAAAATAATTTTTTTCTCTTAAAAAAATATTTTTTTAATAAAAATTATATTTTTATCTTAAACATGTTATTTTTATTGAATTCTAAAAAATATTTTTTTTATATTTTTAACAAAAATTACATTTTTTATCTTAAAATTATTATATTATTAATAAAAACTACAATTTTATCTTAAAAATATCATCTTTTTAATAAAGATTATATTTTTTTATCTTAAAAATGTCACATTTTTAAATTATGAAAAATAATTTTTTTCATATTTTAACAAAGGTCACTTTTTTTATTTTAAAAATATCATTTTTGTTAAATTATGAAAAATAAAATTTTTCATATTTTTAATAAAAATTGTGTTTTAAATTATAATTTTTGTAAAAATTTCAATAACACTATACTATAAACGTGATTTTTTGTTTAAAATATATTAAGGCTTCGTTTGGTACAACGAAAAATCATTTTCATAAATGATTTTTTGTCTTTTTTTGGTGATTGGATGACTGAAGTCAACAAAAATTATTTTCTGATAAAAAAGGAATAGTACCGAATTGAGAGAAATTGTCCTCAACTGTACTCCACTTTTCTCTTCTACTCTCAATAGTCAAGCACAACACTTTAATTTTAATCTTCACAAATCCAGAAAAAACAAAAAAAAAAAGCCCCAATTTCTTTCTCTTACACCAAGTCTCTCTTCTAAACTTTGATTTCATCTCATTTTTTCTTGATTTCTTCTCCTCCTGCAAATACAATAAGTTACCAAAAAGCAGAAAAGCTCCCCATGACGGTAACGAGAAAGCTTTCTTCTTCACAAGCTCACGAGATTTCATAAAAATCATTTTCTTCGCCCCAAGCTTTCTCTAGATCTCCCTTTTCAAGCTTCAATCTCTAAGCTAATCTTATAGCGTATGGGCATTTAAAAAATTTTTTTTTTTTCTTAAATATTGTTATTTGGTTATTTTATTCTGTTTATTTTGTGGGTTTTTATGCATTTAAAATGGTCATGTTGAGTTAAAGAAAGATTTACAAGAGAAGATAAAGGAAGAAGAAGATTAATTGTAAAGAAAATGTTTTTCTCCAAAGTGATCCAAACACTGAAAAATAATTTTTTTTTCAGAAAATCTATTCAAGGAAAATATTTTATTTTTTGGATGTTATTTTTCGGTTACCAAAAGGAACCTAAGAAAGAAATATTTTCATAATATTTTATAAAAAATTATTACAATTTTTAAATAAATAATATTATTTATATAATTTAAAAATACAATAAAATAACGGTAAATGAAAAAAAAATTATACTTTTCCTTTGAAATCTTAACAAATTTCTTTTCTCGACAGTATTAAAAATATTAAAAAATCCTACCAATCACATTTTCCTAAATCAAATTACAAAACATAAAATTTTAAAAAAGAATTAATTTTTCCAAAACCAAAGCCCCCCAACATCTAGCCTACATAGAAATGGCAAAAAGCAAGATCCCATGTTGTTTGTTCCGTGTTCTGCGATTAAAACATAAGAAACACAAAGGTAAGTGCCCAACATTTTTTTTTTTTTCCCAGATATTCCAATTCAAGCGAAAGCTACTTTATGCAGAAAATGAGATTCAACAAAAGCCAAAATCAATTAGATCCTCCTTTCCTTTCCGCCTCCATTATTGTCACCCTTCCTCTCACGCGCTCATTTCCTCTTGAATTTCCACTTTACTCTTTTTTTTAACCCAAAAAAAAAAAAACCAATACCTCGAAAGATGAACTTATTTATTTAATTAAAGTGATATTATTTAAAATTGGAATTTTTTTATAATTTTATATTAAAAATAATTTTTTATCTATAATTAGTTAATTTAAATTAAAAATTGTAGATATTGCAATTAAGTGAATTTTTCAGTTAAAATTTTATAACCTATTAAAATATGCGTCAAATTTTCATAATAATTTTATATCTGAAATTAAATTAAATTAATTAATGCAATTATTCTTATAAATTAAGATTTAATATCTTTAAAATCTAAATTTTAATATCGAAGAAAACTTAAGATTTTTATTTTAATTTTGACACGTCACACCAAAACAAAACCTTCCCATTGGAACGTGGATTTCACTTGCCGAGGAATGGATGCGGGGTTGGCAGTCGATGAGGCAAGCAAGTTGGGTTTGAGTAACTCCAAACAAGCTGGTGACGCGGCAAAGAACTTTTGGAGTAAGAATAGCCACCTCTGTCCCTTTGGCGATTGAAGAGGCTCAAAAGTTGAAAGTGATTGGCGACGATAAGCTCAGCATCCGTTGCTATCAAAATTATAGAAGAGCGAGGGGGCAATGAGGGCTACGTGGTCAACTTATTTTTTTCGGGTGGTTTTATAAAATAATGGTAATTATAGTTGAATTCAATTGCTGTTGCTTCCCAAATGGATAGGCAAATGTTCTTGAAAACAGCATAGATACGAATTGTAGGACCACTTCGGCATTCAGCTTGTAAAAAAATATTAAAAATAATTGACTTGTTGTAACACTTTACACAATCAAAAAAAAAAAAAAAAAACCCCACTTTGGGTTGAACTATGGATTAAATTTGCTAATCATCACTTTTTTTTTACGTTGGGAGATACAATACGAGCTCGATCTTTTTATTTTTGAGTTGAAAAAAAAAAAAGCACAATGATTGATTCAAATACCCGAATGCAATCGATTATTGATTTTTTATTTATGAAATTTTATTTATTTCAAATTTATTACACGAAATTTAATTTTTAATATTAAAAATTAGAAAATTTTAATTTTATAAAAAAATTAATTTTAATAATAAATATATTAAAATTAAAAAAAATTTAATTTCGTAAAAATTAATATAAAACAAATAAATAAAGACGATAAGTGTATTTTTTAGGCATTTCTTTTAAAAAAATAAATAGTGTAGGAAAAATAAAGAGGAAAGAGAAAAAAAATAGGGAAAACGAAGAAGAGAACGTCAAATCAAAGACCTTTTTCCAATTGAGTAGAGGAGAAGCGGAAAAACAAGTGAAATTCAATCGCTTCTTTGCCCTTTGGAGTTATCCTCTGACAGAGCAGCAATGATCTACATTCTCACTTGATGACCACAATGCACGTATCTACAATCTATTGGTTGATAATAAAAAGGATAAATAACTTGGTCTACATACTCTGCACGTGACAAAATAGACCAATCCAAGGGGGCCCCAAAGGCTGTAGTCTAGTTTGAGTCCCATCTGAAAATGACCCGTTAGGACTGAAAGCTAAAAAGTTTTAACTGTGAGAAATTAAATTATGACAAGTATGCAAAGTTTTTTGGCACTGAAATGGAAATTTTTCTAAATAATTTCAAATGTGAGGTAAGTTGGCCTAATCCCCAACCTTAACTAATATTTTCATTTTAAAACTTTTCCCTTACTCTTGAGTCTTCGTTTTCAAACATAATAATAATAATAATAATATTAACTAACGCTTATTGATACTAAAAAATAAAAATTTTGATTTTTTTAAATAAAATTTTAATTTTAATACATAAAAATAAAAAAATAAATATTAAGAGAATTTATATCTTTATAAAATTTGATTCGAATTAACTTCATATTAATCGAGTTATAATGTAATTATCAGATGTAAAAATGTTTTAAATCTAAAAAAAAATTAATAATATCATTGAAATAAATTTTAGTACAATTGATTTATATTTCATTTAAATGAACAATATATTTTGTCATTAAATTTATCTAAATAAAGCATTAGAACATGAGCAAATCTATTAAGCTTGAGTCGTATAAGAAATATGGGTTATTGTTTATCTTGTAAAATCCTATTTATTATTATTTTAATGGTTCGAATATAAAATTTTTAACAAAAAAATTAAATTTTAATAAGTGGAAATGTCATCCTTGGTAACCTAAATTATTATTGTTTTTTTTTTATTGATGAATAAAATTTAATTTTTTCATTAAAATAAAGGAAAAAGCACATATGTATTCCAAATGTGTTGTGTAAATGAAAAATATAAAGATGAAGCGTGAGTGGCTCACATTGAGTAGCAGCTTTCAAAGGCAAAATACTTATAACAGAAAAAGAATGTATGATTCGTAAAGATATGAATTGCAAAGAGGGAAAGAAGGGTGGCTATCTACTGAAAACTTTGCATCTTAAATGTTCCACCGTATTTCATAACTGCGACAGGAGGGTTACACGTGGTGGAAAATACTTAATTGTTTTAGATTAAAAAATAATATTAAATTATAAATTAAATTAAATTATTTTAAAGATATAATATTTGTAATTTTCTTTATAAAAAATTCATGCTTTTATTTCACAAAAATTTTCCCTTATATGTCACCTCTTTATCATGTGTTGTTGATATATTTTTTAGTTGAGTATTTAAGTAGTTTGTTAAAATTAAATGTGATCTTTTATATATTGGTATTATATTTTATAAAAAAATTTTGAGATACCTTTCATATTAATACAAAATATAAAATATATATTTGTTAAACTCATATATTTATTATTAAAATTTTAAGATATATCACCTTTATATTTTATTTTAATAATATTTTTATATTATATCATCATATTATATTTTTAATTATCAAATTTAACTAAATATTTGACCTATCATCAAATGTGACATGTAAAAATTAATAAGAAAATAATATTTTAAGAAGTTTATATTTTATACTTTATTAGTATATAAATTTTATAAATTAATAATAAATCATATGATATTATTTAATTAATGTATATATTTTTTAAAAAATATTACTCATTAATTAAATGACATATTTAATTTATTTTATTAATAAAATGATAACATTTAATTTATTAATAATATAAAAAATTTTATACATAATAATATATCAAATATAAAATTTATTTTAAAACGTATTTAACACTTAAATTATTAAAATTTAAGAACGACAATAAAAATAAAAGCAAGGGGAATTAAAATAAATAAAGAGAATATGGGGTTGAAAATATGGTCCCTGGTTAGTCGACATGAAGATCAATACCATTAAAAGTACAGCATAACACATATCAAATGCAAATCTAAATCTATGTCGAAATCTAAATATGAAACTTTTCCTTTTCTAGTTTCTTTTATTTATCTTTCCCTCTTCTACCTAAAGAAAAGCTCTCTCGACGACAGTGACTCAACTGCTCCTCCCTTTGGCCCATTTGCTTCAGTGGACACGGCATCTCCTTCACCCTCATTTATATTTAATTACTTAATATTAATAATCAATTATAATAATTATAATATAATTAATAATATTAAATTTTTTAAATTAAAAAATTTCCCTAATATTTATACGTCCTTCGCGACAAAAAACAAAGGGAAAATAATACTACTACTCTATAGAAGTCAGACGATATCTCTTTTATTTATTTTATTTTTGTGTGAAGAAGATGTTTCTTTTGAGTGATAGAGAATCTATGCTCACCATCTGTTTGTTCCTTTTCCCATGACATGACACCACGCTTTCCTTCACCCCCTTCTTCCCCAATAAATAATTTCAAAAAGTTGTTGAAGTAAACGCTCGCCTCAATTTTTTTTATTGCCTTAGCTCGCTCTATCTCACAAAAAACAAAACACCAAAAAAAAAGTACATTTCACCCAAAAAAAATTTTAATTTGATTTTTATTCCTTAACTAAAATTACAATTTTAGATTTTTAAAATCAAATTTTTGTTTTTTCTTTTTGTTGTTTTTATGCTGGGCGGCGATGCCTACGCCGGTAACGGCAGCTCGGCAATGCTTAACGGAAGAATCGGCGCGCGCGTTAGACGAAGCGGTGGCGGTAGCGCGTAGAAGGAGCCATGCACAAACAACATCACTCCACGCGGTGTCGGCGCTGCTTTCCATACCGTCGTCCACTCTCCGGGACGCGTGTGCACGGGCACGAAGCATCGCGTACCCGTCCCGACTCCAATTTCGAGCGTTGGAGCTTTCCGTCGGGGTGTCACTCGACCGTTTACCTTCATCGAAGACCGTCGAGGACCCTCCGATCTCCAACTCCTTGATGGCCGCAATCAAACGGTCACAAGCCAATCAACGGCGCCATCCAGAAAGTTACCATTTACAGCAGTTACACAGTAACAATAATAACATCAATAACGCCACCGGTTGTTCCCAAACGGCGGCGCTTTTGAAGGTCGAGCTTAAATACTTCATTCTATCGATTCTCGATGATCCGATTGTTAGTCGGGTTTTCGGGGAAGCTGGGTTCCGGAGCTGTGACATAAAGTTAGCTTTAGTTCACCCACCGGTAACTCACGTTTCCTCTCGGTTTTCACGTACCCGTTGCCCGCCTATATTTTTGTGTAACTTAACCGATTCGGTGTCGGGGCAAGTCGGGTTTAATTTCCCGTTTTCGTGTCAAGAAGATGGGTTTGATGAGAATTGTCGAAGAATTGGTGAAGTTATGGTTAAAAAGAGCGGGAAAAGTCCGTTGCTTGTTGGGGTTTGTGCTATGGAAGCTTTGAGGGGTTTTACAGAGAGCTTAACGAGAGGAAAATCTGGTTTCTTGGATGGGGATTTGGCTGGGTTGATTGTAATTTCGATTGAAAAGGAGGTTAATGAGTTTGTTACTGAAGGAAATGAGGAAAAATTGGGGTTAAAGATGAAGGAAATGGAAGGTATTTTGGAGAAGTGTACTGCGTCTGTAGGAGGAGGAGGAGGAGGAGGAGGAGTGGTTTTAAATTTTGGGGACTTAAAAGGGTTGTTTTTGGAAGGGGTTTTAAGTGATTCTGTTAGTTCTTTGGTTTTGAAATTAACGGGTTTAATGGAAGTTTATAGGAGGAAATTATGGTTGATTGGAGCTGTGGAAACTGTTGAAATTTACAGGAAGTTTTCCGATAAGTTTCCGAATATAGAAATAGATTGGGATTTGCATTTGTTGCCCATTACTTCTTCCAAGAGTTCTTTTGATGGGGCTCACTCCAAATCCAGGTGGGTGTTTGCTTACAATGCTTGAAATCTATGCTTTTGTTCTACTTATTTGCTTGACTGCAATTTGTTGATTATTGCAAAGACTGAAGTTTTTCTCTATGCATTTCCAGAAGTGGAGAGTCACCATTTTTTTTATGTATACCATGTTCTTTACTTTTAGTTGCTTTTTACTTTTTCTGTGTTGGGTTATTAAAAAAATTCTACTGATCAGGTGTTTTTGCTCACCTGAGGGGTTGTGACTCTTGTGAGCACATATTTTCAATAAAATAACTGAAATGTACTACTACTAGTAGTAGTTAAAAAAGGTTGCTTGCCTCATGGCTTTGTCCTTTATTATACTAGTGAAATAGTAGTACTTGATAAGATAATGGCAATAAAAAATAAGTCTTTGGAGCTATATCAGGTGGATAGTTTGTGTCCTTTTAATGTGTCGATGTCAGTTTAAGAAATGGAGAAGCAGTATCTCAATATAATATCTTGATACTAAATTAAGTTTTAAAGTTTTTAGGTTTTGGAGCAAATACTGATCATGGTTTTGTTTATAAACAGAGCATCAACCAGATATAGATTGCTATGGTTTCAGAATCAAGTTTATTTCCTTTAATGACCATTTTGATTGCATGTTATCTTTATTGCACCATAGCCATAGTGTATCATATATGGGAGTGGCATCTAACCTGCCTTAATATATGTGTATTTAGTATTATTGTATGAGAATGTAAATGATATCTGATTGCACATTAGCAGTTAGTGCTATTCTAAGTTATATTGATATTTATGTTTAACTACTACGTACCTCTGCACTTTAGCATCTGACAGTTTTTACCCATTGGATCTCACAGTTCCGTGCTCATGATATACTTACAGCTTGATGAAGTCCTTTGTTCCATTTGGTGGCTTCTTTCCTACACCATCTGATTTTAGAAGTCCGTTGAGTGGCAGAAACCAATCCATCACTCGATGTAACCTTTGCAACGAGAAGTATGAACAAGAAGTTGCTGCTATATTGAAGGTTGGATCAACAGTTTCAGTTGCTGATCAGCATTCAGAGAACTTACCTTCTTGGTTACGGATGGCGGCAGTGGACACCAGCAAGGGAGAGGATGTGGCAAAGGTGGGTTAGCACTTAGGATTTTGAAATCTTGACTCAGCCTAGGATATAAAGCCTCACCTACTTTTTATCCGACATTGGCATTAGTCATATGCTCTATTTCATCGATAAAATTATAATTATGTTTATTTAAGAATGTGCTTTGTCATTCAGTGCAGACTAAAGATGGTGAAACCATGTTAAGTGCTAAAGTTTTGGGGTTGCAGAAAAAATGGGATGATATATGCCAACGCCTCCATCACATGCCAGCAATCTACAAGTTAAATCTTACTCCCGCTGGGCCCCAAGTTCCAATAGTTGGGGCCCCCCAATTTGCCACAGAAAAGAAGCAAAGCAGTAGTGAAGATCCGTCTATCAATGAAAGTCGATTTCCCAGTCAAAGTCCCAGCACACAAATTCCGCGTACTTCTGAAGCCGAGAATACGAATTTCCAGTCCAGGTTACTTGTAGATGTTTCAAGCTTAGCACAGCAGACAGATAAGGTTGTGCGTGGGTTTACCCATCAGCCTCAGCAAAATCTAAGCGGACGCAATCCATCTTTATTTGTTCCTCCAGTCACCACAGATTTAAAGTTAGGAACAATGTATGCATCAACCAGTCAGGAATCAAACAACTTAAAGTCGCTAGATCATAAGGAACGTCTTCAACGAGGTTCCATATCTGCTGAATTTGATGCAAATACCAAGAATACTTCATATCAATTTGCCCAATCTTCGTCATGCTCTGGTCTTGCAACAGGAGAGCAGTTTGATCAAGGAGATTACAAGTCCATTAGGAAAGTTCTTGATGAAAAAGTTGGTTGGCAAGATGAAGCTGTAAATTCTGTTAGCCAAGCTGTATCCCAATTAAGGAGAAGCTATGGAAGTTGTCGTGGCATAAGCTGTAAAGGGGATATTTGGCTTACTTTCCTTGGACCTGACAGAGTTGGAAAAAGAAGAATTGCTTCAGCACTTGCTGAGGTACTATTTGGTAGCCAGGAATACTTAATTTCTGTGGATTTGAGCTCGCAAGATAAAGGTAGCCAGTCAAACTCAATTTTTGAATGCCAAGAGTTAAATGGTTATGATGTGAAGTTTAGAGGGAAAACAGTTTCCGATTTCATTGCTGCGGAAGTGAGGAAGAAACCCCATTCTGTTATCTTCCTTGAAAATGTGGATGAGGCTGATTATTACGTTCGACATAGTTTGGACCAGGCTATTAGAACAGGTAAATTTCCTGATTCACATGGGAGGGAAATCGGCATCAACAATATGGTTCTTATAACAACATCAACCATCACCAAAGGCAATACAACTGTTTTCTTTGAGAAGAAACCCATGAAATTCTATGAGGAAAGAATACTCGGAGCGAAAAGCTGGCAAATTCAAATTGTAGTTGGTTCTATTTCTGATGATGTCAGCAGAAGCAATGTCACAGGCACCAGAGTTACAAAAATAAAAGAAGCTTCTGCTTCTGCATTTGTTAACAAAAGAAAGCTGATCGATACTGTTGAGTCTTCTGAGTTGGAAAAGACAGACACAGGAGAACGAGTCTGCAAGGCGTCTAGATCCTGCCTGGATTTAAATCTTCCTGTGGAGGATACAGACGAGGACTTAAAATTGGGCGAATCTGACAGTGAGTCCCTCTCCGAGAACTCAGAAGGTTGGTTGGAGGAATTCTTGAGCCAAGTAGATAAAAAGATACTTTTCAAGCCATTTGATTTTGATGGACTTGCCAATAAAATTGTAAAGGAAGTCAGCTCACAATTTCAGAGGACTGTTGGATCTGAGGTTCCATTGGAGATAGATCAAGAAGTAATGGTACAAATACTTGCAGCTGCATGGTTGTCAGAAAGAAAGGGAGCGGTAGAAGATTGGCTTGAAAAAGTGCTTGGAAGAAGCTTTGCTGAGGCTCAGCAGAAGTACCATCTCACTTCTCAGTCTGTTGTGCAACTAGTTGCATGTGAAGGTGTTGTTGTGAACGAGCAAGCTCCCGGTATATGTCTTCCTGCAAAAATCAATCTGAACTGATTTTTTTGATGCTGTAATTAATTGTATAATGTAGCTTGTAGTTTATAGATTCTAGTATCTAAAAGCCTTGTTTGGCAACCATTCCCGTAATTCTTTTGGGTTTTATCTTTGTTTTGTATTAACGCAGTCAAAGAATGTGTAATGTTCTTCTTGTCCACAGAGTTGACGGGTTACCTTCTTTTCAGCTTGCCTGCATTGCCTAGATTCATTTATAATCTTACCTTCCTGGAGTTAAAGATCGCATTCAAAGACTGGAAGGGCAAAATGCTGCTGATTCTTTGCAAGTTGTCTTGGTGTGATCAATTGATGAATCGGCCATAAACTTCCTTCTACACGAACCACTTCATACGGTACTGGAAATCCAACCTGGAATCATCGATGTTATGCATGGGTCATATATAACAATATTTTCACCTGGACATCTGTTTCCTGTTAAGGCTATTGATTCCAGGCGGTTGGGCTTGATGAATGTGCTGCTGTTTCAGCTCAATGGACCTACACTCATGCTTACAGCGTCATTGTTTCTTCTGAGTTCAATTTAACGCTTGCAACTAGGTGAAAACAACCTCTTTTGTCTCACAAACCATTGACAACCATGAGTCCTAGTCGACCTCACCTTACCTCCTATAGTCCCAGTATCTTATTTTCTGGCTGATTTAATCATTAGTCACTACTGCTTTCTACTCCCTATGATTCTTACCCAAATCAACCAATATTATTAAATTTGAAACTTAAATTTATATAATTATTTTTAAAAAATAATATTTATTTAATTTAAATTTTAAATTTTAACACTTATAATTTATTTTTTTATCCAAAATTCTCTTTTTTAAAAAAAAATTTGCTACTTGCTAGGCCACTGCTTTTTTTTTTTTTTTTTAACCGGAAATGATCATAGGGATGACAAATTTCCTGTTAATTCCTTCAGGTTCCTGTTATTTATCGTCTTGGTTGCGTTAGGTTTAGTGACAGGGATCAAGGATGGTTTAGCAAAGAGAAACACTATGGTAAAAAGTTGGAAGACATCCAATCCTGACAATGGCTGCAAAATGTTTCATGATTGCATACGAGTTTGAACATTTTGCGAAGGCTCCGAGGTATCATCTACTCATCTCTTTAAACCATTTACTTGCCTTCTGTAAACAAAATGCAGGCTTTTGCTTTTCTCATCCAAAGCTACAATGTCTGAGGAATTTCATCATTTCTCAAGTTTTTTTAACTGAAGATTCTTGGACCTTATGGCTTTGATGTAGTGGCTACAGAACTGGTCTTTCTCGTTCCAAATCTTTTTGTTTGAACTTGAATTGTAAGGATGACAATCGGGATAAAATAAAAATGGATATAATTTTAAATTCTTTTTCTAACACGAAAATGAAAATAAATAATATAACATCAGTTTTGTATTTATATTCATATTTTATATATTTAATAAATAATTTTTTAAAAAATAATATAAATTATTATTTCAAATTAATTAAAACTTATATATTTTTATTTAAAAAATATATTAATATATATTTATAAAAAATTATATAAATAAAATATAAAAAAATATAAAATATTTATAAAATATAAGTAAAAAATAAATATAATATAAAAATATAGGGAGAATAAAAAATAATTTATCTGCCCTATATCCTACCATCCCTATGACTGAAGGCCGCTGGTCATAGTCCCGTCCATTAAAAGCTCACCATGTGGAAAAAGGACACTCTTTAGCAATGCATAGGCAATTTTTCCAGGCGAAGTCTGACTTTACTTCGATTGGATGGCTTATTTGGTGCTGGAAATATCTTAAATTGACAAGGCAATGATGTTACATTTTTACCTCTAATTTCAAGTCTGCCATTTGTGGTTTTGCTTTTCTTCCCATAACATCCTCTCCAAAAGCAAAATTGTGGAAAAATAAGTTTCATTTGAAAGTTTGATTGGAGAGTTGTAGGACGGAATGATGTTATGATTGAACCTTAAATCAAACTTTCCACGTATTGATTTATTCGTCAATGAATCTTAGGTCATTTTTTATATATAAGATTATTGATAAAATAATATTATAATTATCTTATGTTACTCTTTGATTTGTATATAAAAAAATTACAAAGAAAATTAATCATTTTTTTAATATAAAGTGATTCAATTTTTATAAAGTAATAAGAATTATTTTTAATTTATAAAATTAAACTTATATGTATTATTATATCTTTAAAATTTATATCAATAATTTAAATTATATAAATTTTAAGAAAATATATTTTTAACCAATAAATAAATTATTTTGTTTTAATCTTTATATGTATCAAACACAAAATATAATAATAATATTTAATTTAATCTTATTTATAATATTATCATATTTTATTCTATCATAATTTTATATACTAAACATATCCTTAAAAAGTTAGACTGATTTGAACTTTATAACAGCATAATTTTTTTCTTACTTATAATAATTGAAATTTTTTTTATAAATGACATTTTTCTTTTTTTTTTCTTCTAAATTTCTTAAATTACTCTTGACTCCACTTATCCCATTTATAGTACTTATCCATTTTTTTTTCCTAAACTAACAGCCAACTACTGTTTTGATTTATAAAAAAGCATTCAAACATCATGTTTATTAAATGTAATATCTTATATAAATATATAAAAACCAAAGCTTTTGGTAAAAATAAAAAAACAAATTTATGTGGACGGCTTAAAATGTTGACATATGGATAATCTTAAAAATCATCATGTACATTTAATAAATGTATTTTATTTTATTTAATACATTTTTAATTTAAAAATAATTCAAAAAATTAATTTGATTATATTTATGTTTTTATTATTAACTTTAAATAACTCTCAATTCAATTCAATTAAAAATATTAAAATTTTAAACATTTCTTAATTTGAAAAATTAAATCAATCAATATATAATTAAATAAATACTACAATTACAATTATAAAATAGTTAATTCTCTAATCAATTATTTGATACATTTATATTTGATTAACTATAATATCCAGTAATTGATGTATTTTATGTGTAAATATATAAAGCAAATATAATTAAAAAAAACTAAAATGATTATATTTATGTTTTTATTATTAATTTTAAATCACTCTCAATTTAATTCATATTAAAAATATTAAAATTTTAGAAATTTTTTAACTTGACAAATTAAATCAATCAATATATAATTAATAAATTAATAAATAATTCAATTACAATTATAAAATAATTGATTCTCTAGTTAATTATTTGATATATTTATTTTGATTAAATATAGTATTCATTTGAGTAATTAATGTATTTCATGATGCATTTTATGTGTAAATATATAAAGCAAATATATTGAATTAATTCTTCATAATTAAATTAACATAATAAAATATTTTATTAATTTATATTTGATTGATATATTTATATTTCATTAAATATGATTTCATTTCATTTCATAAAATATTAATGCATTTTTATTTCATTTGTTTTCTTTTGTAATATTTTATAATTTTATTATCTGATATTAATGCACGTTTATTTAATTAAAATTTATTTTATTTTATTTCCATTATTAAATACAGTAAATTTAATTTGTTTTAAATTAAGGGATCTTTAAATATTAATGATAGAATAAAAATTTTTAATATTAATCAACTTGCCATTATTAAACCATTATTCACTCACAATTTTTATTATTTCAATATTAACTTTAATAATTTAAAATTATCTTATTAATTGACTATTTATGTTTTTATTATTGACTTTTAATCACTCTAAAATTCTATTCATATTAAAAGTATTAAAATTAAAAAAAAAATTATTCTAACAAATTAAATCAATCAATATATAATTAATAATTTAATAAATACTACAATTACAATTATAAAATAATTAATTCTCTGATCAATTATTTGATACATTTATATTTGATTAAATATAGTTTTTATTTGCGTAATTAATGTATTTCATGTGTAAATATAGAAAGCAAGTACATCAAATTAATTCTCCATAATTAAATTAATGGAATAAAATATTTTTATTAATTTATATTTGATTGATAGAATTATATTTCATTAAATATGATTTCATTTGATTTCATTTGTAACATTTTATAATTTTAAAATCTATATATTAATGCATGTTGATTTAATTGAAATTTATTTTATTTTATTACAATTATTAAATATAATAAATTTAATTTGTTTTATTATTCTAAATTAAGTGATCTCTAAATGTTAATGGTAAAATAAAATTTTAATAGCAATCAACTTGCCATTGTTAGACCATTATTCACTCACAATTTTTATTATTTCAATATTAACTTTCATAGTTTAAAACTATCTTATTAATTAACTTATAATACACCTTTTGTATAAGTAACTCTAGGTTAAGCATAATGTATCTTTAACCACTTTTCACTACTTTTATATCTTTTAATTATTATTTAACTCTATTTTAATTTTTTCTCTAATTTTCATTTGCATCGTTTATTGGTCTATATTGCTCAAAGGTTTTTTTTTTATACTTATGTTTTATATTTCTTTAATTATGATATTAGTTTTTTTTTATTTTTTTATTGATGATTGATTTAAAGAGGATTAGGTATATATGGGAAAAGTTTTTCACCAATAAAGTTACTATCATGAAAGTTGATACCACTTTTGGTTGATATTATATGTCATTTCAGTGTAACAAAAAACTATTTGAAATTGATGGAAAATAGTTCATAATCCAACTATAAGATAATTAGTATTTATATTTTTTATATTTGATACATAAAAAAATTATTATTCCACAATAATAATAAAAGTATTTTAAATTATTATATTATATTTATAATTGTGGAATTTTACATTTTTTATATGTACAAGTTTAATATTGAAGCATATGATAATTCTAAAAGGGCGATGTTCATGTTGTTTAGTACATAAGCTAAAGATTTGATTAATAGAGATATTGATGATTTTTATAAAATATCTGTTAAGGTATGTAGTTAAAATTTATTTTAATATTTAAATTGATTGAATGAAATATTTATACTTATGATTTAGAAAAATAAAAATTATAAAATCTAAGCGATATTTAAAAATCTCATAGGTAAAATTTGTGTGTTCAAGACGAAGGTAACCAAGTATAATCTTAAGATAAATAATATCAAATTTACAGTAAATAAAGTGTATGATTTTAATCATAAACTTGAATGTCAAAAATTATTGGAAGAGACATATATAAACTTATTATAATGATTATGTTTGTTAGAAAATTATATAGTTTGGATTATAATTCAATTGTTGTTAAATTATAAATTATTATTTTATCTATCTCTTCACTTTTATCTATAAAATTTATTGGCTCATCAAGTAAAATGACTCTTATTACAAGATAGTAAGAAATACTAAAAAATCAATTGTTGCATTTTCATTTCATTAACAACTTATAAAAGAATTTTTTATAAAAAAATTTGTATGCGATATTGATTTTAAAGATGAATTTTTAATTTTTTAAAATTAAAAATATTATTATATTTTATTTAAAAATTATTTGGATTCAATAAATTATAATTTAAGTTTTTTTTTATAACTAATAATAATTGCATAAATATATTTAATATATAATTAATTTATTTTTATTATATTAAAATATATAAAATAAAATAAAAAATAATTATATAAATAATGAATTATTTATAAATTTCATAACTTATATTATCATTTAAAAAAAATTATATTTATATAAAATTTATTGATATACCTTCGTGCATGGTACAAATTTAAAATTAATTTAATATAAAGACTTCGTTTATATAAAAGGTATCATTCATATTAGAAAGCCGTGGACGGAGATGATGTTGATTTGTTAGACTCCATACTAGGCTCACCTATTTTCCAAGCCTAGATAAACCTATGGTTAATTATACTACATTATATATATATATATATATATTTTTTTTTTTCTTTTGTGTTCGCCTTCACATTTGTGCATCAACAGTTAATTGGAAAAGTACCAGAAAATTAATTAATTCCATATCTTTGTTAGTTATTATTTTTAAATTTTGATTAATTATTACATTTACCAATGATTACATTTTTTTAATAAAAAACGTAGATATTGAAATCAAACTCGACACAAAAAAGTAATTAAAAATATTTTAAATATTTTATTATAAATATTATATCTATTATTACATTTTTCATTTAAAACACATAGTTGATATTGAAAATATTAATTTTTTTTTATTTTTTAAATGATAAACTAGTATGTTTCATATGTAAAAAATTTAGTGCTCATAAAAATAAAAAAACAATGGTTTATTAATGATTACATTTTCTTAACAAAAAATGTAATTATTAATATATATTAAATTTTTTTATCAAATATTATGTTTTTTTCATGCGAATCGTAACTACAAGTATAAGAAATATTTTATTATAATATTATATCTATTATAATGTAGTTTTTTTGTGTAAAAATAGATTTCGATTTATTGTGTAATTATGTTGATTTTTAAAAATAAATAAATAAAAAAAATTATTATTGAAGTCAAAAGTGAGATAAAATTAATTTTTTTTAATTTTAAAAAATTTTAACTAGAGATGAATTTTTAATTTTGAATTATTTAAAAATTATTGAAAATTACAAAATATCCTAAAAAATCAAATATCGTAAGTCAAACATGATTCATATTACGAAAAGTAAGATTTTAAGAATAATTTAACTTTTTCCAAAACCAAACGTTTTTTTAAGCTTTTTACATTTGACAATTATCTTTTTTTTTTTTTTTTTTTAATTTAGTGGACTTTGTATTGTGAGAGAATGGAGGTTGATTTTTGGATTAGATTTTATTTGAGAAAGTTTGTTATTGTATAAGTCTTCTACACATAATAACTGTGCATTTTTTAAGGTTTCATGGATCTTGGGTGTGAGAGAACGTGGATTGTTTCTTGAATTGGATTTTGTTTTAAATACTTTTATTTTGTTTGGAACATAAAACAAAAATATAGTATTAACTTTTAATCTCTCATCAAATACTAATATTTTTTTTATATTTGTAGCTTCTAATATTTTATTTAATACATAAATACAAATATAATGCATTTTAATATCTTTAATTTTATTTTTATAATATATTTTATAATAATTATTGAACTCAACCAATCAAAGCGAAGCAAGTGACAACACTAGTACTGAATTAATAATTAATTGTATTAATTTTGTTGGCTTGTGAGGAAGGTAAATGGACCAAAACTTGGTTTGGCCCATTTTAGTAAAAAATCTAGCAAACTTAGTCAATTTAGGAGGCTTTGAGTAAGTTATCTGGGCGTGAATTTTAACTTTGTCATATAGAGATTTTATTTTTTTTATAAATTAAAAAATAAAAAACAAACTTTATGTAAATATTCGAATGTATACATATTTTAATTAAAAAAAAGAATAAAATGATATGATAGATTAAGTTTATAATTGCGAAATAATTAATTGCAATTAAAAAATGAATAAAAATAATTATTAAGAAATAAAAATTGAATTAACATTTAATAAATTATTATAGTTATTTATAAAATATATTAAGATAAAAAACCAATATAAATAGATATAAAATATTTCTTGCAACGAAATTCGGGATACATTCTAGATATCTATAATCAGACACTCCCACAATTAAAGTTTAAAATTTTATTTTAAAAATATTTAGTTTCAAATCCTAAAAATATTATCTTGTCATTATATAATTAAAAAAATTAATACTATGCTTTATAAAAAAATGACAAAAAAAAAATTATAAATAAAAAATTAACAAATATGTCCGAAGACTTGGTCCAAAATTTCATCTCATCAGTCATCATCGTAAAAATATTTATAATTTAAATAATTTAATGTGCTTTTAAATTAAAAAAACCAAATGGCTGATAAAAGTCACAACAAGACGACACGCAAATGCTTCTAGAACTCATCGAAACGCTGCGATTCGTCGATAGCATCAAAGAGTTTTCCTCAAGTCAATATCCAATTGCAAAGCCCCTTATTCACACCGCCCACATTTTCACAGACGTGTAAAAACCCCGCCGTACGCCTTCAGTTCTTCAACTATATTCGTCCGTCTCTGATTGAAAAATCACAGTCATCCAACTTTATCAGAAACCACTAACGAACCGGATTTAAAATAAAATAAAAAAACATTGCTGACGATGCAGGCGCGTCCACGTCATTCGCCAACAGCCAAACAACGCAGAAGGCGTGACAAATCCGGATTCTCCAAAATCGTGAGGCCGTTTCCACACAGAAAAACAAAAACAAATACCATCGACGCGTGGCGATTCTTCATTTGATTGCAGGTAGATATTAAGAGCTTCCTCCCCTGGACCCCACTCCCACGTAACAAAACCCCACAAAAAAGGAAAATAAAAAGAATAATTTGCTTTTTTTTTCTTTTTGCATTTCATAATAATTTGCATTTCATGTGCATTTACATTTGAATTTGAGTTTTTTCCATTTTAGAGGGAAAAAGGATGGAAGAAGCCACAATTTTGTTTTAAATGGAAAAAACCCAAAGCCAAAAAGTCTCTCCTGAGCTTTTTTCTCTTGCTTTCTCTCTCTTTTAAGCTCCTGTTTGAAGTTAAAAGACACAAAGGTTTTTTTTCCTCAAAGAGACATCCTGCGTTTCTGCTCTTGTTCACACTTTCAAAGGTATGTTTTTCCTTGTTCTTTGCTTGTGTTCTGTTTGGTTAGTGTGAAAATGCGTGAAAAGAATGAAACTTTGAAGTGTTTTTGTTGTTGGGGGTAGTTGGATTTTTTTCCCTATTTATATGAATACCATGTTTGGAAATTTGGCTGAAGTGTTTATGTGTAGTTAATTTTTTGTTTGGGTTTTTGAAACTGATTTTCTGTTTCTTATTTGGTTAAAACTTTACGTCTTGGTTTTTGATACTTGGATAAGCTTATTTGTTATCAATTTAATTGTTGGTTTTCAAGGATTGGAGCTTTCGCTGTAAAATTGAATGCTTTTGTGAAATATATAAGTTACCTTTCTCTTTCTTTTTTGTTAAATTCATAAATTGTTTTCTCTCTATTTTTCCCCTTTTATGTCAAGTTTAGGGTCTGAATTTATTGGATGAGTTGGTGAATTTTTCTTTCATGTCTTTGCATTTTTGTAGAAACAAAGAGAAATTTCCATGTGCACTGGTCCAAAGAGGAAACCTACTCAAACTGGTTTTATGATGGAGGGTGAGTCGCAAATAAAAGATGGGCTTCCTCTAAAGTTATCTGTTTTGCTGGAGTTGTCGGCTTCAAATGATCTGACTGGCTTTAAAAGTGCTATTGAGGAAGAGGGTCTTGATATTGATGAACCAAGCTTGTGGTATGGAAGGAGAATGGGTTCAAAGATGATGGTGTTTGAAGAAAGGACACCCCTTTTGATTGCTTCAATGTTTGGGAGCAAGGATGTGGTGAATTATATTATTGAAAGTGGCCGTGTTGATGTTAACAGGGCTTGTGGTTCTGATGGGGCAACAGCTCTCCACTGTGCTGCTGGTGGTGGCTCCTTTGATTCAGCTGAGGTTGTCAAAATCTTGCTTGAGGCTTCCGCTGATATCAATTCTGTTGATGCTAATGGAAACCGGCCTGGTGATTTGTTTGCTCCAGCTTGTAATTCAGCTTTCAGCTTGAGGAAGAAGACGTTGGAGGCTTTGTTGAAAGGAAGTGGTAGCGTTGGTGAAATAGAGGGTTTGCCTGCTCAAGTAGGAATTGAAATGGAAGGGCCAGAGCAGCTAGAGAATTCAATTCCCCGAGCTTTGAGAGATGGAATTGAGAAGAAAGAGTATCCTGTTGATCTTACTCTTCCAGACATTAAGAACGGGATATATGGGACAGATGAGTTTAGGATGTATACTTTCAAGGTCAAGCCTTGCTCGAGGGCTTACTCTCATGACTGGACTGAGTGCCCCTTTGTTCATCCTGGGGAGAATGCTAGGAGGCGTGATCCCAGGAAATATCATTATAGCTGTGTCCCTTGCCCTGAATTTCGTAAGGGAACATGCAGGCAGGGTGATAACTGTGAGTATGCACATGGTATTTTTGAGTGCTGGCTTCATCCTGCCCAGTATCGAACCCGTCTATGCAAGGATGAGACTAATTGCAACAGGAGGGTATGTTTCTTTGCTCACAAGCCTGAGGAACTTCGACCCTTGTATGCTTCAACTGGTTCAGCTGTGCCTTCCCCTAGATCATATTCAGCTACTGGTTCCTCGCTTGACATGGGTTCATTGAGCCCACTTGCTCTTGGCTCTCCATCTGTTATGATACCTCCTACATCAACACCACCCTTGACTCCTACTGGTACCTCTTCTCCTATGGGTGGAGCGATGTGGCCGAACCAGTCTAACATCATACCTCCCACCTTGCAACTTCCTGGTAGTAGGTTGAAAACTGCGCTAAGTGCTAGGGATATGGATTTAGACGTGGATCTGCTTGGTTTGGAAAGTCATCGTCGCCGCCATCAGCAGCAGTTAATTGGTGAGATATCTTGTCTTTCCTCCCCAACCAGTTGGAAAAATCCCTTGTCTGCTGCCTCGGCCTTTTCTGCCTCTGGTGACCGACCTGGGGAATTAAATAGATTTTCTGGGGTGAAGCCCACTAACCTTGAAGACATTTTTGGATCTCTTGATACTACTATTTTGCCCCAATTACAAGGAATCTCACTCGATGCTGCAGCTCGTCAGCTGCAGTCCCCCACTGGAGTTCAGATGCACCAGAATATTAAGCAGCAGCTCCGTGCTAGCTACCCAACCAACCTAGCATCCTCTCCTGTGAGAGCATCTCCATCCTTTGGGATTGAGCCATCTGGGCCAACTGCTGCAGCAGTTTTAAGTTCAAGGTCAGCTGCCTTTGCGAAGCGGAGCCAGAGCTTTATTGAACGTACTGCTATAAATCGTCATTCAGGGTTTACTTCACCAGCTTCTTCAGCAAGTGCAATGCTTTCTAACCGTTCAGATTGGGGTTCCCCTGATGGGAAATTAGACTGGGGTATACAGGGAGAAGAGCTAAATAAACTAAGAAAATCTTCTCCTTTTGGGCTCCGAAGCAGTGGCGGCAATTTGGCAAATGCAGGACGCTCAATGTCACCAGCCACTGATGAGCCAGATGTGTCTTGGGTCCAGTCTCTGGTGAAGGACACCCCTTCTGCTGGGCAGTTTAGTTTTGAGGATGAGCAGCGGCAGCAGTGTCATCTTGACACGACGGGTGCAGAGATGCTCCCTGCCTGGGTGGAGCAATTGTACATGGAACAGGAGCAGATGGTGGCCTAAAAGCAAAGCTGGTCCCACCATTAGCTCCTAAGTTAACCTTTAACTAGTTTTTTTTGGGTCATTTTTTAAATTTTTATCAATATTCATCATTTGTAATTGGAATGAAATGGAGATGGGGAAAATTGATTGCCCTCTCAGGAGAATACAAGGTGAGCAGAACAGAAGGCTTCTGCTAGTAGTGCTCTTAGGTTCTCAAGAATAATGTCTGTTATTCTTTTTGGTCACTGGAGTTCCATATTCATCCAAGTAGAAACATGATTTGGAGCTGAAGGTAGTGAGGCCAATGTTGAACTAGTCAAATTTTAGAGTTACGTTCATTTCAATCGGCAAGTGGAAGAAAGTTTACTCATATTTTTGGTTTATTTTGAATTGGTGGGGGCTGTATGCATTTTATGTACCAGAAACTGCTGTATTATTTAATTATATATATACTTTTCAGTGCAAACTTCCTTATCCTTTTTATCTTTTCTGATTTAGTTGAATCATAGTTCGTAATGCCTTTTTATGTCGTAATCTGGAAGAACAGATGGCTTTTATTGCATTGCCCGTTACCACCAGAGTTAAGGATTTCCTAGTTCTGACTTCCTCCCAGCTGGAATGCAAATCAATGGCAACATTCCATCTTTAGCAGGAAACTAATGGAAATGGATGTTGTTATTTGTTAAACATCCAGCATCTGTGGTCTTAAATACCATAACTTGAGAGTTCGATATCTTTACGCAAGAATGAAATTGATCTTTCATATGATTCTCCACTGTAATCTTTCTTTTATCTTTAGTGTCATTTACCTATCAACTTTTTTGAATTCTGCATCTTACTTTCGGCAATTCAAATGGTGGGGGGCTCATTGATTCCATGATTCTAAGTGGGTGGGATGTTGAGCACTAAGAAAAAAGGCGCCTCTGCCAACAGGATTGGTTGAGTTAGTAAAGATTAAATACTTCGTTTGTAAGGTATAAATTTGAATGCGGTTGTCAGTAGTCATCTTTAATGGATGATTTGTAAATCTAAAGCAAGTCTTCTCTGAAACTTAGCAATCTGATTCTAAAATGGAAAAGCTTACCCTCATCCTAAACTTTTTATAACAAAAGAAAAACAGTTGTGCTCGTTTTTAGCTTATTTGTATCTTTAAATTAACTTTTCTTATTGGGTAAACCTGTTAGCGGGATGGGCACTTGAACTTGCAGCCTGGATGAATGAGGAACAGCAAGAGTGTCATTTCAGACAACCAAAGATTTTTATTGCTTCTCATTTGCAAAAGACTATAATGTTTTAGTCAACTTTCAACAATGTTTCTTGGAGATGCAGAAATCAAATGGTCAAAATATTGTTACTAAAACAAATAAAAAAAATTCTTAATATATCTTCATCCAGGATAGACCATTCCTTAAATCCTGCTGCCGGCGTTGCCTGTACTGGGATTAATTTATTTTTGGTGTGGGGCTAAGCATTACTCAATCTTGCTGTTTGTTTGTAATTTAATAATAAAACAATAAGCCATTGTTCCAAGTTTGAAACAAAGCTTGCAAAATTAGGACAAATCAAGTTTGGCTTGGTATCCTAGTTGCAACTTTGTTTAATGACTTGCTTGAAAGACCTATAAGATATTGTATGCGAAAATCTTAAAGTTTTATTTTACAAAAATCGTGTCATAAATTTGGATTCAAATTTTTAAAATCTCTTGACATGAGCTTGGGATATCACACAACATCCGACATGTCTTCTTGTATCAGTCTAATTAGAGCAGTTGTTGGAGACAACAAATTAACTATATCAGAGGTATCCTCATGAACTAAATCTGCACAGAAATTCACCTCATGATAGATATCTCATCTTCTAGGTGAGCCAATAAGTTGATAATAGCTACACTTTATGAAAAAATTGAGTTCAAATATTTCATTCTGGTATCTTAAATTTAGCATATAGAAGACTGTTAATAACTATCTGTACAAGGATTCATTATTCAATGACTTGTTAGTTAACCTAGTTGTCAAAAGTGGAGAATGAAATTTTTAAGTAAAGATTTGTTGGGCAGCTCATCTGTTGTCCTTGGTAGGGTGGTGGGTGGCATTCAATATTCCTAGTACGAGAATTTGTTGTCCAATCATGATTTGCTCTGTATTTGTTTATATTTTAGTAGTAGTTTCTTGCAACTAGGGGATTTGAGTTTCCCATGAAGTGATTCATTTGATGATTATAGCATGGATAAAGATTCATACAAATGTATGGCCCAAAAACAAATTCATGACAAAGAATATTATTTTTTATATAAAATAACTATCAATTTAAAAATATTAAAAAAATTATAAAATATTAAAATTTAAAATTTTTTAAAATAATTATATAAATCAATTAAATTAAGCTTAAAATTCAACAAAATGATTTTTTTAGCATTCAGTCATTTTCTTTTTTCCCCCTTCACCTTGTCACATAATTGAGGATTTTGACTTCTTACCAAATTTATTAGTTTTAATAGTTATTTAGAATTTGAATAATTTCAGGAAATTTAATTGAGTTGTTTTGCTGTCAGGCATCTAATCCTTTCATTTCAAAGAATTTAAATTTAAACTATAGTTGGTTGAAAACAGGTAAGCAAGACTTGACAGAAAATTTTGAAAATAGATACTAGAGTACTGTATATCTTAGACTATAGGTTTTTGCAACTGCAAAAATTTACAAGGGCATGACTTCTGTACTTCTACAAGTTGAAATTCTTCATGAGGGAGATCCAAAAAATTGAACTACAAGCTCATCTAACAATTGATCTAAAATTTTTGATCCAAAATCTGCAGTAATATCTTCAAGATCTTCATTCTTTGAGCATAACCAGCTTGATTTAGCCACCTCAGCTTCAATCATCCTGCAAATTGCATCCCAACATTCCAAGTTTTTGTCACTGTGCCAATATTTTTTCCTCGACTCCAAAAGTTTGCCTTCAATAATGTTTACCCTTTGAACATCCTCCATCAAATTACCATCATTAGATTCATTACTAGGAGATTTGCATCCATAATTTTCCAGGTCTGGAGATAATTTCCTTCTTGAGTTAGACCCTTCTGCTTTTGAATCTTCCTCTGTTACAAACAATTCAAATTTAGTCAAAAAGATGAACAAAAGAACTTTTTATCAAATGATGAATAGATTTAAATACAAACAAAAGTGACAGGCACCAACCTGATGTAGGAACATCATGATCAATGATGAATTGATCAAAATCAAGAACAGAAACCGGGCTTGAATCTTCTGAGCTGCATTCAGGATCTACATTTTGAGCTACAGGATGCTGTATTTTCTTCTTTTTCTTCCTCAATTTTGCACCATCAGGCACTCCATTCTTGTCTACATAATTTGAGCACTCTAGACCCTTTATGATGACAATTGGTTTCTCCAAGCAGAAATCATTAACTGGGCTGCATTTGACCATTTCCTGATTAGGGTTATCAACAATTCTTCTGTTCAACTTTTCCTCATTCATCACATTCAAAGCCCTTTCATGATCTTCCAAAATTTTTTTCTCTGGGACCTTTTCTACTCTATTTTCCTTCGATTCTTCACTACCTCCTTTACATTTCTTTCCTTTTGATCTCGGCTCTTTCCTTTCACTTCCATTCTCAAAGCTTAGTACAAAAAATTCTTCATTTTCTAGCTCGAAGTAGGTAGGCATGTCCCGGAAAGACAATGTAGAGTTCACTCGTCTATGCTTGCCATGGGCTGAATCAGTATCTTGCTTATAATCAGCTGAATTCATCGACAGGCTTCTTGTAATTGAATTTGGATTTATTTGTGTCTTAAGCAAGCTGATGTCAGGCAAGGAATCCAACCCCATTAGCCTTGCTACAATCCCTGGAGTGACCTTGGAAGCATCAATCTTGTCCACAGCATTGAATTGTTGTTTCTTAGAACTTGCCACTGAATTGGCCTCAGTAATGTGATCAGAGGGGTGTGTTGGAAGATTCTGGGAGCAAAGAAGCCGACGTAAGATCCCCGCAAGGCAACCAGCAGTTGCACTTTTTGAAGTGCACATTTTGGGATCAAAAGAGACAGTTGAAGAAGAAGAAGAAACGGAAGGAGAAGAAGATAACAACTTCATATTGAAAAAGGAGGTAAGCAACCAGGGAAAGAGAAGGTAAAAAAAACTGAGAATGAAATTGGGTTTCTTTAGTAACTTTAGCTTACAACTTTGCAAAAAGGAATAGCTTTCATCGCTAACAAAAAAGCAAAGGGCCCCCAGAGGCCAAAAGGAGAAAAATTTGAATGTGGGAGTGACACTGAAAGAAGGCAAAAGGGGAGTTGGAAAGAGGCAGATAGATGGCGGGATTTGCATTTGAAAGTCGGATGCAAATGGCAACGGGCAATTGGGCAAAGCAGATGACAATATCAGGAACATGTCTACACACTGTATGAGAAGTCCATTTTTCAGCGATTTTTTGTCACTTGTCTTGCATTATAATGGGTTAAACTCATTGTTCGATTCCTCACAAAAAATATATAATCATAAATTATTATCTATTACACGAAATAAATATAATATGAATGTTTGAATGATTAATTGTGAAAACTAAATTTCCAGTAAAGAGGTGAAAAAAGTACTGGGTGACTTTTATTTTAAAAACTAATACTAATAGGTAGTTTGGAATGCAGAGAAGTGGGATTTTTTTATCTTGAGCTGTATGACTTGTATGGAAGGAGACAAACGGATAGCGTTAGTTTGGATTTTCAAATTTAGTGTAATATAATTGAATTTATAGTATTATTAATTGAATTTAAATATTAATTTTAATGACATTTATTTAATATAAAATAAATTTTCAAGTATAATTATAATAATAATAATAATAATTATTTATAATTTTATCGAAATAAATTTCATACTTATACCAGATAGAAGCTAAGTGAGACAGTGAATCAGAGGAGAGGACTAGTGTCAGGGTGGTGTGGGGCTCTGGAAATTCTCTTGGGTTTGGAGCCGTAGATGCTGACTTTTCCACTTTAAGTCGCCTTTCAAACTTGGCAGCTAATTACTAGTTACCCAACAAAGGTTTAAACAAGACGGTAATGCAGTGATCTCACCCGACCGAAATCTGTTGCTATGTCTGATGATGTTTCTATCTTCTTTTTCTCTGCTGGGAATTTCAATTGGAATAAGGCAAACCAAAAAAAAAAAAAAGAAAGAAAAGAAAAGAAAAAAAAGTACAGACTCCCTGTCACATGATGTTGAAACAAGCGAAAAAATTATGGTCCTTAATCTTCAGCTATTTTCTTTATCGTTCAGATTTGCCAAGGGAAAATAACTGAAACAGCTGTGGATCAGAGTGATAATATACTATATCTCCAATGTTGTCCGCATAATGATCCTGTCTAAGGCTTGTGACTAGATTCTTCATCAAGTGAAATGGTATAGGCCCAGATTTCTTCGGCTCGCGGTAGTACTTTCCGATCACTGGTTTTGCTGCTTTAGTCTGCAAGGCAAAAGCATCAAACCATTAGAACCAATCAATTTCCTTGTCAACTCAAACCTGTTTTACGGTAAGTATATTACCATTTCTACCAAGTGATGATAATAGGGATTTGAAGGAAGAGATTGTGTATGACATGGGCACCAATGTCATGGTGGATATCGTTGAATAATCCATAATCACATTCAATTGTTGTAAGCCAGCCCTCCTCTGAGGTAACTCTATTCCTGTCAAATACAGAAAAAAACGCTGAGTGAGGATCGAGTTCGTTTGCATTGGATAGCAAAATTCCCTCTAAACTAGAAGAAAATTTATACTGTCCAATGCAAGCATAGAAAGTAAGTTTACCTTGCCACGGTACCTCGGAAATTTCTGCTCATGGCTATGGTGATTGGTGATAAAGTTAAGCCACTAAATCTTTGCCATGTCACGAAAATCGACGAAATGCTATATCATTCCACGCAGTAAATTTCCTGTTCCTTTTTATTTGTTTTTTAAAATTGTACATGCATCAACTTTTCTCTTCCCATGAAAGGAATTCTTTTTTTTTTTCCTCATCTCATCGACTCTGCTCTACCCGTTGATCGATTAAACTTAGGGGTGATGATTGGGTTTCAGTGTTCAAGACATATAGTAATTCAGTACTGTGGAGGAAGGATGAAGCAGACTGTAGAAACTGTAGGAAAGTTCACTTGGCGTTGATGATTCCAAAACCGCTGTTGTATGTTCCCATAAATAAACTCACAGGTCCAGGATAAATGTCGGACAAATGTTTTAAGATCAGTGAAAAGGAAGGGGCATATTTCCTTTTTCTCCATCAAAACTTGAAGTTAACTGAATTGTCTGGAAGGCAAGAGGTGTTTGAAAACTGTGTTATTGGCTAAAAGAAACTTCTCTATTTTTTCTTTTGTTTCAGAACTAAATTCGATACCAGATCGTACTGCCATTTCCAGAAAAAGAAAAAAGGAATTTATGAATCAATTTCTTGCCTGATGAATACAGAACATTTATGATGAATTCATACAGTAATGAATACAAATTTTGGTGACTGTGAATCTGTACAAAAATTGAAGCATCATAACAATCAAACAATATTGTCACAGAAAAAGTACAAACAATTAGTATGTTCCATTGCTACTACCTCCGTGGCCGAGATTGGCTCGAGGCTTTTCCACTTACCCCCGATATCTGCTTTAGGTTGGTAAGAGCATCCTGAGCATGTCTCTTTGCATTGTCATTTCCATGCTTAAAGGCTTCTACCAAAGCCCTAACCAGTGATTGATTGAATGAGTACTTATGGGCAGGGCCATCCACTCTCAATGCTCTCTCTATCATCCAAAGTGCCCTCTCTTGAAGCACCCCAGGACGAACTTCTATAAAAAGTTGAATGACAGCCGCAATAACTTCATGCTTTTCAAGCTCATCCACCGCTCTTTTGTAGCCATTAGAAGTATCTAAAACAAGAGTTGACAGTGCCTCAATAGCAGCAATTTGAACAGTCGTATCCTCTTCATGGACAAGGTCAACCAAGGGTCTGATACAATTGGATTTTAGTAAGCACAGCTGACTATTATTTTCACATGGAGCATTGTGTATGGGACAAGTGGAAAGTTCTGGAGAAGCCCTTCCACACATGAACACCAAGGAAGCACAGAACCCTTGGGGAGGTGGTGGTTCTGAGTCTGCAGCAGCAAGTGACCTTCCAGCTTCAGACAAGTTCTTCAATCCAATAGCAGCCAGCTGTTTCACTCTAGGTTTTGCCGGAAAATTGAGTTGCTCACAAAAAATTGACATGAGCTGATACTCCTTGGCCATACTAATAGTCTCTTGATCAAGGCTCCTTGTAAAGTGGAGTAATAGGCCTAAAAGTCCTTCTTGCATGCTGGATGTAGGTCGGGATGTTCTTCCATTGGAGATATGCTGCTGCTTTTTAAGAGTCATTACTGTCGATTGAACAAAAGTTGCTCCCAGGATTGTTTTTACAGCATCATCGGAGAGTGGAAGATTAGCAAGTATGCATGCAGCATCAGATTTCTCACTGTCTGTTGATTGGTTGTCTAGTAATTTCTCTTTTAATAGTGGAAGCTTGTCAGAAAGCTCATGTGCTAAATCATGACCAAACCTTTCTGTGAGAACTCTTGTAAGCTTAAAAGCATAAATTCTGTGTTCAACCTCTGGGTATTCAAGAAATGGTATTACTGTTTTGACGCCATCCCCAGAATTCTTTATATGTATGGTGACAGACTCTGCAAGATCCAACATATTTAAATAAATAAACAAAAAATGCAAACAGATAGCTGTTTACTCTGTTAAATCTATGTCTGTGAAGTCCAAATTCCATCAGAAATTTCTTTACAAGCAAAAAAGAGATAATAGTGTGACATTGCCAAGTAAATGATTGCTTTCACAGAGGTAATTCAAAAAAAATTACCTGCAGCCTGTGGTGATGAAGCCATTCCATATAGGATACGGAGAATAGACACTTGACATTGGGGAGATGCAACAAAAAGAAGTCCAAGAAGACTAAAGACTACTGATTCTGACTGCATTGAATTTCCCTTCTTGTCAATTGCAGCTAATTCCCAGTGACCAGGATTTGATACTATGTTTGCAATTGTTGATGCTGCTAATTCTTTCCATTCTGGTGAAGCACCTTGGTCTTGTAAAAGAATAGGTATTGTTGCCGGAAGTACAGCAGAATCAACAAGAATGGTTGCATTGTCATCCAACCCTGACAGGTTATTTAATGCTTGCAAGCTTGCTGTTCTTCCTTCTGGTTTAGATAGTAGCTCAACTAGTGTTTGAGAACATTGCCTGGCAATTTGTTCTTTACTGTTATTCGTCAAGGTCATTCTACCAATAATGGATGACATCTCTATTCTAACATCATCAGGTCCTGTTGACAGTAAAAGAGCACCTTCAAATTTGTATAATATAATAAATTCTACTTCAAGCAAACGGTAGAAAGAAAGTTTCTATGTTTTCTCCGGAACTGCTGTTGCTTTCCACATTTTATTCCCCATTTTCCATATCAATTGGATGACAAACATGAAATGCATTAGCATAAGACATACCTTCACGCAATCGACTGACCAAGGGTTCAAATCTTCCTGCAGCTGTTAAATGCTCAACCATATCCTCAGCTCTCTCCATTTGCATCAATACCTCCTCAGCCAGATTGGCTAAAGCAGGATGCTCCAGATTTCCTGCCATACTTGAGAGAAGAACTAATGCCCCTTTCTCCAATGCAATTCTCGTACAACAAGCTTCATCACTAGAGAACTCAAGTAATAACTTCACAGCATACTCCCTCTCTTTCTCTGAGCTTCCAATAAGACTATGTATGGCCAACCTAGTGATGCCCTCTTCAAGCATTATTTTCTATAAATATTTTGACACAATATCAGAAACTAGATGCCATAGTTATCACAGAACCGGTTTTTAAAAGGTAACAGTCCTTACATTGCCACCGAGAAGCACAAAATATTTACAACAAAAATGTAAGCATTTTTTTCTACTTTGTTTTTTGTTTGAGAGAGTTGAAAACAAACAATTTGGCTTGAAATATGCGAGTACAATAATAGCCAAAACGAGACAAACGCAAACATTTGGAAATTACAATTGACAACACATGTTCTCTTCAATATTTCCTTAACTACTTGTATTCCATATTACTTACATGCGTCATCTTTGTTCATATTAGAAACAAACTCATCCTTTTTCAAAAGACATAAGTCAACAAAGCATACACGTAATTCAGCACCCAATCGTAAATAAGGAAAGCTTAAGGCAATCAAAATCCTACATTGCTCCATCACATTCTAGTTTTTACCCTCTACATTGGTAAAATAAAACATGTAAGAGCATGTAATGAAGTACTAACCTTGCTTTCTTCATCCTTTGCCATGCTAAGCAAAGCCATCAAAGCTTTACCTCTCAAAACAGTTCCAATATTTTTTGAACAATTCCTAAGCAACTTAACAATCATCACCACAACCCCAGCATTCCTAACTCGAAACCTATTCGAAGGATACTCCTCCGATATCTTATAAACCACATCTAAAACCCTCTCAACACCCTCTACCTCCACATTCTCCTTACTTAGCAGCTCCATCGCGCCCTTTACTTGAATCTCAACATTCCTATTAACCCATTCCTCAATCGCACCCGCCAAACCAATATTCGGTTTCAACTCTAATGACTTCAAAACGTGACCCGTCACCGGACAAGTCGGGTCCCTTCCATCCTCCAAACACCTCTGGAACCAATACACAATTGCGGTCCTCTCGTAAGTTTGTGATGACTCTAACACAACCGGTTCTTTCATAACTTCCTTAGTTAACGGACACAAAAAATTCTTAAACGGTAAAATGTGAGCTTCTTCTTCAAAATCGTGCTCAACATT